>NC_086450.1:448880880-449193102 GCF_028390025.1 Pseudophryne corroboree | reverse complement strand
AAAAACAATATTATGAGCTGTGAGGTTGTCGAAATTGAGTGGAAATGACTGGAAATTAATGTTATTGAGGTTAATAATACTCTAGGAACAAAATATATATATATTTTAACTTCTTTTGTCAATTTTTGAAAATCCAAAACCCGTCACGAAGGTTTGGAAAATCCAAAGCCGGACCACGAATCAGAGACAAAGCCAAATCCAGCAAAAATGGTCCTGTGCACATCTCTACTAGTAATAATATTATTCTTATATTACATTGAGTTTGCTAGCATTGCATGCCTAGATATGTGCTGACATGAGACATACCCTTTACCTCCTGTTAAGGGTATTCAGAATTTAATGAATTATTCCTGTAGTTTAGCTGGTCATTCAAAACTTGGGATCAGTGCTACCAGGGTGTGGTTCATCAAATCGACAGTGTCTAGGTCGACAATGTTTAGGTCGACCACTATAGGTCGACAGTCACTAGGTCGACATGGATGGAAGGTCGACAGGGTTTCTAGGTCGACATGTGCTAGGTCGACAGGTCTAATGGTCGACATGAGGATTTTTTTTTTGTGTGTCATTTTCTTCGTAGAGTGACCGGGATCCCAAATTAGTGCACCGCGTCCCCTCGCATGGCTCGCTTCGCTCGCCATGCTTCGGGCATGGTGCCTTCGCTCCGCTACCGCTTCGCTCGGCACACTTTACCGTTCCAATCATAGTCCACGTGGATCGTTAAGTATGAAAAAATTCAAAAAAAGAAAAAAAATGTGAAAAACTCATGTCGACCTTTAGACCTATCGACCTAGCACATGTCGACCTAGAAACCCTGTCGACCTTCCATCCATGTCGACCTAGTGACTGTCGACCTATAGTGGTCGACCTAAACATTGTCGACCTAGACACTGTCGATCTTCAGACCGGATCCCGTGCTACCATATGGTCCCTACTGGTCTGCACATGTGCACTGATGTTGCTTGTTAACTGGTAGTTGAATTAAAAGTTGTTACGTTCCACAGGAGGAGCTAGCTGCAGATATCTGGTATTGCATTACAGCATTAGATGCACAGTTTGGTCGCACCAGTGCCACGTTGTTCATGTTGTTCAGCGTTACATCTCTGCCTGATAAATTACATGACTTAACTGTTAAACAGTGTCATACCATGTTCACACTGACCTTAGCGGGTTGCACCCGGGACTCGTGCACGAGACCTTCCCAGGTGCAACCCGCTTGAGACCCTGTTCAGACTGGCGGCCCCGACATGGCGATATGCCGTGTCGATGACGTCACCGGGTCACATGCGGGGGCGGCGCTTGGAGATCAGATGATCTACAAGCGCCGCCTGCTCCAATAGTGTTGAAGTGTCCCGGATCGCATCGACCCGGGAACACTTCACACCATTCACACTTGCGCCTGACCCGTTATTGACCCTTCTTTATTCCCGGGTTGAAATACCGGGTCAGACGACCCAGGAATTTGTCCTGGACCCCGTTCACACTGCACATAAATCCTGATTACTGCGTGTTCACGTGCAATAACCCGGATTATTCAAGGCAGTGTGAACGTGGTATAAGGGTGTGTACACACGGTGAGATATTGTCTTTCGATTTTGACTATATAGTCAAAATCGCAAGAAAAGTTAGTGCAGATCGCAAGGTGAAAGTCACCTTGCGATCCCGATTCGATCCCGATGCGCACTCCCGCGGGGTCGGCATCGCAAGAAAAGATAGACTGTGCAGGCAAGTCAATCCTTGCTAGATCGGTGTACTGTCTAGTTCATCTCACATGTCAATGACATCTCACATAAGCCAAAATCTCACATAAGCCAAAATCGTAAGCACACATAGGGCCTAATTCCGAGTTTGATTGCAGCAAGAACTTTGGGGGTCATTCCGAGTTGTTCGCTCGTTATTTTTTTGTCGCAACGGAGCGATTAGTCGCTAATGCGCATGCGCAATATCCGCAGTGCGACTGCGCCAAGTAAATTTGCTATGCAGTTAGGAATTTTACTCACGGCATTACAAGGTTTTTTCTTCGTTCTGGTGATCGTAATGTGATTGACAGGAAGTGGGTGTTTCTGGGCGGAAACAGGCCGTTTTATGGGTGTGTGCGAAAAAACGCTACCGTTTCTGGGAAAAACGCGGGAGTGGCTGGAGAAACGGAGGAGTGTCTGGGCGAACGCTGGGTGTGTTTGTAACGTCAAACCAGGAACGAAACTGACTGAACTGATCGCAGATGCCGAGTAAGTGTGGAGCTACTCAGAAACTGCTAAGAAGTGTGTATTCGCAATTTTGCTAATCTTTCGTTTGCAATTTTGAGAAGCTAAGATTCACTCCCAGTAGGCGGCGGCTTAGCGTGTGCAAAGCTGCTAAAAGCAGCTTGCGAGCGAACAACTCGGAATGACCCTCTTTGTTAGCAGTTGGGCAAAACCATGGCCCTCATTCCGAGTTGATCGGTCGCAAGGCGAATTTAGCAGAGTTACACACGCTAAGCCGCCGCCTACTGGGAGTGAATCTTAGCTTCTTAAAATTGCGACCGATGTATTCGCAATATTGCGATTACTAACTACTTAGCAGTTTCAGAGTAGCTCCAGACTTACTCTGCCTGTGCGATCAGTTCAGTGCTTGTCGTTCCTGTTTGACGTCACAAACACACCCAGCGTTCGCCCAGGCACTCCCACCGTTTCTCCGGCCACTCCTGCGTTTTTTCCGGAAACGGTAGCGTTTTCAGCCACACGCCCCTGAAACGCCGTGTTTCCGCCCAGTAACACCCATTTCCTGTCAATCACATTACGATCGCCGGAGCGATGAAAAAGCCGTGAGTAAAATTACTTTCTACATAGCAAAGTTACTTGGCGCAGTCGCAGTGCGAACATTGCGCATGCGTACTAAGCGGATTTTCATTGCGATGCGATGAAAAATACCGAGCGAACAACTCGGAATGAGGGCCCATGTGCACTGCAGGGGGGGCAGATATAACGTGCAGAGAGAGTTAGATTTGGGTGTGGTGTGTTCAAACTGCAATCTAAATTGCAGTGTAAAAATAAAGCAGCCGGTACTGCACAGAAACAATATAACCCACCCAAATCTAACTCTCTCTGCAAATGTTATATCTGCCCCCCCTGCAGTGTACATATGGGGGTAATTCTGAGTTGATCGCAGCAGGAACTTTGTTAGCAGTTGGGCAAAACCATGTGCACTGCAGGGGAGGCAGATATAACATGTGCAGAGAGAGATAGATTTGGGTGTGGTGAGTTCAATCTGCAATCTAAATTGCAGTGTAAAAATAAAGCAGCCAGTATTTACCCTGCACAGAAACAAAATAACCCACCCAAATCTAATTCTCTCTGCAAATGGTATATCTGCCCCCCCCCTGCACTGCACATGGTTTTGCCCAACTGCTAAAAAATTTCCTGCTGCGATCAACTTGGAATTACCCCCATAGTTTTGCCCAATTGCTAACAAACTTGCTGCTGCGATCAACTCAGAATTACCCAGATAGTCCATATCTCAAGAAAAGTTAGTCAAAATCTGTGCTGTCTGGGCTCCAGGGAGTTCAAGGGAAATTGCAAGTGAAAATCGGGCATAGCAGGGATCTCACCGTGTGTACAGGCCCTAATGGTTTGTTTTTTGTTGCACTTGGACCTGTGGGACCTTGTGTTAATATTGTTGCTATAAGAAGTGATACCACTACCGGGCAGGCCATGTGGTCCAAATTAGACCACATATAGTTTGGCGTCTTTTTGAACATGGTTCTGTTGGTATAAAGAGAAGGCCTGTGAGACAATGCTGTAATCTCTGCCTGATCTGCTGCACTTGTTCTGTGTTGTTGCCCTATTTACAAATGTTCTGTGGAATCAAAATGATGACTGTGATGGCTTGATATGAATTTTGGTCAATAGACACTTGATATTGGCCCTCATTCCGAGTTGTTCGTTTCGCAAGCTGCTTTTAGCAGCTTTGCACACGCTAAGCCGCCGCCTACTGGGAGTGAATCTTAGCTTATCAAAATTGAGAACGAAAGATTAGCAGAATTGCGAATAGACACTTCTTAGCAGTTTCTGAGTAGCTCCAGACTTACTCGGCATCTGCGATCAGTTCAGTCAGTTTCGTTCCTGGTTTGACGTCACAAACACTCCCAGCGTTCGGCCAGACACTCCTCCGTTTCTTCAGCCACTCCCGCGTTTTTCCCAGAAACGGCAGCGTTTTTTCACACACTCCCATAAAACGGCCAGTTTCCGCCCAGAAACACCCACTTCCTGTCAATCACATTACGATCACCAGAACGAAGAAAAAACCTTGTAATGCCGTGAGTAAAATACCTAACTGCATAGCAAATTTACTTGGCGCAGTCGCAGTGTGAACATTGCGCATGCGCAATTAGCGGAAAATCGCTGCGATGCGAAGAAAATTACCGAGCGAACAACTCGGAATGAGGGCCATAGTTCGGTGAGTGCCCTCTTTCCCAACTAATGGATTAAGATGGAAATAACTAAAAACTGCTTTGGCGCATTTGTAACACTGTGTGTGCACAAAAACGCTGCTGTGGTTGAGATACATGGAATCAGAGATGTCTTGGAAAAGTGAGAGTGTTCCTGGATGGTGATTGGGCGGTGCACAGAGATGGTCTGTCTCATCAACGTGTCATGGGAGTGTTGCAGGTGTGTCGCTAAAGTGATTGCATACACAGACACTTCATCATTCACATACTGTAGATTTTGATCTTGGACCACTGAGGATGATGGCTACCCTTTCTGAAGACGGGAATGTGTTCACATTTGTTATATCAGATTTTCATTTTTGGAGAATTTTTATTTTCTGTGTATGTTCTTGTTTCAATAATTGATTTGTCGGCGATATAATTGAGCATTTAAGTGCTGAGATTTTTAAATTTTTCAAACATACACCTACCTGTACACACACATATAAATATATATACAGCAATGGTTATACCCCCATATCAGTAGCCACAAACCCACAGTGTTGGTCACACCCCATGCGGCAGCATGCAATAGGCCAGAGGTTCCCAAACTGTGTGCCGTGGCTCCCTGGGGTGCCTCGGGACACTTGCAGGGGTGCCCTGGGTTGGTGGTCCAGGACCAATTAAATTATTCATGGTCAATATAATAGGCAAAACCAGTGCTGGTGGCTGCCAGTCATAAAATATGTGGCCAAACAGAAGCAAATCTTGTCCCTCACCACACAACTGACCCTAAGGATGACATATAAACGCGATCTACTTAATGTAATATTTCTTTCTAAATTTCTCAATAAGAAATTTTTGGCCTAGGGGTGCCGTGAAAAGAATTCTGATATTCTAGGGCGCCTTGATTCAAAAAAGTTTGGAAACCACTGCAATAGGCCCTTCAGAAATTTCAGCTCCAGGCCCATGAGGACCTTAATCTGGCACTGAGTCCACCCTTTCCTTTACTTTCTTGTTGGCGTCTTTTCCTGGCCTTGCTTTTTGCAACTGCTTGCTCTATCTGTTTTTTCAAGAACAGCATCAAATTTGCCCAAAAGCAGAACTACCTCGAGAAAGTTACCGTGGTTAACTTGACTATTCAGTAATGTATGAGCAGCCTCATCCTACCCTCTGTAAGCAAGGCATTGCTTAGCAATGTACAGTATGATAGCAATCAAGCGACCGATTACCATGCGATTGTGCTGTACTATCTCTCTTTTTTTGTTTGCCAAATTTACATTAATTAAAGTTTCTATGTCACTTTTTCTTTCTGCAGATAAATATGCATTCACAGCTGCTTGATGATGGTTCGATTCCTCATGTTCCCTAACTCTGCTATTCATATAAAGACCTTTGATAAAGCTGCCAAGTGACAGTGAAACGCGTTAGAGGGCCACATCTCTGACCAGGGCGTTGCTGAGGATTCCTGCAGGTGTTACACAGGACTTTGCTTTTCATCAGGAGATTCCAGTCCCTTCAGTGTGGATATTAATAAAGGGAGAACCACCATCTTCACTGTGTGGGATAGAGAGATCACTCCAGAACCCCGCTAGGTGGGATACCCGGCTGAATTACCACCAGGGACTTGGTAACTATTCTTCACCACCTGGACGCCATTCCATTTATACAAACGCATGCGTTGCAGGACTATTTCCATCTTCCAGCAATTAGTTGCATATGATGGCAATTTTGCACAAAGACTGCCCTGAGTGAATAATTGTTGTCAGAGAGTGGCTTATTAAGGCTCAGTATCGATATTATCTTCTTGGCATCATTAGTGCCGTACTATTTTAATTTGTGTATGTGTATTTGTGCAATTGATTTTAACTAATATAAAAACTGAATTTATATGTTAGCGCAGTTGGTATTTCTTGTTTTGTTCATATTTCTGCTATTCATATGGTCTTTATTAACCTTCCAGCCAAAAATAAAATAACTTTTTTCGAATACTACAAAATGCCATACATGTGGAACAAAAGATTTTTTTTTGGCTGTCAACACAATAAGACAGCCATCTCCTCTGAATGGCATTTCCTCCAGGTACATGTCGATAGTAGACCTTATGTGCGTGGAATGGCAGCGTATGGGTAGAATCTGAGGATGGCTGCACAGGATGTGCTTTCATAAAATGTAACTAACAGAAACACTGCACAATGCTTCAGGTGCATGAAAAACATGACATTTTTCTGCTGAAGATGGAAGAGGTGAAAAGGATATTTCACTTTCTGTAGAACTGCCGGTATCTTCACCATGGGTTTCAGTGATGCTGGCACCACCAATATTTTCTCCTGAGTATTCTGGTTCACTTATTACAGTAGATAGGCCTTCATCTGCACTAGATACTGATGCTGCAGCTTCCTGTTGTAGTGTTCCTTCAGGAACATCTTGAACTGTTAAGTCCACTGACTCCACAGGGATATCCTTTGGCTGCCATAGCTTCTGTGGGCCTGGCGCATTCCCTGCTTCTCTCAGACTCTTTTGTGAAGCCTGCGATCTTTTTACAGAGCCACTTTTATAAGTTTTCTTTTTAGCCACCTCCTCTCCTTTGTCTTCTGAAGAAGAACTTCTCTTTGAAGACATTTTATAGTGCCTAGCAATAATACAAACAGTATTTTTGTTATATGGAATGCACATTGGAGATTGACTGATGCTTTCTATACAGATAGTACCAATGCGGTTCCCCACAAAAATGCATATCAATTCTTTATATCTTATAATTGCAATGGGTACAGATGACCGGTGGTTGGTATGCCGGTGGTCAAAAGACCGAAAGCAGCATCTCAAAGGTGAAAATACCGACAGTGGTCTGGTAAGTATTTTTCCCCTCCCCCTCTACCCCCTTCCTGCTGCCTAACTCTAACCATTCCCCCCACAGCCTAACCCTAACTTTCCTTGGTGGTGCCTAAATCTAACATCCCCGCTGCCTAACCCTAAACTCCCCCTCCCCCATGACCTAAGCCTAACCCTCCCCAGTAGTACCTACACCTAACCCCCCTCTCTGCAGCATTACCTTAATCCCTCCCCCCACTGCAGCCTAGCCTCCCTCTAGTACATAAACCTTCCCCCCATGGTCTAGCCCTAACAGTCCCCACATACTTACCATGCATCCTGAACATTTCCCTTCTAATTATCCAAATCATGCTATTTTATTATTTAATTAATAACAATCTTAATGTAAACAATGCCAACATGCTAGAATCCCAAGATTACCAAAATACCTATACTGTACCTCCATATAACAAAGCAATCCCATGTGATGACCACAGAGAACTTATTATGACCATGCCATCTAGCTCAGGAAAACCATCCTATGTTACCATAATAATACACATACCCCTGCCAACAAGCCATTCCTTCAAAATATCATTCAAATTTAACATGCTATGAGGTGAAAATATTATTAGGAATAAGCAGTCATCATATCTCATAATACTTTCCCATGAGCAAAGCAGTGATCATGACATGACATTATTCATTCTTTTAAAAAGCCATTGCAAAAATGCATTTTTGCAAACACTGAAATATCTACGCATAGAGGAATATATTCCTACCTGTCACTAATGAGTATACTGATTCTGGATTCTCAGTCTGTCTGCTGCTGGTCTCCAGCCAGATATGGTTATGCTAATTTTTCCCAGTTTTCAAATAAGGCCCAGTGTGCTTTCTGTATTGTAATATATAAGAATATTTCTCAGAAATGTTTTCACCAAGATTGTCTACAACCACAAATATAAATAAATGGGGCTTTTTTATCTGTACAAAATTCTACCACACTTAGGGGATTATTCAGCATGGATTGCAGATTCTGCTAAAAAGAAGAATCTGCAATCCTTTCTTTTGCATGCTGAGGGCTGCCCATCGCAGGGCAAGGCCGCTCAGCATGCTAATTGGTGGCCCAGCGATGTGATCGCAAAATAATTGCAATCAAATTTTACTGGTAAAAATTAATGATGACCCCCGGCAACCGCAATTGGGCTGCGTATGCAGGAGGTCCACCACCATTTTCATGATCAGAGTGGCTGAGTGTGACAACATGCAGCCACCCTAAAAACGCAGCTGACCTGCCCCCATTTTCCCCATGCAATGGTCCCATAACTCCATATCGCCGCCCAGCGAAAGCCTCTGCCTGTCAATCAGGCAGAGGTGTTCGCAGCCAATCTCATTGACTGTGCACGCACACGCAGGACGGGACCTGCACGTGCACGGTAGCACCACAAACTGAGTTTTGAAGGTATGACTTGTACACTATATATTTGTATATGTCCCGGGGAAGTGGCGTCTCTCCCCAAAACGCACGCCATTTTATCCTGCATACAGTGAGTGCCGTCAACTTCCACCCACTATATACACATACTGATCAAAATGAGGTCATCAAGCAAACGGGATGATTTAATTTCTCTCTCTGTGGCACCTGGCAAACCTAACGCATTACGCCTATCACCGCGCACACAGGTATGATGTGCACATGTGCCGCAACTTTAGCTACGGTACTACAGAGTGCTGGGAATGGGGGGAGGGGTGGGAGAGAGCAGAGTGAAAAACTGATTTGCTAATATAAAATAAGATTTTACTCACCGGTAAATCTATTTCTCGTAGTCCGTAGTGGATGCTAGGACTCCGTAAGGACCATGGGGAATAGCGGCTCCGCAGGAGACTGGGCACAACTAAAGAAAGCTTTAGGACTACCTGGTGTGCACTGGCTCCTCCCCCTATGACCCTCCTCCAGACCTCAGTTAGGATACTGTGCCCGGAAGAGCTGACACATTAAGGAAGGATTTTGAATCCCGGGTAAGACTCATACCAGCCACACCAATCACACCGTATAACTCGTGATACTATACCCAGTTAACAGTATGAATAATAACTGAGCCTCTCAACAGATGGCTCAACAATAACCCTTTAGTTAAACAATAACTATATACAGGTTGAGTATCCCTTATCCAAAATGCTTGGGACCAGAGGTATTTTGGATATCGGATTTTTCCGTATTTTGGAATAATTGCATACCATAATGATTTATCATGGTGATGGGACCTAAATCTAAGCACAGAATGTATTTATGTTTTATATACACCTTATACACACAGCCTGAAGGCAATTTTAGCCAATATTTTTTATAACTTTGTGCATTAAACAAAGTGTGTGTACATTCACACAATTCATTTATGTTTGATATACACCTTATATACACAGCCTGAAGGTCATTTAATAGAATATTTTTAATAACTTTGTGTATTAAACAAAGTTTGTGTACATTGAGCCATCAAAAAACAAAGGTTTCACTATTTCACTCTCACTCAAAAAAGTCCGTATTTCGGAATATTCCGTATTTCGGAATATTTGGATATGGGATACTCAACCTGTACAAGTATTGCAGACAATCCGCACTTGGGATGGGCGCCCAGCATCCACTACGGACTACGAGAAATAGATTTACCGGTGAGTAAAATCTTATTTTCTCTGACGTCCTAAGTGGATGCTGGGACTCCGTAAGGACCATGGGGATTATACCAAAGCTCCCAAACGGGCGGGAGAGTGCGGATGACTCTGCAGCACCGAATGGGCAAACTCTAGGTCCTCCTCAGCCAGGGTGTCAAACTTGTACAATTTTGCAAATGTGTTTGACCCCGACCAAGTAGCTGCTCGGCAAAGTTGTAAAGCCGAGACCCCTCGGGCAGCCGCCCAAGAAGAGCCCACCTTCCTCGTGGAATGGGCTTTCACTGATTTAGGATGCGGCAGTCCAGCCGCAGAATGCGCAAGCTGAATCGTACTACAGATCCAGCGAGCAATAGTCTGCTTTGAAGCAGGAGCACCCAGCTTGTTGGGTGCATACAGGATAAATAGCGAGTCAGTTTTCCTGACACTAGCCGTCCTGGAAACATAAATTTTCAGGGCCCTGACTACGTCCAACAACTTGGAAGCCTCCAAGTCTTTAGTAGCCGCAGGCACCACGATAGGTTGGTTCAAATGAAAGGCTGATACCACCTTAGGGAGAAACTGGGGACGAGTCCTCAATTCTGCCCTATCCATATGGAAAATCAGATAAGGGCTTTTACATGACAAAGCCGCCAATTCTGACACACGCCTGGCCGAAGCTAAGGCCAACAGCATGACCACTTTCCACGTGAGATATTTTAATTCCACGGTTTTAAGAGGCTCAAACCAATGTGACTTTAGGAAATCCAACACCACGTTGAGATCCCAAGGTGCCACTGGAGGCACAAAAGGGGGCTGAATATGCAGCACTCCCTTAACAAAAGTCTGAACTTCAGGTAGTGAAGCCAGTTCTCTCTGGAAGAAAATCGATAGAGCCGAAATCTGTACCTTAATGGAACCCAATTTTAGGCCCATAGTCACCCCTGACTGTAGGAAGTGCAGAAAACGGCCCAGCTGAAATTCCTCCGTTGGGGCCTTCCTGGCCTCACACCACGCAACATATTTTCGCCAAATGCGGTGATAATGGTTTGCGGTCACTTCTTTCCTAGCTTTAATCAGCGTAGGAATGACTTCCTCCGGAATGCCCTTTTCCTTCAGGATCCGGTGTTCAACCGCCATGCCGTCAAACGCAGCCGCGGTAAGTCTTGGAACAGACAGGGCCCCTGCTGCAGCAGGTCCTGTCTGAGCGGCAGAGGCCATGGGTCCTCTGAGATCATTTCTTGAAGTTCCGGGTACCAAGCTCTTCTTGACCAATCCGGAACAATGAGTATAGTTCTTACTCCTCTTCTCCTTATTATCCTCAGTACCTTGGGTATGAGAGGAAGAGGAGGGAACACATAAACCGACCGGTACACCCACGGTGTCACTAGAGCGTCCACAGCTATCGCCTGAGGGTCTCTTGACCTGGCGCAATATCTTTCTAGCTTTTTGTTGAGGCGGGACGCCATCATGTCCACCTGTGGCCTTTCCCAACGGTTTACAATCAGTTGGAAGACTTCTGGATGAAGTCCCCACTCTCCCGGGTGGAGGTCGTGCCTGCTGAGGAAGTCTGCTTCCCAGTTGTCCACTCCCGGAATGAACACTGCTGACAGTGCTAACACGTGATTTTCCGCCCATCGGAGAATCCTTGTGGCTTCTGCCATCGCCGTCCTGCTTCTTGTGCCGCCCTGTCGGTTTACATGGGCGACTGCCGTGATGTTGTCTGACTGGATCAGTACCGGCTGGTTTTGAAGCAGGGGTTTTGCCTGACTTAGGGCATTGTAAATGGCCCTCAGTTCCAGAATATTTATGTGTAGGGAAGTCTCCTGACTCGACCATAGTCCTTGGAAGTTTCTTCCCTGTGTGACTGCCCCCCAGCCTCGAAGGCTGGCATCCGTGGTCACCAGCACCCAGTCCTGTATGCCGAATCTGCGGCCCTCTTGAAGATGAGCACTTTGCAGCCACCACAGCAGAGACACCCTGGTCCTTGGAGACAGGGTTATCAGCCGATGCATCTGAAGATGCGATCCGGACCACTTGTCCAACAGGTCCCACTGAAAAGTCCTTGCATGGAACCTGCCGAATGGAATTGCTTCGTAGGAAGCTACCATTTTTCCCAGGACTCGCGTGCAGTGATGCACCGACACCTGTTTTGGTTTCAGGAGGCCTCTGACTAGAGATGACAGCTCCTTTGCTTTCTCCTCCGGGAGAAACACTTTTTTCTGTTCTGTGTCCAGAACCATCCCCAGGAACAGTAGACGTGTCGTAGGGACCAGCTGTGACTTTGGAATATTTAGAATCCAACCGTGCTGTTGTAGCACCTCCCAAGATAGTGCTACCCCGACCAACAACTGCTCCCTGGACCTCGCCTTTATCAGGAGATCGTCCAAGTACGGGATAATTAAAACTCCCTTTTTTCGAAGGAGTATCATAATTTCGGCCATTACCTTGGTAAATACCCTCGGTGCCGTGGACAGACCAAACGGCAACGTCTGGAATTGGTAATGACAATCCTGTACCACAAATCTGAGGTACTCCTGGTGAGGATGGTAAATGGGGACATGCAGGTAAGCATCCTTGATGTCCAGTGATACCATGTAATCCCCCTCGTCCAGGCTTGAAATAACCGCCCTGAGCGATTCCATCTTGAACTTGAATTTTTTTATATAAGTGTTCAAGGATTTCAAATTTAAAATGGGTCTCACCGAACCGTCCGGTTTCGGTACCACAAACATTGTGGAATAGTAACCCCGTCCTTGTTGAAGGAGGGGCACATTGACTATCACCTGCTGGGAATACAGCTTGTGAATTGCCTCTAGCACTGCCTCCCTGCCTGAGGGAGTTGTTGGCAAGGCAGATTTGAGGAAACGGCGGGGGGGAGACGTCTCGAATTCCAGCTTGTACCCCTGAGATACCACTTGAAGGATCCAGGGATCCACCCGTGAGCAAGCCCACTGATTGCTGAAGTTTTTGAGACGGGCCCCCACCGTACCTGGCTCCGCCTGTGGAGCCCCAGCGTCATGCGGTGGACTTGGAGGAAGCGGGGGAGGACTTTTGCTCCTGGGAACTGGCTGTATGCTGCAGCTTTTTCCCTCTGCCTCTGGGCAGAAAGGACGCGCCTTTAACCCGCTTGCCTTTCTGGGGCCGAAAGGACTGTACCTGATAATACGGTGCTTTCTTTGGCTGTGAGGGAACATGGGGTAAAAATGCTGACTTCCCAGCTGTGGCTGTGGAAACGAGGTCCGAGAGACCATCCCCAAACAACTCCTCACCTTTATAAGGCAAAACTTCCATGTGCCTTTTAGAATCTGCATCACCTGTCCACTGCCGAGTCCATAATCCTCTCCTGGCAGAAATGGACATTGCACTTATTTTAGATGCCAGCCGGCAAATATCCCTCTGTGCATCTCTCATGTATAAGACTGCGTCTTTTATATGCTCTACGGTTAGCAATATAGTGTCCCTGTCTAGGGTATCAATATTTTCTGACAGGGAATCTGACCACGCAGCTGCAGCACTGCACATCCATGCTGAAGCAATAGCCGGTCTCAATATAATACCTGAGTGTGTATACACAGACTTCAGGATAGCCTCCTGTTACCTATCAGCAGGCTCCTTTAGGGCGGCCGTATCCGGAGACGGTAGTGCCACCTTCTTTGACAGGCGTGTGAGCGCTTTATCCACCCTAGGGGATGTTTCCCAACGTGACCTATCCTCTGGCGGGAAAGGGTACGCCATTAGTAACCTTTTAGAAATTACCAGTTTCTTATCGGGGGAAGCCCACGCTTCTTCACACACTTCATTTAATTCCTCAGATGGGGGAAAAACTACTGGTAGTTTTTTCTCCCCAAACATAGGCCCTCATTCCGAGTCGTTCGCTCTGTATTTTTCATCGCATCGCAGTGAAATTCCGCTTAGTGCGCATGCGCAATATTCGCACTGCGACTGCGCCAAGTATCTTTGCTATGAAGAAAGTATTTTTACTCACGGCTTTTACATCGCTCCGGCAATCATAATGTGATTGACAGGAAATGGGTGTTACTGGGCGGAAACACGGCGTTTTATGGGCGTGTGGCTGAAAACGCTACCGTTTCCGGAAAAAACGCAGGAGTGGCCGGAGAAACGGGGGAGTGGTTGGGCGAACGCTGGGTGTGTTTGTGACGTCAAACCAGGAACGACAAGCACTGAACTGATCGCACAGGCAGAGTAAGTGTGGAGCTACTCTAAAACTGCTAAGTAGTTTGTGATCGCAATATTGCGAATACATCGGTCGCAATTTTAAGATGCTAAGATACACTCCCAGTAGGCGGCGGCTTAGCGTGTGTAACTCTGCTAAATTCGCCTTGCGACCGATCAACTCGGAATGAGGGCCATAATACCCTTTTTTGTGGTACCTGGGGTAACATCAGAAATGTGCAACACATTTTTCATTGCCTCAATCATGTAACGTGTGTCCCTATTGGAAGTTACATTAGTCTCATCGTCGTCGACACTGGATTCAGTATCCGTGTCGACATCTGTGTCTGCCATCTGAGGTAGCGGGCGTTTTAGAGCCCCTGATGGCTTTTGAGACAGTTGGGCAGGCACGAGCTGAGAAGCCGGCTGTCCCACATCTGCTATGTCGTCAAACCTTTTATGTAAGGAGTTGACACTTTCACGTAAGTCCTTCCACAAGTCCATCCACTCAGGTGTCGGCCCCGCAGGGGGTGACATCACATTTATCGGCAACTGCTCCGCCTCCACATAAGCCTCCTCATCAAACATGTCGACACAGCCGTACCGACACACCGCACACACACAGGGAATGCTCTGACTGAGGACAGGACCCCACAAAGCCCTTTGGGGAGACAGAGAGAGAGTATGCCAGCACACACCAGAGCGCTATATAACACAGGGATTAACACTGTAACTGAGTGATTTTCCCAATAGCTGCTTGTATACACAATATTGCGCCTAAATTTAGTGCCCCCCCCCCTCTCTTTTTTACCCTATGTAGTCTGGAAACTGCAGGGGAGAGCCTGGGAGCGATCCTTCCAGCGGAGCTGTGAGGGAAAATGGCGCCAGTGTGCTGAGGGAGATAGCCCCGCCCCTTTTCCGGCGGACTTCTCCCGCTTTTTTGTAGGTATATCTGGCAGGGGATTTTACACATATATAGGGGTAAATTTACTAAGATTCGTATTTTCCCGTTTGAGGTCAAAGATCACTCACGAATGACATCGAAAGTGTAAATATGCAACTTTTTGAATTGATTACGACTAATTTACTAAGCTGTCGTATTTGTATTTTTTGTGTCGTCCGATGTCGATGTCATTCGTGTTTTTTTTTTTTATAACGCGGCCGATTTTGTGGTTTGACAGCCGTGTTCAGGGTTTTTTCTTACGACTGCGTCACATGTCTGTTACGGCAGTGTTTGTACGTGCACGGCCGCGTTTTTTTCCTAAGTTTCGTTTTTGTCACTCGTCCGTGATTGGTTGTATTCGTGATGGAGGAGTGTCTGTGCACATTACTATAAAAACGTCCCAAACCGTCCGCACCTCGTGGGTTTAGCTAGTGGAGAGGAGAGAGGAAGGTGTATTAGGAGTTGGTGAGTTTGTTGGAGTTTTTGGTGGTTTTGGAGCGGAGTTTTGCGATTGTTGAGTGCTGTACTGTGTGTGTAAGTAGTCTTGTCATACTTGTTGTGTAGTTTTTTCAAAGTTTGTCTACTTTTTTGTCCTTGTTTTTTTTTTTCAAATCTATTGTCATTGTTTGTGAGTGAGTGAGTGAGTGAGTGAGTGAGTGAGTGAGTGAGTGAGTGTGTCTGTGTTGGGTGTGTGGTGTGTAGTGGTAGTGGAGGAGTGTGTTATCTGTTTTTTTTTCTCTGTGTTTTTTGTAGTTATGTCTCAGTCAGAGGTCAGTGTGGTGGAGGAGGTTAGTGAGAGGGAGGAGGTGAGTGAGGTGGAGGAGGTGAGTGAGAGGGAGGAGGTGAGTGAGGTGGAGGAGGTGAGTGAGAGGGAGGAGGTGAGTGAGGTGGAGGAGGTTAGTGAGGAGGAGGGGGTGCCTGTTCTTGCGTTTTCCGGTGATAGTGAAGTTGCTGTGGCTCCGCAGCCACGCACCACTACCAAGACTTGGCGCAATGTTAAGTTCAGCTATGCAGAAAACATGGCTTTGGTGCGGGAGCTGATGAGGCATCATCGCCAATTGTTTGGCCAGGATGCTGCCAAGGTGTCCTCACGTAGGAAGTCTGTCCTGTGGGCTAAAGTTATAGCGGCAGTTAATAGTGAGGGTGTGGTGAGGCGGACTGAGGACAGTTGTCGTAAAAGATTTTATGACATAAAGCGCCGTGTCAAGGCCAAGATGGCCAAGGAGGCCAAATCAGTCCGCCAAACCGGGGGTGGACACCCCTTCAGGGCGACTTATCGGGATTGGGAGGAGCCTGTGCGGACCCTTATTCCTGCCGAAGTGGTGTCTGCAACTCATGTCCGGGATTCGGACCGCCCCAGGCTGGATGGTGAGTTTGTCTAAATTATGTGTTGTATATTTCATTTTTTTTTTTTTTATTGTTGCTACTTTTTACTGTGTTTTTAAATATGTAAACATTGTGTTGCTGATGTCGTGCAGGCCTGTGCAACCTGTAGCTGTAAATGTGTTTCAAAACTACAAGTCCCATCATGCATTGGCTGAGTTTTGTTATTAGTGAATGTTAAATCTGTTGCAGTGCATGCTGGTATGTGTAGTTCTAATACATAATCAGAGATCTTGCTTGTCCCTAACTGTTTTTGAGAATAGCATTTTTTAAATAATGTTATTTTTTGGTTAATTATGTTTGTGGTTTTGTTTTAAAATAATTTAAAAATGTTTGTGTCAATTATGGCTTTCAAATTAACTGCAATATCTTGTGCCGAATTAATCTATATTTCTGGCTTAATTATTGCAACAACATCTTAATTTCCGAATACACACCCAATTAAGTAATCCAGAATTGCTTAAACATAAAATAGTTTACTTAACATTAGGTTCAATATGTTTACATCACAAGAAGGAGTTTCATATAACAATGAGTATTCAACGTATGTTAATAATGTTGTTTGTAATTTTTCAACAGTACGCCAGCGAAGCGCCACAGACAGGCCACAGCCAACTGATGGAGATGGTGGGAATGCAGGTAAGAATTCACTGTAGTCACATATTCTGCAAACACATAGAAGCACAAAATATTAATGTTTATATTTTTACATAGGTTCGTCTTCTGCAAGCCGCCCTCCTCTAAGGCGGCCATCACAGGGCTCTGTGAGTTTACCTAGGAGGCACAGTAAGACGCGTCGTGTGGAGTCTGATTCTGCGGCTCCATCTTCACCACCCAGGCGGCGCATCTCCGCAGTGCTGGCCCAGCCACCACAGGCAATTTTGGCTAGTCCCCAAAGTGATGAGCCACGATCATCTCAGCTGTCTGGTGAGTAAAAACATTACATTATCAAAATCAAAAAGTAAGACACAGTACATTTACTAAGATGTGAGTTCTATTTGAGATGGCATGTTTCCCCGTAGCAACCATTCAGATTCCAGGTATTCTCTTCTTGAAGGTGCAAAATAAAAGATAAATAAAGTCTTATTGGTTGCTATGGCCAACATCCCATTTTAAATTAAACACCCATCTTATGAAATTGAACCCACAGGCGTGCACAGAAAATGAATAGCGGGTTTCACACCGGACTTAACCCCTTACCCCCTCCACAGCATTATAGTGTTCTCACACCTCCCCTGTACTGGATGTAGACTGCTTACCTGATCTGCTCCTCTGGGCCGTCCAGGTGAGCAGTCTATATCCAGGACAGGGGAGGTGAGAGAACACTATAATGCTGTGGAGGGGGGGAAGTTCGGTGCGGAACCCGCCAGTCAGTCTCTGCGCACGCCTGTGAAGGCACATATGTGTTTGTAAAGGAAAGAGTCCTAGTTGTTTTAAACACACCTTTAATTAAAAATTGGCATGAATATTATTAAGTATGGCAGGTTTCGGACAAGCAAAGATATTTAATTATAACTAAACAGTGCCTGTTGCCCACCCCATACAGACCCAACCATCATGGCCGAGGACGACCAGCAGGAACCTGACCAACAGCCAACATTTACCCTGCACCTTACGCCCGTTGATCCTCCCCAGCCAACCCAGCAGCAGGATATGCCCCAAGCCTCAGTAAGGCCACAATTGATCCCTACTCCACCCCAGCAACAAATGTCCGCAGACTTTTGGAGCAGTTGGGCCACACAACAGGTCCAAAACACTGCCTACCTGAACACACACACACAACACCTTGCCAGTCTGCCCCATCATCTTCCGCGCATTAGTCGGAACTCGGGAAGACTGATTGTTCAGGTAGGCAGAATTGCAACATCAATGGAGCAAATCAGGGCGGACAACACGCAAATGCTTACAAATTTGACGCGCATCATCGATGAGCAACAGCGGCATCAACAAGCCCTAATCCAAGTTATCCAGCACAATCAGGTAGTGAATGAAAGTTTGTCTCGGATTGTGGCCACCAACACTGCCACAAATAATCAGCTGAATGCCAGTATTCATAACTTGAGCCAAAGCATAACTCTGCTGGCAGCACAACAAGCCAGCTCCAGCTCAGGAATGACTACCCCTAGCCAGACCCCAGTTACCTCCCCTGTTCGACGATCAAGCAGGACACGGCCCAGCGACCCTACTCAAACCTCTGCACCCAGCACACAAAAGAAAAAAAAATGAAGAATACACGAAATTTGTGTTACACAATAAAATTGTTACTATTGTATTCTCAAAAATTCCTGTGTCCGCGTAAATCATTGTAAAACACGCTATGTGTGTTTGTTTTAATGGGGGAATGAGTTACAATGTTTTTTTTATTTTGATTAACAAAAATGTACATACCAGTATTAAAGAACCAACACTAGCGAACAAAACACACATTCACACCTACAATACATTTAATCAAAGTGGTTAGTCAAGGTGATTTGTTAAAAAAAAATACTTACGGGTAAAATACCGCTGAATCACTTCTTGCCTTACCTGCCTCCCTACATCTGTACTCACACTGTCACCAGATGTTTCTAACTCCTCTGCTTGCTGGCTGTTTTCTCCATCATCATGTGGAAGATGTTGTTTCAAACACAGATTATGGTATATGCAATTCACGGCGAATCGCGGCAAATTATCGCCGTTTTTTAATTCGACACAATTCGACAGGTGAATTCCGGCAGGTGGCTGCCGGAATTCACCATATTCAATGAAAAATGGATTCGACAGTCCCGCGGGCGAAAAACGGCCGATTTGCCGGATTTTGCCGCGAATTAAAAAAACGGGTAAAAACGGGAAAAACCCGGAAAAAAATGGCGTGGGGTCCCCCCTCCAAAGCATAACCAGCCTCGGGCTCTTCGAGCTGGTCCTGGTTCTAAAAATGCGGGGTCAAAATTGACATGGGATCCCCCGTATTTTTAAAACCAGCACCGGGCTCTGCGCCTGATGCTGGTGCAAAAAATACGGGGGACAAAAAGAGTAGGGGTCCCCCGTATTTTATACACCAGCATCGGGCTCCACTAGCTGGACAGATAATGCCACAGCCAGGGGTCACTTTTATACAGCGCCCTGCGGCCGTGGCATTAAATATCCAACTAGTCACCCCTGGCCGGGGTACCCTGGGGGAGTGGGGACCCCTTCAATTAAGGGGTCCCCCCCCCAGCCACCCAAGGGCCAGGGGTGAAGCCCGAGGCTGTCCCCCCCATCCAAAGGCTGCGGATGGGAGGCTGATAGCCTTGAGTAAAATGACAGAATATTGTTTTTTCCAGTAGTACTACAAATCCCAGCAAGCCTCCCCGCAAGCTGGTACTTGGAGAACCACAAGTACCAGCATGCGGGAGAAAAACGGGCCCGCTGGTACCTGTAGTACTACTGGGAAAAAAATACCCAAATAAAAACAGGAGACACACTGTGACAAGTACAACTTTATTACACACCGCCGACACACACATACTTACCTATGTTGACACGCCGACTGGCACAGTCTCCGACGATCCGAGGGTACCTGTGAAAAAAATTATACTCACCTGCCAGTGTCCAGAGATAAATCCACGTCCAGAGATCAAATCCTCGTACTTGGCAAAATAAAAACACGCACACCCGTACCAACGGACTGAAAGGGGTCCCATGTTGACACATGAGACCCCTTTCCACGAATGCCGGGACACCACGTGACTCCGGTCACTGAGGTCCCTTCAGCCAATCAGGAAGCGCTACTTCCGTGGCGCTCACCTGATTGGCTGTGCGCGTGTGACCTCAGACAGCGCATCGCAAAGCCTCTCCCATTACTTTCAATGGTGGGAACTTTGCCGTCAGCGGTGGGGTTACCCGCGGTCAGCCGCTGACCGGCGAGTGACCCCACCGCTAGCCGCAAAGTTCCCACCATTGAATATAATGGAGAGGCTTTGCGATGCGCTGTCAGCTCAGACGCGCACAGAGCCAATCAGCAGAGTGCAAGGACGTTGCGCTCGCTGATTGGCTTACGAGACCTTTCAGTGACAGCTGTCACGTAGAGGTCTCTGCATTCGGGGAAAGGGGTATCATGTCTCAACATGGGACCCCTTTCAGTCCGCTGGCACGGGTTTTTGCGTTTTGTTATTTTGCCAAGTACCTGGATTATACTCTGGACGTGGATTTATCTCTGGACGCTGGAAGGTGAGTATAATTTTTTAACAGGTACCCTCGGATCGTCGGAGACTGTGGCAGTCGGCGTGTCAACATAGGTAAGTATGTGTGTGTCGGCAGTATGTAATAAAGTTGTACTTGTCACGGTGTGTGTGTCCTGTTTTTATTTGGGTATTTTTTTCCCAGTAGTACTACAGGTACCAGCGGGCCCGTTTTTCTCCCACATGCTGGTACTTGTGGTTCTCCAAGTACCAGCTTGCGGGGGAGGCTTGCTGGGACTTGTAGTACTACTGGAAAAAACAATATTCTGACATTTTTCTCAAGGCTATCAGCCTCCCATCCGCAGCCCTTGGATGGGGGGGACAGCCTCGGGCTTCACCCCTGGCCCTTGGGTGGCTGGGGGGGGACACCCTTGATTGAAGGGGTCCCCACTCCCCCAGGGTACCCCGGCCAGGAGTGACTAGTTGGATATTTAATGCCACGGCCGCAGGGCGCTGTATAAAAGTGACCGCCGGCTTTGGCATTATCTGTCCAGCTAGTGGAGCCCGATGCTGGTGTATAAAATACGGGGGACCCCTACTCTTTTTGTCCCCCGTATTTTTTGCACCAGCATCAGGCGCAGAGCCCGGTGCTGGTTTTAAAAATACGGGGGAACCCCTGTCAATTTTTTCCCCGCATTTTTAGAACCAGGACCAGCTCGAAGAGCCCGAGGCTGTTTATGCTTTGGAGGGGGGTCACGCCATTTTTTTCAGGGATTTTACCATTCCATCCAAAAAAAAATATTATTTTTAAAAATATATAAATAATACTTGTGCCTCCAAAAAAGACAAACCAAGTACCTAATCCCTTCTAATATAAATAGATATGATATTACCAAGAAAAAAAAACACAAAAAAACATGTTTTACATTTTTTTTATTAGTTTCACCCTCCAAAGTGTGTCGGATTGAAAATTACGAATTTACTGTCTAAAAGCACTGTTGTCGAATTTCCAAACTTCCATTGAATAGACTTTGGTCGAATTGCAGCATGTGTATCATTGCAAAAAAGTCGAATTTGTCAAAAGTCGAATTTCAAAAAGTCGAATTTTGAAAGTCCGTTTTTTTGCCGGAAAGTACTGAATTGCATTGGCGATTTTTTTTTTTGGTCGAAAAAGTCCCGAAATTCGACAATTTCGGGAATTCGACCGCAATTGCATATACCCCTATGGAGAAAACAGCAGCAGAACACAATCCTAGTCACCTTGGAGGGACTATACAACAAAAGCCCAGCAGATTTATCCAGACACCGAAACCGAGATTTCAGCACACCAAAACATCTTTCTATCACGTTCCGCGTAGCCTTATGTGCATGATTGTAACTGTGTTCAGCAGGAGAATCAGGATGGGGCAATGGAGTAAGTAGCCAAGAGTAGCAGCCATAACCCCCATCACCTGAAAAACAGATATAGGCAACATTAGTACATGTGTATGATGAGTAATTACCCTTAAAAAAAATGGAGTTTGAAGTTACCACACATACACACAACACACTTGGAACATACCCAGCAGCCAGCCATCAGGCATTTGTCCGTCCTCAAATTTATCGAACAGAGATGACTGACTGAGGATGAAGGAGTCATGGCAGCCGCCAGGGTAACCTGCAACCACACTCATAATGTTGAGATTTGCATCACAAACCACCTGGACATTAGTTGATTTGTCCATATGGCGATTTGTATAAATATATTGTCGGCCCCTAGGTGGTCTCAGCTCAACGTGTGTGCAATCTATGGCCCCCAGCACATTGGGCATGCCAGCAAGCTCATAGAAAGCTACCCTGACAGCATGCCACTGCGACTCCTGGGTAGGGAAGCAGATAGAGGCATTTATATGTGGTTCCAAGACATCCAAAACCTGAGTGGACATTAAGAAATATAAGGTGAGTGTCATGATCTGTATTTAATACAATACTGTGTTCTAAGAGCTAACAGAAACAACACTTAGATATAGACGTGTATATATATTTCAACTCACCTGGTTCAAATATTTTGAAAAGGTGGGCTGGGAGACACCGATGACGTCGCCTGTCACAGCCTGGAAGCTCCCAGTAGCCATAAAGTGCAACACAGCCAGAAGTTTGTGCAGGCCTGAGACAGAGCGAGAGCGTGCTGTCTCAGGGTCTAGTCCCAGTTTGACAAGGTCATACAGACGGAAAATGTTGTTTCTATTTAGGCGAAACATCTGTATGACCCTATCATCAGACAATGCGTTTAAGTTTAAACGTCCTCTAAAAAAATCGTGGCTGGCGCAGCCTCCGCGGCACCTGCTCAACCTGCTGACCATGTTCACTTACCTGGCCCTGATTTATGGACGAGTCACGGATCACTCTCAGGTATCCCCCAGCAACCAAAAAATCTGTAGCACACACCACAGCCGCCATTTCAGAGTGAGAGATATTCAAAATGTGCCTTGGACCCTTTTATAGGGCCAAACATTCAGGTATGACTAATGGATAATTGAATACACATGTAAACACGCTTCTCAAAAGCAGGTCTACTTTTTTTTAGGACTTTTTTACGATTTGTATTTTTTCACGACCGCAAAAGCATTTTCACGGTAGACATTACAAATACGAATGGATAGTAAATGACCGTGATTCATACCTAAACAGCCGCGTTTTGACAGATGGTGTATTCATTCGTATTTTTTTACAACAACTTCCAAAAAAATACGAATGCCCTCATCACTGCCGTGATTTTAGGTTAGTAAATTACCGAGATGACACTTTGAAGAAAAAACGTCATCTCGGTCAAAATCGGGAGCTTAGTAAATATACCCCAGTGTCTCTATGACTATATTATGTGTAGTTTTGCCAGCCAAGGTACTTAATATTGCAGCCCAGGGCGCCCCCCCCCCCCAGCGCCCTGCACCCATCAGTGACCGGAGTGTGAGGTGTGCATGGGAAGCAATGGCGCACAGCTGCAGTGCTGTGCGCTACCTTGATGAAGACCGAAGTCTTCTGCCGCCGATTTCCAGGACTGTCTTCTTGCTTCTGACTCTGTAAGGGGGACGGCGGCGCGGCTCCGGGACCGGACGATCGAGGTCGGGCCCTGTGTTCGATCCCTCTGGAGCTAATGGTGTCCAGTAGCCTAGAAGCCCAAGCTAGCTGCAAGCAGGTAGGTTCGCTTCTCTCCCCTTAGTCCCTCGTAGCAGTGAGTCTGTTGCCAGCAGATCTCACTGAAAATAAAAAACCTAAAATAAACTTTCTTTTTCTAGGAGCTCAGGAGAGCCCCTAGTGTGCATCCAGCTCAGCCGGGCACAAGATTCTAACTGAGGTCTGGAGGAGGGTCATAGGGGGAGGAGCCAGTGCACACCAGGTAGTCCTAAAGCTTTCTTTAGTTGTGCCCAGTCTCCTGCGGAGCCGCTATTCCCCATGGTCCTTACGGAGTCCCAGCATCCACTTAGGACGTCAGAGAAATTATCATAAAATTACACCCTGATTGTAATTATGCAATCATGCTTTGGGCCTGGTGCAACAAGAGTGACCTCACGTGCACAGTGCGCGCCCCATCTGGCACTCCGCGCGCTGTGCACATATAACCAGTAATGCAAGAGGCTAAGCATTGGAAGTGGGACTGGAGAAGGGCGTAGAGTGGCATGGAGACTGAGAGAGGAGGAGGAGAGCGGGTTGGGCAGGGTCGACTTGAAAGGTGGGGGCGGCCCAAGGGTGTATGTTGGTAGAGATGCCTATGCAGTCCCGGATCTCTGCGCAGTATGGACCTCCGCCTGCGGTAGATGGGACTCAGACCAGAGGCAGAACTCTGGGAGGCAACGGAGTCATCTGCCACCGGGCTCCTGCTCTGAAGGGGGGCACCTCTCCTCCCATTCTGTGACACCATTGAATTAAGTTAATTGATAGTTGCCGCTATCTCTTCAGTGGCTGACTTCCTCACTGGTTCCTCCACCTTACAAATCACACCTTCTTTATTATACTGAATATACACATTTTACAAGTGTCACACCCAGGATTAGAAACCACGACTTATTACACTGGAAGCAGACACCTTACTGATGAAGCTGTTTGCTCCTGTATAGGAAATATGAGCATTCTAACTATATGAAGTTACTTCTCTGACAATTACACGTAACTTCATATAGTTAGAATTCTCATGCTTCTTCTACAGGAGCAAATAGCTCCATCAGTAAGGTGTCTGCTGTTAGTGTAACAGGTCATGGGTTTTAATCCTGGATATGACTGCTAAGAAATGTGTGATTTAAAATAAAATAGGGGGGCACCAATATTTATCTTGCCTCCGGGCAACTGTGATGAATTTACGCCACTGACTCAGACCCTTTATCTTTTTGTGGACTGCGTGGCGTTAAGCACCTTTTCATCAGAAGCATCCGCTCCTTTATCCATGGCTCATCAACAACTGCTCTGGAGAATGTATTTCAGCAATAACCAACAACTTCCCGAGGGTATAAACTGCATACAATCAGAATCTGTATTTTTCCACTGTAGCTACATTATGTAATAATGCCAGAAGGGCCTTGACGGACTGCCTTTGCTGAGGTTTATTATGTAACTGTGCTGTACATGCGCTCCACACAGATGTACTGACTGAATGCCTTTGTTACAAGCACAATTATTAGTTCTGCAGTTCTTTGTCTGCATCGCTGTGTTCCGCATGCACAATGCTCCAGGAATAAGGTCCAAGGCCACCTCTTGAGGCATCCTTACTTTGCTATCAGCAGTGCTTCACCCCCTCCACCCCCCCCCCCCACCCGCCTTTGTAGCATTGAATGGGACCCATAGCCCTTGCTAGTGTTACCAAATATTGGGTTATAAATAATCGTAGTTAATCTTAATTTCTTAGCTTTTTCAATCTGAAAAATCTTACCATACTCTTGTCTGATTAAAGTATCTACAATCATACCAGGCATACAGCAATCAGAGGAAATTACAGCGTGCGCTGCATCCACAAGGGGTGTGATGAAGAAGATAGACATTAAAAAGATAGACAGTCATCAGGTCGGCAGGGTCAAAATGTCAACAGACAAAAGGTCGATAGGGTCAAAAGGTCGACACACAAAAAAATGTGGTGGTTGTTTTGTGTTCTTAAACAATTTTTACCCCAGTTTATTGAAATGCATCCCTCGCGGGCTCGCTTCAAGCGCGGTGGCTCCGCTTCGCTCGCCACAAGGTTACTAAAGGTAATAGTTTGTGACATGTATAGTAAATATAGCAAAAGTTGTAAAACTTTAAAAAAAACAAAAAAAATGCGTTGACCATACATCGACCTTTTGACCCTGCTGACCTTTTGATTGTCGACCTTTTGACCCTGGCGACATTTTTTAACATGTCGACTTAGTGCATGCCGACCATTAGTGGTTGACCTATTGACTGTAGACCTTTTTAGTGTAGATCTATAGACCGGATACCTCCACAAGACAATATGTTTTTCCTATTGTGCATTTGGATTTCTGCTAAAAGTTTGCGCTGAAAAAATTCCCATCCATATTGCTGTATTAACATCCGCTTTGTGAGCCGGTTCTGGAGCACGGCCGGATAATAGCCTCCTAATGAAGTGCCAGGCAATGCATTATTAATGTGAACTTGGAGATACTGACTCTGAAGATTGAGCCAAAAAACATTCCATGATCTTATGTCATCTCTCGCGTTCTCAGAGCGCTCCCAGCACTTGACAATTGGGTGCCTGACACCTGGTACAGCTGTATTACTGCTAGCCAGGCGGAGGTAGGCCTCCTGGGACTCTGCTCAGTGGGAACCTGCAAGATAAGGATCAAGATGATTCCAATTAGAAATCATCCCTGTGAACAAAAAGCATACAGTATGAGTACTGAAGCATGCAGGGGACTCGGCGAAGCCATGTTCGGCCCCAGCTGCTGGTAGGTATGGGATTACAAGTGCCAGGAATCCTACGGGTAGGCCAGAGTTATGGGGCCCACAAACAGGCGGATCCTGGAACTTGACCTGAAAATTG
Source organism: Pseudophryne corroboree (assembly GCF_028390025.1). Taxonomy (NCBI): domain Eukaryota; kingdom Metazoa; phylum Chordata; class Amphibia; order Anura; family Myobatrachidae; genus Pseudophryne; species Pseudophryne corroboree. The sequence continues at coordinate 449,166,598 of NC_086450.1, read as the reverse complement.
AGCGTATCATACAATTTGGTCATTCCTAGTGTACTTAGTATAATGAAAAGTTTCCGGCACTGCATGAACACTTATAGGGACGATGAGCAGGATAATGTGATTTGCGGACTTCCCAGAGAACAAAAAACTCTACATATAATTGTAACTCTGTGGCAGGGATGTGAAATACCAGTTGACCTGCCACTCACCGGTGATAATATGGGGCCTCCACCCGGCTCGCTCATGTGCAAAGAAGCCCCAAGTGGTGATTAATTGCACACACACTGATCTCGATTTACTCAGAGGAGAAGAGGGCGGCCATTGCCAGGCCCACCTCTTCTCCAAGCCCTCTAGCGGCCATTCCTCCGGCCAATGCCCGTACTGTACTGACTGGCACAAGGCAGCAAGTATAAATGGTATAAACATTACAAATCACAGCCTCTCGCTGTTATACAAAGCAATGAGCAGCAGACCTTCACTTCATTATGAGATAAACACAAGAAAAAGAAACATGAAATGTTCTAAACATCATTCATTCAATCTGCAGAACCGTGATAGCAGTGGGACAAAAGGTCATCTCTCTTTCCTCCTGCACAGTACTTAGGCGACATTGTAGTTACAATACAAGAATCAACTATATGTTTTCTTCTAACTAAATAGAATCTTGTAGAACGCTTCAGTTTCAATTACATGTTGAATAGACAAATGACTTAGAGACTCCCTGCATTTGTCTTATCACTCGTCACTTAAAGGAGACTTATTGAAGTTTGGAGAGAGATAAAGTACCAGCTGATCCGCTCCTACAGGTGTCTTCTTATATCGTTGCCCGTGATGCGTTCTCATCGTGGGTAGAATGCGCGTATCATCGCAGGAGTATGTGTATATACGCTCCCGCTGATCGTACAGCACAACCGGTGGAGGTCGCCAGTAGCGATGCTTCCACTACCATTATTTAACAGCGGAGCTGGCGAAGGTCTATTAGAAGGGGTAGCGGGAAGCTAAGGTCCCACTACCCATAGCTTTCAGAGTGGCAACCAGCAGCACTACTCATAGGATTACACAGTGGGAGCCGGCGTACGCATTGCGGCAGCGCCGGGATGCACAGCGTCCCGCAGCAGCAGCAGTACAAGAGGACGCATCTGTAACTGTCATTTCTCAAACACAGCCTGTAAAGTGACAGATAGGAGCTGATTGGTTAGTACCTCTCTCCACTTTATCTCTCCCCAAGCACGGGTCAATCTCTCCTCTCCCACCCCCCAGTCTGCAGCCTCTTGGTTTAATAACTGTGTCCTGAATTGGCCGAGAGGGCCACATCCGCTCAGCCAATCACAAGAGACTGTGAATAATTTAGAAAATAAGTATTCCAACTGGACTATAGCAAAAAAGGCAATTTAACAGTCATAAAAAAGGACGTTTGGGGTGTCCTAAAAGGTTACTTTAGCGTTACTGAAGCGTTTGCATTTATTGGTTTATGTTAAACATACACTTATAATGAGTGCAAGAATAGTTTATTAATTAAGGGGAAAAACCTAACTTGCCAGCGGTTTTGCCATCAAAAAAACTGCTGCCCATCACTGGCGATTTGAGAATCACCCTCCAAACCGCTGAATAGTAAAAATAGTGGCTTGGATGTGAAAACCGCTACAACAACCCACCCTTTAGTAAATCTCCCCCTACAGCTGTCTCTTCCACAGCTTGCTGAAGCCCTCACAATGCAGTAAGGGAAACAGGTAATCCCCCTATAGCTGGGAATAGTAATATATGCTGTTTATTACTTTGTTATTAGACGGAAAGGAGAAGTAGTAAATACACCAGAAAGCAGCATTTGAGACTTATATCTACTAGACAGGAAAATAAACACCCAACCGACTTTTCAAACAATTGAATATCCCCCATATAGTACAAAAGACCAACAGGAGTTGTATCTATGGCTCTCTTTCTGTAATTGGATGTAACTATTTTTAGAAACCAATCTCAGAAAGCTCAAAGTTTGGAAAACGTTCAGACACTGCTGGATAGAGAACACTGGGGCAGATTTATTGTTTGGTGAAGTGATAAAGTGGAAGGAGATTAAATGACCAGCCAATTAGATCCTACAGTAACTGTCATTTTTCAAACCCAGCCTGTAACATGGCAGTTAAGATCTGATTGGCTGGTCCTTTATCACCTTCCACTTTATCACTTCACCGAGCTTAATAAATCTGCCCCACAGTTCTTACATGTTCTTTTAATCTTTGCATTTATTAGCAGATTTATAAATCAATGATTTTCACCCGCTGTTATAAATGTCTGGTCCTACACGGCAAACTGTAGCTGAGTGGTCAGTAAGGGTCAGTTGCGGAAGCACTGCAGTTGCCTCTTCCCTTATGTGATGTTGTGCACCTATCTAAGGTGTAGTTACAGCCATGTGTACAGGAATGCTCATGGATTAGTATGAGAACATGGGAGCGCTGTGAAGGGGCACAGTAATATAAGGCTCATAGGTGACCAGAAGTGGGGGATGGGACACCTGGGCCCTTGTTTACTGTACGCTGTGTACCAATTATACCTATGTCACATCAAATGAGCTTCAAGGTGACTGCATATGGGGAGAGAGATGTTCCATGTTTACAGGTGGGTCTTCTTTGTACAGATGGAAACTGCAGGGACCAGCAAAATGGCCTGATATTTATACACACGTGGAGTTGGTGTACAGTAGATCAAGATTTGTCCATTTCTTTTCAATGGAACATCCTAAGCGGAATGTAATGGATTCAGGGTTTGCTCGATGTGTGGGATGCCATCTGAACTTGGGCGTTTTTTTTAAAGGGGCAGTTGTTTACTAGGCATGCTTTTGCTTTGTAAATGATTGCCCCTTTAAAAAAAACATCCTGTCCTCTCTCATCTAGGCACACTTTCTAGGGTATTCAATTACCCGCAAATTCGCGGCAATTTTTCGCCCGAAAATTTTTCGCGGCAATCGGCCGAAAATTGCCGCGAAAACGCTCCGTTTTTCGACCTATTCAATTCCAAACGGGTTTCACGTGAAAATTCTTGCAGTGAAAAGTGCAGGTGAAAATGGGGAAATCAGCCTGTACCCTAAAAAATGCTAAACTAACATAGGAAAACAGAAGAGAAGTGTGTTAGAGATCACATTAGAGAGTTTTTGGGGACTTAAATTGTGTGAAATGGCTGTTATATGCATTTTTTAAAAAATGCAAAAAAATGATAGAAAGCAATTTTTTTTTAGCAAAATAAATGCTCTCATTAAATTTGGGGTACATGAAAATGGGTATAGGTATATATTTGGGTCATTTTAGGGTACTTAAAAAAAAAAGTGGAAACAGACCGATTACTCCCATCTGCAAGCCTAAAAACACCTGTCCCACTCATAAAGCACCCCAATATACCTGTCCCATACCTTGAACCCCAATTTCCATCACTTTGAACTTTTTCACCCCAAAAATGACATGTCATTATTGGCCAATTAAAAATAATTAAAACCTTCAACGTGCCTAATTAGTCATTAAGGGGGGGTGTCCCAGGAGTTCTGGACAATATCCAAACATTTTTACCTTAAAATAGTGACTTTTCCCAACTTTTCACCTGCTCAGAGTAGGTGAAGAGAAATTAGTGAAAAAATGATCACCGATAAGTTTTCACGGAAAATTGAATAGGCTGTAATTGCGTTTCACGTGAAAAGTCAGTTTTTTCACCCGAAAACCGGACTTTTCACGTGAAAAGTCCGTTATCACTGCTAATTGAATATACCCCTTTGTAGCAATCCGTGATTTTAATGCGGATGTGGTAAATATTTTTTCCCCAAAATTTGCAACATGAAAATTTATATTTTCCTGCAAAATTGCTTGGTAATACACATAAATATGGAGAGCAATACAATATAAGGTATTGGTACTGTTTTCCTGTTTATCCAGCCTCCAAAGGCTAATTGTTGGGGAGCAGGCTGGATTAAGGGTCACATGGGGCTCAAAGTGTTCAAGAGCCTTTACTGAGAAGGGGAGGAGGTGTGACCAGTGCTGAGTGGGTGTGGCTAGTGCCATGTGGACATGTACACCCCACTCTCAGCTCAGGGTCCAAGTACCGCTGTGACTGGCATAATCGCCAGTCTTTAGCTGGTGTAGTGATCGCACCCCTTGCACACCCCCTGGCTGCGCCACTGCACCCAGTGCAACTGCAGCTAAAATAATATCATTATTGAAGAATCTTTAAATATTTTCTTAAAAACGTAAAAGGGTAAGTTGCTCAATGATTTTAAAACTAGCAAAGTGGCAAATAAGGGAATTAGCCAACTATTGGGGGGTATAACGGAGTGCGGTTGCTGAAATGGACAGTTTTCTATGATTTTTGGGTGGCGAGTTACAAATCACCAGATGTATTAAAGAAAAAATCACAGAAAACTGGTTTTCAAACATGCCTCTCCCTATTTCACATTCCCAAAGTTTTGTATAGATATTGTCAGATTCAATAAACTGGAAGAAATCCCTTGCCAAACAATAGAGGTGGGAGGGTGAAATAGCTTGGTGTGTGCAGAATTGGCTATCCACGTAGAATATATGCAGCTGTGTTGTGCTAATTAGATGATAGGCATTAATGTGCAATGTGAGGGGAGGGGGCGGGGTTCTCTCCAAAGTAATGTTTTATTATTAATTGCCCCCGCCATTTGTAGGCAGCTTTCAGATGGAAAGAAAATGTGTGTTGGTTGCAATGCTCTTTCAAGCCTGCAACGCTGGCCTGCAAATTAGGGCTGGTAGCACATACTTCAGCCAGTGTCCTCAGAAAAGTGGCTCCTTCACACAAGATGACTCGTGGCAGATGTACTGAGTCTGAAGAAGTGATAAAGTGGAAGGTGACAACGCACCAGCCAATCAGCTCCCAACTGTCATGTTACAGGCTGGGTTTAAAAAATGACAGTTAGGAGCTGACTGGCTGGTGCGTTATCACCTTCCACTTTATCACTTCACCGGGCTTCATAATACATCAGTTACTGTGTGTGATTTTTTGCTGTCTCCTCCATGCGCACTGCCTTTACGAGGACACCGAAATCTTGTTAATGTTTCGATCACTCTTCCATTAACCTGAGAGAACTCATGGTTTGCTGAGTTCCTTACCCCATGGGGCTGCTTACAGCACACGACTTCAGTTCACTTCGCTCTGTAGGAGTACTGGGATGACTGAAATGCCTCCTGTTGGTCCTAGAAATCTTAATCAGTGCTCAAGTGCTGCAGAGATTAGTGAGGGAAGGGAAACGTATAAATACAAGATACAGTATTGGCCTGAAGCGGAGTCGGGCGCAGTGGTGCAATGTTTTTCTGCCTGCACATGCGTCTGGGTTGCACCACACATACATCACACTCAGAGTCACCCCCTACATCTTTACAATCCTTTGAGTTATGACTTTTCTATGGAAAAATAGAAGAAAATGTAGTAGAGTAGGCTAGACGGCCGCAGGGGACTGACACATGGCCTACAGACCCTGTGCTTGACCTATAGGGGGTGATTCAGAGTTGAATGTAGCGGTGCTAAATATAGCACAGCTACGATCATCCACTGGCCGCCCCGTATGTCAGTCCCTGTCCCGTTGCTGAAGTACAAAAGCATCGCACAGCGGCAATGCTTTTGCATTTCAGGAGTAGCTCCCGGCCCACGCAGCTTTTGCGTGCTGGCCGGGAGCTACTCATCGCTGCCCGGCTCGCAGCGGCTGCGTGTGACGTCACAAAGCCACTGCGGCCTGCCCCCCGCACGGTCCAGCTACGCCTGCATTGGCCGGACTGCACCCACAAAACGGCGGCCGAACGCCACCGTGCCGCCCCCTCCCGCTGTCAATCAGGCAGAAGCGATCGCAAGGCAACGACAGACGTCGGCTATCAGCCATGCGCCGGCACACTGCAGCGCCGGCGCATGTGCACTTCTGACCTGATCGCTGCGATGAACGTCAGCGAGCGATCAGGTCAGAATAACCCCCATAGAGCGGCATGAAACAGCGCATCATACCAGGGCTGTCATACAGCACTACCCCGTCTTCCCTACAAGTCAGTGTGCACGTACAGAGCTCCATAGAGTTTTATTGAGACGTTTAGGAACGGACGCTGCTAAAGACACAGGATTAACCGCCTGCGGTGAGAGTGCTGGATGGATTTCATCATAAAAGCAATGCAACTCATACATATATTCATGCACGGATACACTGACATCAGGGAACAGGCAGTTATACACATAACCCGGAGACGTAAATCAGTATATCTGGCACACATGCCGGAATATGGCTTCTCAGGCGCCAACGGGGGTCTTAACTTATCAGATTTGCCTATTTATAGAAATGCAGCTGATACAGAAGGAATAATATATTAATTACGCGTTTACATGGGCAATGTTTCCTTTATTCGTTGATGCCATGGGGAAGAAAATGACTGATTTGCTTTTCTTCATTGAAGCATCGGCGCTGACTTAAGATGGTCGGGAGGTGATTGTGAGTCAGCCAGATGAATTGATCTAAGAGACTGAAGCCTTGGGAGGAGAAAAAGTGGACGGAGATAAAGTAACAGCCAACCAGCTCCTGTCATTATTCAAACACAACCTGTAACATGGCATTTAAGAGCTGATTGGCTGGTAATTTATCTCTCTCCATTTTATCTCTTCCCAAGACTTAGTAAATAGACCCATCTAGATAGTAAGTTGGCCATTGCCATCAGCTGAAAGCAGGCAGTCAGCAGAGGCTTACATCATTAAGATATGATCGGGAGTGTCCCAGCCATCCACATGAGTTGGAAGCCTGCGTTGGGCCCCATATGGCACACGATGGCAGTATTACGTGTGGCCGAGCCTGTATCTCAGAGACCAATAACAGCTGTGATGAGATTTAGGAGAATTTAGTGCTTTTCTGTTAATATCATCTTCTCTCTTTGCAGGATTGTGGTGTAGGCAAGTTATTCACAATAACTCTGAAAAAGAAGTAAAGTTGACATTGCAAAAAAACAAAAACAAAATTGTGTAAACTGTGGGGAACAATTGGGGGCTTATTTACCAATAATGACATTAAAGCCCTGAAAATGAATGTATCGCAGTGATTAGGAATGGTAATTTATTAAGGAACATTCATCAGAGCATGGAATATGAGTCCATCTTGGTGATGAATGAAAAGTGATAGCATCAGCCATCTGACCACGAATATGCAGTGGCACCAAGAGGGAAGGGCGGGTACAAAATACCCAGGCCCCGGCTGCTGGCGGGGCCCAGAGGGGGCCCGGGTCCGATACCCCCCAGCAGTATACTGGTGCCTCTGTACTGCTGCCGACGTTGGCGACACCATCTTCCTGGTGATCCCTTTGGGAAGATGGCACCGCACTTTGAAATCAAAGTCTCTGGCACTGTGACCAGCGTCATCTTCCCAAATCACACTTGGAAGATGACGCTGGGCGAGGAGGAGGGACCCGCTTCCTGTTCAAGTAAGGAAGCAGATGCCTTCCCCATGGCCTCCCATGACCCCCCTCCCCCCCGTGTTAAAACTGCATTCCTCTCATTATTTTAGTATATAATGGTTTTAATACTAACAGGCATCGTTACCCCCATTTTTAAAGCCACACACCCCCTTTACCGGGGCCCCCAATGGCTCTCTATGGCCCGGTTAGTGAGGTTGAAAAGAGGCAAAATGCCCGTCGGGTTCAACCTGTATTTTGTGTTAATATGTTCATATTATAATGCACCTGCTGAAGTAATGGTTTAGTACCAATTGACAACTATGATTCTTACCACTCCCAGATATTAATGTCACTATGTTAAATGCTATAGCCCTGGATACTTTTTCCAGTTAGAAATTTGTCCAGTCTGTTTTTAAATGCATCTATTTCTCCTAGAATTATACTGTGAAGAAGAGGAATAATACTTGAAGATCTTGGACTCAACAGATGAAGTTTATGGTTTGAAATTACCATTGAATTACCTTATATTTGACTGATTCATTCTATCCCAGAGGTGCACACGGCTGCAAAACCTAACTGTATTGAATCTATCCTTGGGGGTGAGGTGACCACCCTAGCGGCAGTTGCAGTACTTTTGTTTTGAAGCGCAGTTTTCTGTCCTTTTTGTTTTTTATAGTGCAGTGGGAGTGTTAGTTAGGTGAGTGCCAGTGCAGTGAGAGTGTTAGTCAGGGGAGTGTCAGTGCAGTGGGAGTGTTAGTTAGGAGAGTGCCAGTGCAGTGAGAGTGCAAGTCAGGAGATAGTCGGTGCATTGGGAGTGCTTGACAGGGGAGGGTCAGTGCAGTGGGAGTCTTAGGGGTCTACTTACTAAGACTTGGATATAGATAATGTGGACACACTGGACAGAGATAAATGACCAGCCAATCAGCTCCTAACTGCCATGTCACGGGCTGGGTTTGAAAAATGACAGTTAGGAGCTGATTGGCTGATACTTTAGCTCCAGCCACTTTATCTCCATCCAAAGCTTAGTAAATAGACCCCCTTAGTCAGAGATAGTCAATGTAGTGAGTCAGGGGAGTGTCATTACAGTGGAAGTATTAGGGGATGGTCAGTGCAGTGGGAGTATTAGTCAGGGGAGTGTCAGTGCAGTGGGAGTGTTAGGGGAGTGTCAGTGCAGTGGGAGTGTTAGGGGAGTGTCAGTGCAGTGGGAATGTTAGGAGAGTGCAAGTGTAGTGATAATGTAAGTCAGGAGATAGTTAGTGCTTTGGGAGAGCTTGACAGGGGAGGGTCAGTGCTGCGGGAGTGCTAATAAGGATAGTGTCAGTGCAGTGGAAGCAACTAGTTAGGGGAGTGTCAGCGCAGTAGGAGCACTAGTCATGGGAGTGTCAGTGCAGTGGGAGTGTTAGTCAGGAGAGTGTCAGTGCAGTGGGCGTGTTAGTCAGGAGAGTGTCAGTGCAGTGGGAGTGTTAGTCAGGAGAGTGTCAGTGCATTGGGAGTGTTAGGAGAGTGCCAGTGCAGTGAGAGTGTAACTGTGAAGTAGTGTAAGTCAGGAGATTGTCGGTGAAGTGGGAGTGTTTGACAGGGGATAGTCAGTGCAGTCAGACTTCTAGTCAGGGAAGTTTCAGTGCAGTGGGAGTGCTAGTCAGAAATAGTCAATGTAATGAGTCAGGGGAGTGTCATTACAGTGGGAGTATTAGGGGATGGTCAGTGCAGTGGGAGTGCAAGTCAGGGGGCTTCTGTGTAGTGGGAGTGCTAATCAGGGGAGTCTCAGTGCAGTGGGAGTGTTAGTAATGGGAGTGTCATTGCAGTGGGAGTGCTAGTTATGGGATGGTCAGTGCAGTGGAGTGCTAGTCACTGGAATTTCAGTGCATTGGGAGTGTAATGGGAAGTGTCACGGCAGTGGGGGTGTAAGTTAGGGTAGGAGACTGTCAGTGCATTGGGAGTGTAATTCAGGGAAGTGTCACGGCAGTGGGGGTGTAAGTTAGGGTAGGAGACTGTCAGTGCATTGGGAGTTTCAATGCAATGGGAGTGCTAATCAAGTGACTGTAAGTGCAGTGGGAGTGCTAATCAAGTGACTGTAAGTGCAGTGGGAGTGCTAATTAGGGGAGTATCAGTGCAGTGGAATTGTTAGTCAGTGAGTGTAAGTGCAGTGTGAGTGTTAGTGGATGGTCAGTGCAGTGGGAGCGCTAGTTAGTGGATGGTTAGTGCAGTGTGAGTGCTAGTCAGCAAATGTTCAGTGCAGTGGAAGTGCTAGTCAGGGGATGGTCAATGCAATGAGAGTGCTAGTCAAAGGATTGTTAGACAGGGGATGCTCAGTGCTGGTCAGGGGACTGTCAGTGCAGTGGGAGTTCTAGCCAGGGAGGTGTCAGTGCAGTGGGAGTGTTAGTGGATGGTCAGTGCAGTGGGACTGCTAGTCAGGTGATGGTTAGTGCAGTGGGAGTGCTAGTCAGGTGATGGTTAGTGCAGTGGGAGTGTTAGTGGATGGTCAGTGCAGTGGGAGTGCTAGTCAGGTGATGGTTAGTGCAGTGGGAGTGCTAGTCAGGTGATGGTTAGTGCCGTGGGAGTGCTAGTCAGGGGGCTGTCAGTGCAGTAGAGTATCAGGGGGCTGTCAGTGCAGTAGAGTATCAGGGGGCTGTCAGTGCAGTAGAGTATCAGGGGGCTGTCAGTGCAGTAGAATGTCGGGGGCTGTCAGTGCAGTAGAGTATCAGGGGGCTGTTAGTGCAGTAGAATGTCAGGGGACTGTCAGTGCAGTAGAGTATCAGGGGGTTGTCAGTGCAGTAGAGTGTCAGGGGGCTGTCAGTGCAGTAGAGTATCAGGGGGCTGTCAGTGCAGTAGAATGTCGGGGGCTGTCAGTGCAGTAGAGTATCAGGGGGCTGTCAGTGCAGTAGAGTATCAGGGGGCTGTCAGTGCAGTAGAATGTCGGGGGATGTCAGTGCAGTAGAGTATCAGGGGGCTGTCAGTGCAGTAGAATGTCGGGGGCTGTCAGTGCAGTAGAGTATCAGGGGGCTGTCAGTGCAGTAGAGTATCAGGGGGCTGTCAGTGCAGTAGAATGTCGGGGGATGTCAGTGCAGTAGAGTATCAGGGGGCTGTCAGTGCAGTAGAATGTCGGGGGATGTCAGTGCAGTAGAGTATCAGGGGGCTGTCAGTGCAGTAGAATGTCGGGGGATGTCAGTGCAGTAGAGTATCAGGGGGCTGTCAGTGCAGTAGAGTATCAGGGGGCTGTCAGTGCAGTAGAATGTCGGGGGATGTCAGTGCAGTAGAGTATCAGGGATCTGTCAGTGCAGTAGAGTATCAGGGGGCTGTCAGTGCAGTAGAGTATCAGGGGGCTGTCAGTGCAGTAGAATGTCGGGGGATGTCAGTGCAGTAGAGTATCAGGGATCTGTCAGTGCAGTAGAGTATCAGGGGGCTGTCAGTGCAGTAGAATGTCGGGGGATGTCAGTGCAGTAGAGTATCAGGGATCTGTCAGTGCAGTAGAGTATCAGGGGGCTGTCAGTGCAGTAGAGTATCAGGGGGCTGTCAGTGCAGTAGAATGTCGGGGGATGTCAGTGCAGTAGAGTATCAGGGATCTGTCAGTGCAGTAGAGTATCAGGGGGCTGTCAGTGCAGTAGAATGTCGGGGGATGTCAGTGCAGTAGAGTATCAGGGATCTGTCAGTGCAGTAGAGTATCAGGGGGCTGTCAGTGCAGTGTGAGTGCAGATGGTGCAGTAGTCAGGGGATGGTCACATTGTGGAAAATGAATCAGTTACTTTGAAGAGATGAGCTTCCAGAGAGCATTTATGATGATGATGGTTGTGGAGCGGCTGCTAGGGCTGTGTAGAGATTATACATCAGTGCTATGTGGCAGACATACGGGTGTAGTACGGTATGCCGGCGCTCGGGCTCCCGGCGATCAGCGCCACACTATTTTATTCTCCCTCCAGGGGGGACGTGGACCCCCACGAGGGAGAATAGTTGTCGGTATGCCGGGTGTCGGGATTCCGGCGCCGGTATACTGTGCGTCGGTATCCCGACATTCGGCATACAGAAGACCACCCATTTGTATACTGTACAGCAGCCATACGGTTTCCTCAGCCCAGGTACAATGTGATAACAATCATAAGCTGCAACAGAGTGATTCTCCCTAGAGTTTTAAGAACCACTTGGCCCATCTAGTCTGCCCCTTTTTTATAATATTTTTACCTCAAACCTTATTTGATCCTTATTTCTGTGTAAGGATATCCTTATGCCTATCCCATGCATGTTTAAATTGCTCTACTGTTTTAGCCTCTACCACCTCTGATGGGAAGTAATTTTTCCTCAAATTTCCCCTGAAGCGCTGAGTAGGTTTTGAGCTACTCTGAAACTACACAAAAAATTTTTGTAGCCGCTCTGCAATACAACCGTTCGCACTTCTGCTAAGCTAAAATACACTCCCAGTGGGAGGCGGCATAGCGTTTGCACGGCTGCTAAAAACTGCTAGCGAGCGATCAACTCTGAATGACCCCCTATGTACAGGGAATGATGTTACTGCCTGTGCCATAGACAGGGAATGATGATACTCTCAGCACCATGGACAGGAAATGATAATACTCTCAGCACTAAGGGGGTAATTCAGAGTTGATCCCAGCAGCAAATTTGTTAGCACTTGGGCAAAACCATGCGCACTGCAGGGGGGGGCAGATGTAACATATGCAGAGAGAGTTAGATTAGTTTGGGGTGTGTTCAAACTGAAATCTAACTAGCAGTGTAAAAATAAAGCAGCCAGTATTTACCCTGCTCAGAAACAATATAATCCATCCAAATCTAACTCTCTCTGCACATGTTACATCTGCCCCCCCCCCCCCCCTGCAGTGCACATGGTTTTCCCAACTGCTAACAAATTTGCTATCAACTCTGAATTAGGCCCTATGTACAGTGAATGATGTTACTCTCAGCACCATGGACAGGAAATGATGCTACTACCAGCACTATAGACAGGTAATGATGTTACTATCAGCACCATGGACATGGAATGTTACTCACAGCACCAAGGACAGGTAATAATGGGGGACATTTACTAAGCAGTGATAATAGTGGAGAAGTGAGCCAGTGGAGAAGTTGCCCCATCAACCAATCAGCAGTTCTGTATAATTTTCTAGTATGCAAATTATAGACGTTACTTCAGGGCTGATTGGTTGCCATGGGCAACTTGTCCACTGGCTCACTTCTCCGCTCTTATCACTGCTTAGTAAATGTCCCCCAATGTTATTTACTGTAATGCTAAGTTTTGTCTCCCTATACTGTCCTTTGTACGGCACTGCGAAACACTTGTGGCGCCTTATAAATAAAGTGTAGTAATAATAATAATATCAGCACCATGTACAGGTAATAATGTTACTATCAGCACCATGGACAGGTAATGATGTTACTATCAGCACCATGTACAGGTAATAATGTTACTATCAGCACCATGGACAGGGAATGTTACTCACAGCACCATGGACAGGTAATAATGTTACTATCAGCACCATGGACAGGTAATGCTGTTACTCTCAGCACCATGGACAGGTAATGCTGTTACTCTCAGCGCCATGGACAGGTAATAATGTTACTATCAGCACCATGAACAGGGAAAGTTACCCACAGTACCATGGACAGGAAATGATGTTACTATCAGCACCATGGACAGGTAATGCTGTTACTCTCAGCACCATGGACAGGTAATGATGTTACTCTCAGCACCAAGGACAGGTAATGCTGTTACTCTCAGCACCATGGACAGGTAATAATGTTACTATCATCACCATGGACAGGTAATAATGTTACTATCAGCACCATGGACATGTAATGATGTTACTCTCAGCACCATGGACAGGTAATAATGTTACTATCATCACCATGGACAGGTAATAATGTTACTATCATCACCATGGACAGGTAATAATGTTACTATCATCACCATGGACAGGTAATAATGTTACTATCAGCACCATGGACATGTAATGATGTTACTCTCAGCACCATGGACAGGTAATAATGTTACTATCATCACCATGGACAGGTAATAATGTTACTATCATCACCATGGACAGGTAATAATGTTACTATCATCACCATGGACATGTAATGATGTTACTAGCAGCACCATGGAGATGTAATGATGTTACTCTCAGCACCATGGACTGGTACTGATGTTACTCTCAGCACCATGGACAGGTAATGATGTTACTACCAGCACTATAGACAGGTAATGATGTTACTCTCAGCACCATAGACAGGAAATGTTGTTACTACCAGCACTATAGACAGGTAATGATGTTACTATCAGCACCATGGACAGGTAATAATGGGGGACATTTACTAAGCAGTGATAATAGTGGAGAAGTGAGCCAGTGGAGAAGTTGCACCATCAACCAATCAGCAGTTCTGTATAATTTTATACTATGCAAATTATAGACGTTACTTCAGTGCTGATTGGTTGCCATGGGCAACTTGTCCACTGGCTCACTTCTCCGCTCTTATCACTGCTTAGTAAATGTCCCCCAATGTTATTTACTGTAATGCTAAGTTTTGTCTCCCTATACTGTCCTTTGTACGGCGCTGCGAATCACTTGTGGCGCCTTATAAATAAAGTGTAGTAATAATAATGAGAAATATCAGCACCATGTACAGGTAATAATGTTACTATCAGCACCATGGACAGGGAATGTTACTCACAGCACCATGGACAGGTAATAATGTTACTATCAGCACCATGGATAGGTAATGATGTTACTCTCAGCACCATGGACAGGTAATGATGTTACTATCAGCTCCATAGTCAGGGAAAGTTACTCACAGCACCATGGACAGGTAATAATGTTACTATCAGCACCATGGACAGGTAATGATGTTACTCTCAGCACCATGGACAGGTAATAATGTTACTCACAGCACCATGGACAGGTAATGATGTTACTCTCAGCACCATGGACAGGTAATTATGTTACTCTCAGCACCATGGACAGGTAATGTTACTATCAGCACCATGGACAGGGAACGTTACCCACAGCACCATGGACAGGGAATGATGTTACTCTCAGCACCATGGACAGGGAATGATGTTACTCTCAGCACCATGGACAGGTAATAATGTTACTAGCAGCACCATGGACATGTAATGTTACTATCAGCACCATGGACAGGGAAAGTTACCCACAGCACCATGGACAGGGAATGATGTTACTATCAGCACCTTACTCTCAGCACTATGGACAGGTAATGCTGTTACTCTCAGCACTATGGACAGGTAATGATGTTACTATTAGCACCATGGACAGGGAATAATGTTACTCTCAGCATTATGGACATGTAATGATGTAACTAGCAGCACCATGGACAGGTAATGATGTTACTCTCAGCATTATGGACATGTAATGATGTAACTAGCAGCACCATGGACAGGTAATGATGTTACTATCAGCACCATGGAAAGGTAATGATGTTACTATGAGCACCATGGACAGGTAATGATGTTACTATCAGCACCATGGACTGGTAATGATGTTACTATCAGCACCATGGACTGGTAATGCTGTTACTATCAGCACCATTGACTGGTAATGCTGTTACTATCAGCACCATGGACAGGTAATAATGTTACTCTCAGCACCATGCACATGTAATGATGTTACTCTCAGCACTATGGACAGTTAATGATGTTACTCTCAGCACCATGGACAGGTAATGATGTTACTCTCAGCACTATGGAAAGGTAATGATGTTACTATGAGCACCATGGACAGGTAATGATGTTACTATCAGCACCATGGACTGGTAATGATGTTACTATCAGCACCATGGACTGGTAATGCTGTTACTATCAGCACCATTGACTGGTAATGCTGTTACTATCAGCACCATGGACAGGTAATAATGTTACTCTCAGCACCATGCACATGTAATGATGTTACTCTCAGCACTATGGACAGTTAATGATGTTACTCTCAGCACCATGGACAGGTAATGATGTTACTCTCAGCACTATGGACAGGTAATGATGTTACTCTCAGCACCATGGACAGGTAATGATGTTACTCTCAGCACCATGGACAGGTAATGATGTTACTCTCAGCACCATGGACAGGTAATAATGTTACTATCAGCATTTTTTGAAATTAACATTTACTTTTCTAGCGCCATTATTTTCCGTTGGTTTGGCATGTTACTATCAGCACATACATTATATAGGGCGCTATGTTACACCACAAGCCAAGAACAGGGCTAAATTACTAACTATAATACTGGGGATTTCAACCATTCAGTAAGAAGATGCATGGGGCAAATCTCAACATGACACTATGAGAATAACTTCATAAAGGATTTTTGGCATATCCAACGATGAGCCTCTGAAATAAAAACATTTCCAACTGGAAAAATTAGATGAATGTGAGGTTGAACTCCATAGAACTGAGTCTTTTTCAACTTTTCTCATTTCAAAAAGAAAAACTTTTATCCTTTCTTTTCTCTTACGTCCTATAGGATGCTGGGGACTCCGTAAGGACCATGGGGTATAGACGGGCTCCGCAGGAGATAGGGCACCTAAAAAGAACTTTGACTATGGGTGTGCACTGTCTCCTCCCTCTATGCCCCTCCTCCAGACCTCAGTTAGATTCTGTGCCCAGAGGAGAAAGGGTACAATGCAGAGAGCTCTCCAGAGTTTTCTGTTTTAAAGAATTTTGTTAGGTTTTTTATTTTCAGGGAGTCCTGTTGGCAACAGGCTCCCTGCATCGTGGGACTGCGGAGAGAGAAACAGAGCTGGCTTGTCAAGTTGGGCACTGCTTCTAGGCTACTGGACACCATTAGCTCCAGAGGGAGTCGGAACACAGGTCTCACCTGGGGTTCATCCCGGAGCCGCGCCGCCGTCCTCCTCACAGATGCCGAAGATAGAAGCCAGGTGAGTATGAGAAGGCAAGAAGACATCAGGCGGCAGAAGACATCAGATCTTCTTGAGGTAAGCGCGCAGCGGTAAGCTGCGTACCATTGCTCCCAGTACTCACACACAAGCAGGCACTGAAGGGTGCAGGGCACAGGGGGCGGCGCCCTGGGCAGCAATATTCCTCATTTTGTGGCAATATAAGCAGGATTAGGCTGTGGCACAGTAAATCCACAAATCCCCCGCCATTTTTTATATAAGTTTACTGGGACCGAAGCCCGCCGTCGGGTGGGCGGGGCTTGATCCTCAGCACTAACCAGCGCCATTTTCTCCACAGAAACTGCATGAGGAAAATCTGGCTCCCTGATCTCTCCCCTGCTGAACCTTCACAGGCTGGAAAAAAGAGGAGGGGGGCACTTTGGAACGCAGTGAGTGGGAATTAAGGCTATATATATAAAAAGCGCTATCTGGTATATATATTCCAGTGTTTTTAAGCGCTGGTGTGTGCTGGCATACTCTCTCTCTGTCTCTCCTAAGGTCCTGGTTGGGGTTTTGTCCCCTTATAGGTTAATCCCTGTGTGTGTGGGGTGTCGGTACGTGTGTGTTGACATGTCTGAGGCGGAAGGCTTCTCCAAGGAGGCGGTGGAGCAAATGAGTGGTGTGTCCTCGTCGGCTGTGCCGACTCCGGATTGGATGGACATGTGGCATATGTTGAATGCAAGTGTGGCATCTTTACATAAAAGGCTTGATAAGGCTGAATTAGGGGGGACATCAGGGGGTCAATCCTCGGATTGGACCGACTCACAGGGCCCGTCGAGGTCTCAAAAGCGTCCCTTAACACAAGACACTACTACCGACATGGATTCTGATTCCAGTGTCGACTATGACGAAGTAAAATTGCACCCTAGGGTGACTAAAACCATTCAGTGTATGATTGTGGCAATAAAGGATGTGTTGCATATTGAGGATGAACCCTCGGTCCCGACACAAGGGTACACATGTTTAAGGAAAAGAAACAGATTATTAATTTTCCCACATCTCATGAATTAAATGATTTCTTTGGAAAAGCTTGGGAGACTCCGGAAAAAAAGACCGCAGATCCACAAAAGAATTTATATGGCATACCCCTTCCCTAAGCAGGACAGGGATATATGGGAATCATCCCCCACTGTGGACAAGGCCCTGACGCGCTTGTCCAAGAAAGTGGCGCTACCGTCTGCTGACACAGCGGCCCTTAAGGACCCTGCAGATCGCAGGCAAGAAACTACCTTAAAGTGTATTTATTCTCATACGGGGGCTGTGCTAAGACCGACAATTGCGTCGACATGGGTGTGTAGCGCAATTGCAGCTTGGACAGATGAGCTGACAGATCAATTTGATAATATGGATAAGGATACTATATTCTTAACTCTAGCCCATATAAAAGACGCAGTCTTATTTATGAGGGATGCTCAAAAGGACATTGGATTGCTGGCTTCTAGGGCCAATGCCATGTGTATCTCAGCGAGAAGATCCTTATGGACTCACCAATGGACGGGTGATGCAGATTCCAAAAAACATATGGAAGTACTACCCTATAAGGGTGATGTATTGTTTGGGGATGGGCTGACGAACCTGGTTTCCACAGCTACAGGAGGTACATCAAATTTTTTACCATATATTCCCCAACAGCAAAAGAAAGTAACACCCTATCAGATGCAGTCCTTTCGGTCGCACAAGTCCAAAAGAGGTCGGGGATCCTCTTTCCTCGTCAGAGGTAAGGGCAGAGGCAAAAGAGCACCTGCTTCGGCAGGTGCCCAGGAACAAAAGTCCTCCCCGGCTGCTCCAAAACCCACAGCATGACGCTGGGGCTCCCCTGAGGGAGTCCGCACCGGTGGGGGCACGTCGTCGACTTTTCAGTCAGGCCTGGGTCAGATCAGACCTGAATCCCTGGGTGTTGGAAATAGTTTCCCAGGGGTACAAACTGGAATTCGACGAGGTGCCCCCGCGCCGATTTTTCAAATCGGCCCTACCAGCTTCCACATCGGAAAGGGATGTAGTGTTAGCTGCAATTCAAACGCTGTGTATACAGCAAGTGATAATCAAGGTTCCCCTGCACCAGCAGGGAAGAGGCTACTACTCAACCCTATTTGTGGTCCCGAAACCGGACGGTTCGGTCAGACCTATTTTGAATCTGAAATCCCTAAACCTGTACATAAAAAGATTAAAATTCAAAATGGAATCACTCAGAGCAATAATAGCCACATGGAGGAAGGGGAGTTTATGGTGTCTCTGTACATAAAGGATGCGTACCTTCATGTCCCCATATATGCCCCCGATCAGGAATACCTGAGATTCGCTGTACAGGATTGTCATTACCAATTTCAGACGTTGCCGTTTGGACTTTCCACGGCCCCGAGGATTTTCACCAAGATAATGGCGGAAATGATGGTCCTGCGCAAGCATGGAGTCACAATTATCCCATACTTGGACGATCTCCTGATAAAAGCGAGATCAAGGGAGAAATTGCTGAGCAGTGTGGCACTCTCTCTGAGAGTGCTCCAGCAACATGGTTGGATTCTAAATCTACCGAAGTCACAGTTGATTCCGACAACTCGACTACCGTTCCTAGGTATGATAATGGATACGGAACAAATGAAGGTCTTCCTCCCAATAGAGAAAGCCCAGGACATCCAGAACATGGTCAGAGACCTGCTAAAACCGAAAAGGGTGTCAGTTCACCAATGCACTCGAGTTCTGGGAAAAATTGTGGCGGCCTACGAGGCCATTCCCTTCGGAAGGTTCCATGCAAGGACTTTTCAATGGGACCTTCTGGACAAGTGGTCCGGGTCCCATCTGCACTTACATCGGAAAATAACTCTGTCCCCAGGGGCCAAAGTGTCTCTCCTGTGGTGGTTGCAAAGTGCTCACCTGCTAGGGGGTCGCCGGTTCGGGATTCAGGACTGGATCCTGGTTACCACGGACGAGAGCCTCCGAGGATGGGGAGCGGTCACACAGGGAAAAAACTTTCAGGGACTTTGGTCAGACCAGGAGTCCTGTCTACACATCAATGTGTTGGAACTCAGGGCCATTTACAACGGCCTTTGACAAGCGGAGAGTCTTCTTCGAAACCTACCGGTTCTGATTCAATCAGACAATGTCACAGCAGTGGCTCATGTGAACCGCCAAGGCGGGACAAGAAGCAGAGTCGCGATGGCGGAAACCACCAGGATTCTTCGCTGGGTGGAAAATCATGTAACCGCTCTGTCGGCTGTCTTCATTCCGGGAGTGGACAACTGGGAAGCAGACTTCCTCAGCAGACACGATCTCCATCCAGGAGAGTGGGGACTTGATCAAGAAGTCTTTGCAGACATAACACGTCTTTGGGGAACTCCTCAAATAGACATGATGGCGTCTCGCCTCAACAAAAAGCTTCGGAGGTATTGTGCCAGGTCTCGGGACCCTCAGGCAGTGGCAGTAGACGCTCTGATAACACCGTGGGTGTTCAAATCGGTCTACGTGTTTCCTCCTCTTCCTCTCATCACAAAAGTGTTGAGGATCATAAGGCAAAGAAGAGTACAGACGATACTCGTTGTCCCAGACTGGCCTCGAAGGGCCTGGTACTCAGATCTACAAGAGATGCTTACAGGAGATCCCTGGCCTCTTCCTCAGAGGGAAGACCTGTTGCAACAGGGGCCCTGTGTATTTCAGGACTTACCGCGGTTACGTTTGACGGCATGGCGGTTGAACGCCGAATCCTAGCGAAAAAGGGGATTCCGGAAGAGGTCATCCCTACTTTCATAAAGGCTAGGAAGGAGGTGACGGTTAAGCATTATCACCGTATCTGGCGAAAGCATGTGTCTTGGTGTGAGACCAAGAATGCACCTATGGAAGATTTTCATCTGGGTCGTTTTCTCCACTTCCTACAGACAGGAGTGGATATGGGCCTGAAATTAGGCTCTGTTAAGGTTCAGATTTTGGCCCTCTCGATTTTCTTTCAGAAGGAATTGGCTTCTCTTCCAGAAGTCCAGACGTTTGTAAAGGGAGTGCTACACATCCAGCCTCCTTTTGTGCCTCCAGTGGCACCGTGGGACCTCAACGTGGTGTTGCAGTTTCTAAAATCACACTGGTTTGAACCGCTTAACAAGGTTGAGTTGAAATTTCTTACTTGGAAGGTGGTCATGTTGTTGGCCTTGGCATCGGCAAGGCGAGTATCAGAATTGGCGGCTTTGTCACACAAAAGCCCTTACTTGATTTTTCATGTGGATCGAGCTGAATTGAGGACAAGTCCGCAATTTTTGCCTAAGGTGGTTTCTTCATTTCATGTGAATCAACCTATTGTGGTGCCTGTGGCTACAAGTGACCTGGAGGATTCCAGATCCCTGGACGTAGTCAGGGCCTTAAAGATTTATGTAGCCAGGACGGCTAGAATTAGGAAAACAGAGGCCCTGTTTGTCCTGTATGCGGCCAATAAGATTGGCGCACCTGCTTCGAAGCAGACTATTGCTCGCTGGATCTGTAATACGATTCAGCAGGCTCACTCTATGGCTGGATTGCCGGTACCAAATTCGGTTAAGGCCCATTCCACTAGGAAGGTGGGCTCTTCTTGGGCGGCTGCCCGAGGCGTATCGGCATTACAACTTTGCCGAGCGGCGACTTGGTCGGGTTCAAACACTTTTGCTAAATTCTACAAGTTTGATACCCTGGCTGATGAGGACCTAGCGTTTGCTCAGTCGGTGCTGCAGAGTCATACGCACTCTCCCGCCCGATTGGATGCTTTGGTATAAACCCCATGGTCCTTACGGAGTCCCCAGCATCCTCTAGGACGTAAGAGAAAATAAGATTTTAAACCTACCGGTAAATCTATTTCTCCTAGTCCGTAGAGGATGCTGGGCGCCCGTCCTAGTGCGGAAACTCTGCAAGACTTGTATATAGTTGTTGATTACATAAGGGTTATGTTACAGTTGAAATTGGTTTTGGATCGTTACTGTTGTTGTTCATACGGTTAACTGGTTATGTATGATCCAGGTTACATGGTATGATTGGTGTGGGCTGGTATGAATCTTGCCCTTGGATTGCTAAATCCTGCCTTGTATTGTCCATCTCCTCTGGGCACAGTTCTCTAACCGAGGTCTGGAGGAGGGGCATAGAGGAAGGAGCCAGTGCACACCCATAGTCAAAGTTCTTTTTAGGTGCCCTATCTCCTGCGGAGCCCGTCTATACCCCATGGTCCTTACGGAGTCCCCAGCATCCTCTACGGACTAGGAGAAATAGATTTACCGGTAGGTTTAAAATCTTATTTTTTAACATACAAAAAAAAACCCTCCATTAATAGATGTCTTGCATATTGTGACACATGTAGGGCAAGATCCTGTTCTGCATTTTATAAATGATACACCAAACCAATAGAAACACAGGTAATCATATAGCAAGGGAGTTACACCATTAATGTATGTCGTAAGCAATGTTATCACCATGTAGCCAGTTTCTCCAGAAAATGTTAGTATTTCATCTGGGGTCTACATGTGCTAGGTCGACATGGAAAAATGTCGACATGAGTTTTTTTGGGGGTTTTTGGTGTCGTTTTCTTCAAAAAAGTGACAGGGAACCACAATTAGTACACCGTGTTCCCTCGCATGGCTTGCTTCACTCACCATGTATCGGACGAGGTGCCTCGCACCACTACCGCCGCGCTCGGCACAGGTTGCCATTCCCAATTGTAGTCGACATGGATCGTTAAGTATGAATAAGGTCAAAAAATGAAAAAAAATTTGAAAAACTTTTTCCATGTCGATCTAGTACATGTCAACCTAATGACCATTTCGACCTAGTGCGTGTCAACCAAACGTGGTCGACTCAATGTACATTGACCTAATAACCGCCATCCATTTCAGCTACAAATTGCATTCTGTGTATATGTGGGCTAGAGGCGCAAGACCAATATGTAGCCAGTCTGGGCAAAAACGTGTTACTAACTACACAGCCGTGATGTAAAGTTTGAAATGGATTCATGAAGACTGTAATGCCCAGTGGATCTTTCTAGAAATAATTCTATGCATTCAACTTAGGACTTCTCAATTTAGACTTCTTTCTCAACAACACTGGTACCCACTTTCCAATATTAGGGGTGTACCCAGGGGCGTAGCGAGGGTGGCGCAAGTGGAGCTCATGCTCCAGGCGCCTGTCTCTGGCAAAGGCGCTGCGTCTGCAGTCCTGCCAGTAGTAGCAGCTCAGCGGCTTCTCTGTGGGAGGGATGGATGCTCCCCCCCGACGACCCCAGAACAATAAAAAAAAATTGGCACAGCGCACAACGTCATGACGTCCATGCGCTGTGACTGAAGAGCAGGAGGAGCCACCGCTGCAGCGACGAGGATCTCAGCAGTTATCCGAGATGAAGACAGGACAGGTAAGTGTAGCTACGAGAGAGACACAGGGGTGGGGGGGACTGAGACACAGGAGGGCAGCCATGCAGAGACGGGGGTGGGGGGGGACAGCCATGCAGAGACACAAGGGGGGAGCCATGCTGAGACACAGGGTGGGCAGCCATGCTGAGACACGACATGGGGAGAGCCATGGAAAGACACAGGGGGAAGGCAGCCATGGGAATACAGAGGTGGGGGAGTCTTGTGGAGCTAAAAGGGGGAAAGGCAGCCATGGGGAAACACTGGGGGGAGGCAGCCATGGGGAGATACTGGGGGGAGGCAGCCATGGGGAGACACTGGGGGGAGGCAGCCATGGGGAGACACTGGGGGGGGGAGGCAGCCATGGGGAGATACTGGGGGGAGGCAGCCATGGGGAGATACTGGGGGGAGGCAGCCATGGGGAGACACTGGGGGGAGGCAGCCATGGGGAGACACTGGGGGGAGGCAGCCATGGGGAGACACTGGGGGGAGGCAGCCATGGGGAGACACTGGGGGGAGGCAGCCATGGGGAGACACTGGGGGGAGGCAGCCATGGGGAGACACAGTGGGGAGGCAGTCATGGGGAGATACCCCTTTAATTTAACCCTACGTGCACACTTTGGGGGGGGGGGGGGGGCGCCATGGCACGCACATGCTCCGGGCGCCGTGGCTACATGCTACACCTCTGGGTGTACCAGGCCAGTACAGAGAGATTCAGCAGTTGCTAATGACAACAAAGTGAGCGGGTGCCTCCATACAGCTGCAGCATTGGTTGCAGTGCCCATAAGTTGCAGCACAGTTGACATTCTGCTGGCATTTGTGGGCGGCAGTGGGGAGCCTTGCAGAAAGTGGCAGCGTGTTGGCCCCATTTTCTGGGCAGGCTGAAGCCAGTGGTTGCATGCTCGGATGCAGTTTCACTAGCAGATGCTAAGTAACCTGGGGGTAATCCAGATGTCCAATCGGCCTGCCGGTGTTTACGCTATGGATCTGATGCTGCGTCTTCTGCCGGCAGTGGGTGTTACACAAGACGACTCCTGTGGCTTTTGTATTATTATTATTATTATTATTATTACATTTTATTTATAAGGCGCCACAACTGTTTTGCAGCGCCGTACAAAGGACAGTACAGGGAGACAAATTATAGCATTACAGTAAATAAATAACAAAAATAGAGTTCAAATCAA
Source organism: Pseudophryne corroboree (assembly GCF_028390025.1). Lineage (NCBI taxonomy): Eukaryota > Metazoa > Chordata > Amphibia > Anura > Myobatrachidae > Pseudophryne > Pseudophryne corroboree. The sequence goes on along the minus strand of NC_086450.1, from coordinate 449,142,771 downwards.
GTATCATTCTGCACAGCCGCTGTGTGCAAAAGGCAGCCGTGGTGACATTTGCATCCATCACTGAGTCATCCCAAGCAGAGGCGGAACTACCGCCAGTGCAACCAGTGCGTTGCACTGGGGCCCGCCTCTGTTCAGGGGCCCAAAGCATGTAATGAGTCAAACTGACTCATTACATGCCGCTGTGTGCTGCGGGCAACCGCTGCCCGCAGCACACAGCCGCCCGGAGAGGAGAGGAGCAGCGGTACGGGGGAGAAGGAGGAGGAGAGAGGTGGAGGAGGGAGCCGCAGCAGCGCTTTACTACTGGTTGAGGCGCTGCTGCTGCTGCTGGCCCTCTGCTTCACTATAGGCTGTCTTCCGAGAATAACACAGCGCTGCTGCGACTCCCTCCTCTACCTCCCTCCTCCTCCTTCTCTCCAGCCCGGGAATCGTGAGTGACCAGAAGCTGCACCGAGGAGCCTGAGCCAGCGGAGAGGGTAAGTATAATTCATTCTTTCTTTCTTTTCTTTCTTATCTTTCTTTCTACAAAAAGGGGGACTGTCTGCCACAATGTGTAAAAAGGGGGAATCTGCCTGCCGCAATGTGTAAAAAGGGGGAATCTGCCTGCCGCAATGTGTAAAAAGGGGGAATCTGCCTGACGTAATGTGTAAAAAGGGGGGACTGCCTGCCGCAATGTGTAAAAGGGAGAATCTGCCTGCCGCAATGTGTAAAAAGGGGGATGCTGTCTGCCGTAATGTGTAACAAGGGCACGCTGTCTGCCGTAATGTGTAAAAAGGGGACGCTGTCTGCCGTTGTGTGTAAAAAGGGGGACGCTGTCTGCCGTTATGTGTAAAAAGTGTACGCTGTCTGCCGCTATGTGTAACAAGGGCACGCTGTCTGCCGTTATGTGTAAAAAGGGTACGCTGTCTGCAGCTATGTTTAATAAGGGCACGCTGTCTGCCGTTATGTGTAAAAAGTGTACGCTGTCTACCGTTATGTGTAACAAGGGCACGCTGTCTGCCGTTATGTGTAAAAAGTGTACGCTGTCCGCCGCTATGTGTAACAAGGGCACGCTGTCTGCCGTTATTTGTAAAAAGTGTACGCTGTCTGCCGCTATGTGTAAAAAGTGTACGCTGTCTGCCGCTATGTGTAAAAAGTGTACGCTGTCTACCGCTATGTGTAACAAGGGTACGCTGTCTGCCGTTATTTGTAAAAAGTGTACGCTGTCTGCCGCTATGTGTAACAAGGGCACGCTGTCTGCAGTTATGTGTAAAAATGTCACGCTGTCTGCCGTTATGTGTAAAAAGGGGACGCTGTCTGCTGTAATGTGTAAAAAGAGGAATCTGTCCGCCGTAAGGTGTAAAAAGTGTACGCTGTCTACCTTTATGTGTAACAAGGGCACGCTGTCTGCCGTTATGTGTAAAAAGTGTATGCTGTCCGCCGCTATGTGTAACAAGGGCACGCTGTCTGCCGTTATTTGTAAAAAGTGTACGCTGTCTGCCGCTATGTGTAAAAAGTGTACGCTGTCTGCCGCTATGTGTAAAAAGTGTACGCTGTCTGCCGTTATGTGTAACAAGGGTACGCTGTCTGCCGTTATTTGTAAAAAGTGTACGCTGTCTGCCGCTATGTGTAACAAGGGCACGCTGTCTGCCGTTATGTGTAAAAATGGCACGCTGTCTGCCGTTATGTGTAAAAAGGGGACGCTGTCTGCCATTATGTGTAAAAAGTGCACGCTGTCTGCCGCTATGTGTAAAAAGGGCACGCTGTCTGCCGTTATGTGTAAAAAGGTGGACGCTGTCTGCCGTAATGTGTAAAAAGGGGACGCTGTCTGCTGTAATGTGTAAAAAGAGGAATCTGTCCACCGTAAGGTGTAAAAGGGTCTCTACCTGGTGTAGTGGTGCTACTGTGCGGCGTAATTTGAAGAATGGAGACTACTGTGCACCGTTTTATGAATTGGTATTATTTTGTGGCCACACCCCTTCCCCACGAAGCCACGCCACTATGTATTTTTGCACGCGCCTACAGCGCGCACTTCCCCTGTTTTGCATGCAGGAGTGGGGCTCCGATGCCGTTTCTTGCACACAGTGCTAAAATGTCTACTTACGGCACTGTTGCTAGGTATCCATTTCTCTGGCCCTGAGCAGGTCACCCTCACCAGATCCTCTCCAGGAGTGAGGGGGTGGACTTGGATGGGATGGGGGGCCCGAAGCATTTTGTCGCACCTGGGCCCACCGCTCGCTAGTTCCGCCACTGATCCCAAGGACAACAAAAACAGCAGTAAAATGGTATAATTGTGATGACCACACAGGTAACTGCGATGATTATCAGCCTCTTAGTAAAGCTACTGTCCCAGCAAGCGTTATGTGATAACTAGGTGTGAATCATCATTCTGTACTGCTGCAGTATGCTCACTTCTCAATATTGATAAATTAGCCCCTAAGTGACCTGTACCTCACTAATTGTCTGCTTGTCAGCCCCCACATTGTAGCAGCCAGTCTCTCAGCGTGTCCATAGCAGCCAGACCTGGCACACGGATCAGCAACATGGACAAGTAGTCAGGTGTCCCTTCCTACAGACCGACTGTCAGTAAGGGTGGCTGAGGAGACTGCACCCCACCCCCAGGACCGTATGGACAGCAAGCAGGGAGACTGGTAATGAAGCATTAGGGGGTATTATGACAGCAGAGAATGAGGCTATCACTTAAGGCTAAATGTATAGTTGGAAAAGGCTGCTTGGGAGCCTTTAACCACCACCACCCACAGAGAGAGAAAGAGAATATTATTGTGGGACTTCATATCCTCAGGGTCCCAGATTTAAGTTGATGTCTCTTATTCCCATGTTGATTTCCTTTGCTCCCCTGTACAGTGTCAGATCCCGCTGCCTTTAAGCTTATACTGCGCCTTATACTGTTCAGTGCTTAGCTAATAACTGCAAATAGCTAATCCAAAGACTAAAAAGAATGTTCTACAGAATATGTTCCCTTTGGTGCACGTTTATTGGTTGATTATGTTCAGTTTTCACTCGGCATGTGAGCCTGTCTGTACATGTGCACTAGTGTACAGATCATGTGACCCTGTCTGACTCTGTACATGTGCACTCGTGTACAGATCATGTGACCCTGTCCGTACGTGTGCACTAGTGTAGAGGTCACGTGAGCCTGTCTGTACATGTGCACTAGTGTAGAGGTCACGTGAGCCTGTTTGTACATGTGCACTAGCATACAGATCATGTGAGCCTGTCTGTACATGTGCACTAGTGTAGAGGTCACGTGAGCCTGTTTGTACATGTGCACTAGCGTACAGATCATGTGACCCTGTCTGTACGTGTGCACTAGTGTAGAGGTCACGTGAGCCTGTTTGTACATGTGCACTAGCGTACAGATCATGTGAGCCTGTCTGTACGTGTGCACTAGTGTAGAGGTCACGTGAGCCTGTCTGTACATGTGCACTAGCATACAGATCATGTGACCCTGTCTGTACGTGTGCACTAGTGTAGAGGTCACGTGAGCCTGTCTGTACATGTGCACTAGTGTACAGATCACTTGAGCATGTCTGTACATGTGCACTAGTGTAGAGGTCACTTGAGCCTGTCTGTACATGTGCACTAGTGTACAGATCACTTGAGCATGTCTGTACATGTGCACTAGCGTACAGATCATGTATACACCATGACATTAGTGCAATTGTACTGCATTTTGGTTTATTAGATTGCAGAGAATGGGGTAATGTGTGGTGTCAGAAAAATAATAATTTTCATTATTATAAATATTAATTTGTATTCTTCCCTCCGCACAGTGACAGAGGTCAGAATCCCTGTGAGCTCATTTCCCACTTTCTCATCTTGTGCAGTGCTGATTGTAATGCAAGGGGCTAATTAATCCTAATTAGCATCATGCTGCATGTCCCTGTGATAGTAGGTATGGGGCCGAGTGTGGAAGAATCCAGGTTAACATTCCACAACTGACTGCAGAGTAATTGGGGAAAATTCACGGTGGTGTCACATTATTATGAGCACCAGCTAATGGGGGTCATTCCGAGTTGATCGCTCGCTAGCAGTTTTTAGCAGCCGTGCAAACGCTATGCCGCTGGCCGGGAGGATGGTAGGGCGGAAGTGACGATACGGGCCCTTCATTCGTGGAGACCGACGGTCTGTGAAGACGCGCCCTGGCTGCCATGGAGACTCCGTCTCCATGGGAACGATGGTCAGACACTTCCGGTGACAACTTCCGGTGGTGACGCGCCCTGGTTGCCAGGGATACGGCGGCAACACAGGTCCCGGGTCCCGCGCGTCCAGGAGTCATGTGATGCGCCTCTAGCCAGGCCAAACCTCCGGAGGTGTTGTTATTATGTGATTGACATGGAGAGTGCACAATAATATAAGAGTAAAGGGGAATGGAGGTTAAGGATTGGTTGATTGGTCACTAACAGATGAACTTTGCTGATTGGACTTGTGGGGTTTATAAACAGGAGCAGGACAGTGTTGCTTTCATTCTGCCTTGAGAAAGACCCAGAGCATTTGGGTTGAAACGCGTTGGATATCCACTGGACCCCCATGTTGAAGTGAAGGACTGGACTGAGAGTACGTTCGCCTGAGGGCCATCCCGTACCGTCTACCCAGGGAGACTATCTGGTGATTTATAACCAACGTGCTTTTTGAGAACTGCTTCACACCAGTTCTCAATAAACTCTGGTAATTGTTCTATCAGACTAGTCCACATTGCACTTGGGGAATATATAGAATCCTTTCATGTTATATGTGTATGTCATCTGATTAATAAATTGTGTTGTACTACACATGATGATATTCTGGTTTTTCCACATATGGTGAGAGCTCTCCGATCAGAAGAATTGGAAGAAATTCCGGAGGATCTCCACCATAAAGGAATGCATTGACATCGTATTGTTGTCTTGTTTGAAGTGTTCCTTGTTGAGGCGCTAGTTGGTACATTTATCCTCTGTTTGTTACAGAAACGCTATGCCGCCGCCCACTGGGAGTGTATTTTAGCTTAGCAGAAGTGCGAACGAAAGGATCGCAGAGCGGCTATAAAGGTTTTTTGTGCAGTTTTAGAGTAGCTCAAAACCTACTCAGCGCTTGCGATCACTTCAGACCATTCAGTTTCTGTTTTGATGTCACAAACCCGCCCTGCATCCGCCCAGCCACGCCTGCGTTTTTTCTGGCACGCCTGCATTTTTCCAAACACTCCCTGAAAACGGTCAGTTGACACCCAGAAACGCCCACTTCATGTCAATCACTCTGCGGCCACCAGTGCGACTGAAATGCATCACTAGACCATGTGCAAAACTACATCATTCGTTGTGCCCGTACGATGCGCGTGTGCATTGCGCCGCATACGCATGCGCAGAACTGCCCTTTTTTAGCCTGATCACTGCGCTGCGAACAAATGCAGCTACCGATCAACTCGGAATGACCCCCAATATCCAGAGTAACCACCGTGTGCGGCACGGACAGCAGCTAGACAGGCGAACTGCCATGTTAGATACACGTCTGGTAGCCCCCAGGTACATTTTGATGATGAACTGCTCCACTGTAGCGAGACAGTCGGCCCTCATGTCACGCATCATCGTAGCCGACGTTCACCTCTCACATCAATGGCACGTGGTGCTCCGCAGTTTTCACATCGGTTATACACAATGGTGCCTTGTGTCCAGTCACGACACAACTTCACCACAGCAGCACACGGACACGTCACACACTGCGCTGTGTCAGATATACTGCCACCCTTGTCCCGAAAGGCGATGATCATCCCTTTCTGCAACTCTGATAAATCACTCCTTTTACCCATTACAGCAACGAGTGATATGTGTGCAGACGGCTTATCGCACACCTTATATACCCACCAAGCCAGCGCAGGACATGTGACGTACTTCGTTTTATGGATTGTTCATGCACTAGTTTATGTATATAAGAATGCCATGTTATTACACTTTACCTCAGGTGAAAGAAGATACTATATAATCAGACAGTGGAGAGAACTGGAGAATCTAAATCTCTCCCTATAAATCCACACCATGTGTTAGTAGAGGCTTATTATTAGATAGTACCAGAGACACTGATCAATACAAAGGACTGCGTAGTAGGGGAAATGCAGGTTTTCACTAGAGATGAGCGGGTTCGGTTCCTCGGAATCCGAACCCGCCCGAACTTCACCTTTTTTTTTTACACGGGTCCGAGCGACTCGGATCCTCCCGCCTTGCTCGGTTAACCCGAGCGCGCCCGAACGTCATCATCCTGCTGTCGGATTCTCGCGAGACTCGGATTCTATATAAGGAGCCGTGCGTCGCCGCCATTTTCACACGTGCATTGAGATTGATAGGGAGAGGACGTGGCTGGCGTCCTCTCCGTTTATATAGTTAGCAGTTAGTTGATCTGATTGCTACTGCTTAGCTTATTGTGGGGAGGATTGGGGAGCAGCTGTTAGGAGGAGTACAGTCAGTGCAGAGTTTTGCTAGTTTTTTTTTATCCGTTCTCTGCCTGAAAAAAACGCTCCATACCATATCTGTGCTCAGCCTCAGTGTGCTGCATGATATATCTATGTATATCTGACTGTGCTGAGTGCTCACTGCTCACACAGCTTAATTGTGGGGGAGACTGGGGAGCAGTTATAGCAGGAGTACAGTGCACACTTTTGCTGCCAGTGACCACCAGTATATTGTCTGCCTGAAAAAGTTAAACACTCCTGTGGTGTTTTTTGTTTTTTATTCTATAAATGCATTCTGCTGACAGTGTCCAGCAGGTCCGTCATTCATTATATTATATAAATATTTACCTACAGTAGTGTTATATATTTTTTTTTCATCTCTATCATCTTTATCATCTCTATATTAGCAGACGCAGTATGGTAGTCCACGTCTGTAGCTAGTGCTACCTCTGTGTCGTGACTACTAGTGCTCGGCCAATATTGTAAATAATATACCTCTACCTGTGTGGTGTTTTCTTTTTTCTATCTTCATTCATACTAGTCTAGTACTAGTTAGTTTAGCAGTCTGCTGACAGTGTCCAGCAGGTCCGTCATTATATTATATATACCTACAGTAGTGATATATATATATTTTTTATATCATTATCATCTCTATACTAGCAGACACAGTACGGTAGTCCACGGCTGTAGCTACCTCTGTGTCGTCAGTGCTCGTCCATAATTGTATACCTACCTGTGGTGGGTTTTTTTTTTCTATCTTCTTCATACTAGTAGTTTAGCAGTCTGCTGACAGTGTCCACCAGGTCCGTCATTATATTATATATCTACAGTAGTAATATATTTATTATATTATCTATACTAGCAGACGCAGTACGGTAGTCCACGGCTGTAACTACCTCTGTGTCGTCAGTGCTCGTCCATAATTGTATACCTACCTGTGGTGGGGGTTTTTTTTCTATCTTCTTCATACTAGTAGTTTAGCAGTCTGCTGACAGTGTCCACCAGGTCCGTCATTATATTATACAGGTTGAGTATCCCTTATCCAAAATGCTTGGGACCAGAGGTATTTTGGATATGGGATTTTTCCGTATTTTGGAATAATTGCATACCATAATGAGATATCATGGTGATAGGACCTAAAATCTGAGCACAGAATGCATTTATGTATCATATACACCTTATACACACAGCCTGAGGGTAATTTTAGCCAATATTTTTTATAACTTTGTGCATTAAACAAAGTGTGTCTACATTCACACAATTCATTTATGTTTCATATACACCTTATACACACAGCCTGAAGGTCATTTAATACAATATTTTTAATAACTTTGTGTATTAAACAAAGTTTATGTACATTGAGCCATCAAAAAACAAAGGTTTCACTATCTCACTCTCACTCAAAATAGTCCGTATTTCGGAATATTCCGTATTTCGGAATATTTGGATATGGGATACTCAACCTGTATATACCTACAGTAGTTATATATATATTTTTTTTATATCATTAATTATCATCTCTATACTAGCAGACGCAGTACGGTAGTCCACGGCTGTAGCTACCTCTGTGTCGTCAGTCACTCGTTATCCATAAGTATACTAGTATCCATCCATCTCCATTGTTTACCTGAGGTGCCTTTTAGTTGTGCCTATTAAAATATGGAGAACAAAAATGTTGAGGTTCCAAAAATAGGGAAAGATCAAGATCCACTTCCACCTCGTGCTGAAGCTGCTGCCACTAGTCATGGCCGAGACGATGAAATTCCATCAACGTCGTCTGCCAAGGCCGATGCCCAATGTCATAGTACAGAGCATGTAAAATCCAAAACACAAAAGATCAGTAAAAAAAGGACTCAAAAATCTAAATTAAAATCGTCGGAGGAGAAGCGTAAACTTGCCAATATGCCATTTACCAAACGGAGTGGCAAGGAACGGCTGAGGCCCTGGCCTATGTTCATGGCTAGTGGTTAAGCTTCATATGAGGATGGAAGCACTCAGCCTCTCGCTAGAAAAATTAAAAGACTTAAGCTGGCAAAAGCACAGCAAAGAACTGTGCGTTCTTCGAAATCACAAATCCACAAGGAGAGCCAATTGTGTCGTTTGCGATGCCTGACCTTCCCAACACTGGACGTGAAGAGCATGCGCCTTCCACCATTTGCACGCCCCCTGCAAGTGCTGGAAGGAGCACCCGCAGTCCAGTTCCTGATAGTCAGATTGAAGATGTCAGTGTTGAAGTACACCAGGATGAGGAGGATATGGGTGTTGCTGGCGCTGGGGAGGAAATTGACAAGGAGGATTCTGATGGTGAGGTGGTTTGTTTAAGTCAGGCACCCGGGGAGACACCTGTTGTCCGTGGGAGGAATATGGCCATTGACATGCCTGGTGAAAATACCAAAAAAATCAGCTCTTCGGTGTGGAAGTATTTCAACAGAAATGCGGACAACAGGTGTCAAGCCGTGTGTTGCCTTTGTCAAGCTGTAATAAGTAGGGGTAAGGACATTAACCACCTCGGAACATCCTCCCTTATAAGTCACCTGCAGCGCATTCATCATAAGTCAGTGACAAGTTCAAAACTTTGGGCGACAGCGGAAGCAGTCCACTGACCAGTAAATCCCTTCCTCTTGTAACCAAGCTCACGCAAACCACCCCACCAACTCCCTCAGTGTCAATTTCCTCCTTACCCAGGAATGCCAATAGTCCTGCAGGCCATGTCACTGGCAATTCTGACGAGTCCTCTCCTGCCTGGGATTCCTCCGATGCATCCTTGAGTGTAACGCCTACTGCTGCTGCTGGTGCTGCTGTTGTTGCTGCTGGGAGTCGATGGTCATCCCAGAGGGGAAGTCGTAAGACCACTTTTACTACTTCCACCAAGCAATTGACTGTCCAACAGTCCTTTGCGAGGAAGATGAAATATCACAGCAGTCATCCTGCTGCAAAGCTGATAACTGAGTCCTTGGCATCCTGGGCGGTAAGAAACGTGGTCCGGTATCCATCGTTACTTCAGAGCCAACTATAGACTTGATTGAGGTACTGTGTCCCCGGTACCAAATACCATCTAGGTTCCATTTCTCTAGGCAGGCGATACCGAAAATGTACACAGACCTCAGAAAAAGACTCACCAGTGTCCTAAAAAATGCAGTTGTACCCAATGTCCACTTAACCACGGACATGTGGACAAGTGGAGCAGGGCAGACTCAGGACTATATGACTGTGACAGCCCACTGGGTAGATGTATTGACTCCCGCCGCAAGAACAGCAGCGGCGGCACCAGTAGCAGCATCTCGCACATGCCAACTCTTTCCTAGGCAGGCTACGCTTTGTATCACCGCTTTCCAGAATACGCACACAGCTGAAAACCACTTACGGCAACTGAGGAAGATCATCGCAGAATGGCTTACCCCAATTGGACTCTCCTGTGGATTTGTGGCATCGGACAACGCCAGCAATATTGTGCATGCATTACATCTGGGCAAATTCCAGCACGTCCCATGTTTTGCACATACCTTGAATTTGGTGGTGCAGAATTATTTAAAAAACGACAGGGGCGTGCAAGAGATGCTGTCGGTGGCCAGAAGAATTGCGGGACACTTTCGGCGTACAGGCACCGCATACAGAAGACTGGAGCAACACCAAAAATGCCTGAACCTGCCCTGCCATCATCTGAAGCAAGAAGTGGTAACGAGGTGGAATTCAACCCTCTATATGCTTCAGAGGATGGAGGAGCAGCAAAAGGCCATTCAAGCCTATACATCTGCCCACGATATAGGCAAAGGAGGTGGAATGTACCTGTCTCAAGCGCAGTGGAGAATGATTTCAACGTTGTGCAAGGTTCTGCAACCTTTTGAACTTGCCACACGTGAAGTCAGTTCAGACACTGCCAGCCTGAGTCAGGTCATTCCCCTCATCAGGCTTTTGCAGAAGAAGCTGGAGACATTGAAGGAGGAGCTAAGACAGAGCGATTCCGCTAGGCATGTGGGACTTGTGGATGGAGCCCTTCATTCGCTTAACCAGGATTCACGGGTGGTCAATCTGTTGAAATCAGAGCACTACATTTTGGCCACCGTGCTCGATCCTAGATTAAAACCTACGTTGTATCTCTCTTTCCGGCAGACACAAGTCTGCAGGGGTTCAAAGACCTGCTGGTGAGAAAATTATCAAGTCAAGTGGAACTTGATCGGTCAACAGCTCCTCCTTCACATTCTCCCGCAATTGGGGGTGCGAGGAAAAGGCTACGAATTCCGAGCCCACCCGCTGGCGGTGATGCAGGGCAGTCTGGAGCGACTGCTGATGCTGACATCTGGTCCGGACTGAAGGACCTGCAACGATTACTGACATGTCGTCTACTGTCACTACATATGATTCTCTCACCATTGAAAGAATGGTGGAGGATTATATGAGTGACCGCATCCAAGTAGGCACGTCAGACAGTCCGTACGTATACTGGCAGGAAAAAGAGGCAATTTGGAGGCCCTTGCACAAACTGGCTTTATTCTACCTAAGTTGTCCTCCCACAAGTGTGTACTCCGAAAGAGTATTTAGTGCCGCCGCTCACCTTGTCAGCAATCGGCGTACGAGGTTACTTCCAGAAAATGTGGAGAAGATGATGTTCATTCAAATGAATTATAATCAATTCCTCCGTGGAGACATTCACCAGCAGCAATTGCCTCCAGAAAGTACACAGGGAGCTGAGATGGTGGATTCCAGTGGGGACGAATTGATAATCTGTGAGGAGGGGGATGTACACGGTGATGAATCGGAGGATGATGATGAGGTGGACATCTTGCCTCTGTAGAGCCAGTTTGTGCAAGGAGAGATTAATTGCTTCTTTTTTGGTGGGGGTCCAAACCAACCCGTCATTTCAGTCACAGTCGTGTGGCAGACCCTGTCACTGAAATGATGGGTTTGTTAAAGTGTGCATGTCCTGTTTATACAACATAAGGGTCAGTGGGAGGGCCCAAGGACAATTCCATCTTGCACCTCTTTTTTCTGTAATTTTTCTTTGCGTCATGTGCTGTTTGGGGAGTATTTTTTGGAAGGGCCATCCTGCCTGACACTGCAGTGCCACTCCTAGATGGGCCAGGTGTTTGTGTCGGCCACTTGGGTCGCTGAGCTTAGTCACACAGCTACCTCATTGCGCCTCTATTTTTCTTTGCGTCATGTGCGGTTTGGGGAGTGTTTTTTGGAAGGGCCATCCTGCGTGACACTGCAGTGCCACTCCTAGATGGGCCAGGTGTTTGTGTCGGCCACTTGGGTCGCTGAGCTTAGTCACACAGCTACCTCATTGCGCCTCTTTTTTTCTTTGCGTCATGTGCTGTTTGGGGAGTGTTTTTTGGAAGGGCCATCCTGCGTGACACTGCAGTGCCACTCCTAGATGGGCCAGGTGTTTGTGTCGTCGACTTGGGTCGCTGAGCTTAGTCACACAGCTACCTCATTGCGCCTCTTTTTTTCTTTGCGTCATGTGCTGTTTGGGGAGTGTTTTTTGGAAGGGCCATCCTGCGTGACACTGCAGTGCCACTCCTAGATGGGCCAGGTGTTTGTGTCGGCCACTTGGGTCGCTGAGCTTAGTCACACAGCTACCTCATTGCGCCTCTTTTTTTCTTTGCGTCATGTGCTGTTTGGGGAGTGTTTTTTGGAAGGGCCATCCTGCGTGACACTGCAGTGCCACTCCTAGATGGGCCAGGTGTTTGTGTCGGCCACTCGGGTCGCTGAGCTTAGTCATCCAGCGACCTCGGTGCAAATTTTAGGACTAAAAATAATATTGTGAGGTGTGAGGTGTTCAGAATAGACTGAAAATGAGTGGAAATTATGGTTATTGAGGTTAATAATACTTTGGGATCAAAATGACCCCCAAATTCTATGATTTAAGCTGTTTTTTAGTGTTTTTTGAAAAAAACACCCGAATCCAAAACACACCCGAATCCGACAAAAAAAATTCGGTGAGGTTTTGCCAAAACGCGTTCGAACCCAAAACACGGCCGCGGAACCGAACCCAAAACCAAAACACAAAACCCGAAAAAATTCCGGTGCACATCACTAGTTTTCACACAGCCCGATCTGAGGTCATGTGTGGTCAAAGGTCAGAGGGCTTTATTCAGCTTCAGTTGCAAAAGTGCAAGTTCGCAAATCATCCGAATATCAGATGACTGCGCATGTGCTGTGACCTCATTATGGGGGTCATTCCATAAAATTAAATTTAGCACAGCTACGATCATTCACACTGACATGCGGGAGGACGCCCCGCACAGGGTTATCCCGCCCCGCACGTCAGTGCCTGCCCCCCCACAGAAGTGCAAAGGCATCACACAGCGGCGATACCTTTGCACTTCAAGAGTAGCTCCCAACCAGCGCAGCTTTAGCGTGCTGGCCGGGAGCTACCCCGTTTGGTCCGGCCACGCCTGCATTGGCCGGACCGCGCTCACGAAATGGTGGCCAAACGACACCGTTCCGCCCCTCCCCCCCCCCCCCCCCCTGCGCAGCGACCGCCTCTGCCAGTCAATCAGGCAGAGGCGATCATAGCGGCCAACGCACTGTGGCACTGGTGCAGTTCTGACCCAATTGCACTGCTGCGATAAACCCCCTATGTGTGCACGAAGGTCGAAATACATTTGCAATGCAATCACAGGCCCAGCAAAGTGCGATCACACAGCAACTGCTAGGAAATGGTCATTTGTGGGAATTTATATGGCGTTTGTGGGGAGTGGTTGAGAAAATGTCTTAATAGAGATCCAAGCTGAGCAAGGTCCAGAGTCTCAGTAAATGGCAGCAATCCAGGAATGATCAAAGTCCAGGTAATGTATCAGACCAGGCAGCAATGCAGAGTATGGTCATACTCCAAGCAAAAAGAGCGGGAACCTGTGCAGGGAATCATCAGTATCTAGGCAATGTCAGAATCCAGAACAAGACAAAAACCAGGCAGCTAAACAGGTCCACAGTACAAGGTGCGGTCAACCAATCAGAATGCCTCCTAACAGCCAGGCCCAGCAGATGACGCCTCTGTAATGTGGAAAGTTACACCACACAAAGGGCCTGATTCAGTTTGCAAAATCTCCTTCTGGTCCTGCGCATGTTCCCGCATTTTCTGTGGTGCCCCGCAGAAAATGCGATCGCCTCTGCCTGTCAATCAGGTAGATGTGTTCACGGGGGCAAGGGGGTGTGTGTGTGTGTGTGTGTGGGGGGGGGGGGGGGAATGCTCCATTTCCAAGGCAGAGACAGAGCGTTGTAGGGGGCAGTGATGGAAAATGGGGGGGGTGGTGGTGTGAATGGGGGACGTGATCGGGGTGGCTGCGTGACATCACACATAGCCGTTGCGATCCCTAAAATAGCGGCGGGCCTCCTGTGACGGCAAGAGGCTACCTCATTTTTAGCGATTACGCTGATATTGCGGTCACATCGCAATTTCAGCGTGGTCAAGGGGGCTGGGCGGACTTGTCCTGCAATGAGCGTCCCCCAGGCATGCTGTCCAAAGGATTGCTAATTTAGCTACTTAGCAGAATTTGCAATCCTTACTGAATCAGGCCCAAAGACTACAAGAGCTTCACGTTGTGGTGGCCTGGGCATTATCCCACCGCTCCTGACACCTGGGGAGAGTCTGCACAAACATCTGTGATGTTGCAGGATGAAATCTTCATATATGCAGGCTAGAATAAGAACGTGTTCACTCTGGTTAGGGGTTTTGTATGCTCAACGGAAATCAAAAATCATATCATTTCTGTACAAGAAACCTGCTGGAATTTCAGTTTTCTGTCACAGTTACGCCACAACTTATTACAACTTTGTAGAACTCCTACTAAAGCTAAACATACAGTGTCACACACACACACAGAAGGGCCACAACCAGAGCTGGATACGTAGTCGTACACATATACACATACAGTCACATACATAAAGTGACACACATACACATACAGTAACACACATATGCATAAGCCACATACTTCTGTGGTCTGCTTCTACGTCCGAAGATGCATAATTGGATCACTTGCGTCAACATTAACCCTCAGTGTTACTCAGGATGGCCGGGCTGTTCAGGTTCTCGGGGCCAGTATACCTGTGTGGAAAAACCTAGACACTGGCCTCGGCACTCCCAGAAAAAGTGCCCCCATTTTCAGGATTGCTGCTTAGCGCCACCCACTCCTACCCCAAACGGTTTCAGCTTGCCAATCAGGCTGTAGCTTAGGGGGCACTGCATGCAATGACGCAGGACCCAGTCTGCACATATGCACAAAGGGTCCTGCAAACATACAGACACACATATATACATGCATACAGTCACATACATAGACATGTATATTATACATGCATAATACAGTGACATACATACAGGCACACATACATATGTGTTGGAACAGGGGAGGGGGGGCAACCGGGCAGCTTGACCCCCCTCCCCAGATAGATAGATAGATAGATAGATAGATAGATAGATAGATAGATAGATAGATATAGATGTATATCTACCTATCTCTGTCTGAGGTGATGACATTCAGCAATTTAGAAGAGCCAATACAAAATTATATCTTGACACCCCCCCTACCCACCCCCCACCGCCACCCTATCCCCAACCCAGAATGTTGTGGCACCTCTGAACACATATATGCATGCAGTCACAAGTCGCATACATATACACATTAATGTGCATAATTATCAAAATAATGTTTACCAAAACAATGTGAAAAGGGGCGTTTTCACACCCTTTTTACATTATTTTAGTATCAGCTGAATGTACTAATGGACAATTGGAAAATTCTCAACATTCTTCCAAGCCCTTATATTCGCATTTTTTTCAGTAACCAGGGCACATTTTCCATACTTGTAATGGGAAATTGCATCTGTCCAAATTGACTAAAATTGAATTTCTAAAAAATCCCGGTGATAATAGTGTGGTGATAATAACGCTATCTTGAGAGTTAAGAGAAAAAGGGAGGCAGGACTGTATGTGGGTCCTGGGCCAGGAAGGTGGGTGATTTAAAAGGGAGCAATTCTAGTTTATTCATGGATAGTTTCTAGCCTGCAGAAAAACTAAATAATGTGGTGGCATTTAATGTAGTAGGAATGAGCATGAATGGACCGGAGGTCAGGAGGATAATATTCTGCGAAAAGAGCTTTCTAGCTACTACAAGTACTCACCCAAATACCTGAGGAAAAAGCCAGAAAATTGCTGAAATGACTATGACGACCAGGTGATTTTATGCAAAGTTGCTATTCCGCACATAGGGGCTAATTCCATGGAAGCAGCAGTCATAGTGCTGTATGGTGACGCAACAGGAGGCGTCTATTACAAGCCGACCCCTCACCATCAGGCCTTGTGGCACCCAGGATGCCGTGCAAGCAGCCTATCAGAGAGGCCAGAAAATCTCTGCGCAACCATGGACATCCCTGGCTTCTTCCCTCCCCCTAAACGGCAGCAGCCGTCGACGCCCCTCCCCACCCCCCAAATGGCAGCAGACTGCGGCCTCCAGATTGCTCAGGAGCACACTATTGGACAGTAGATCACTAGAAATGGGTCATGTGGTCTGAAGAATAATGTAATGTATTCTGGGTTATACCCTTTTTGACCAAATGAGGCAGATCGCACCCGAGAGCCTGCCACAGGAGCTTCCCAGCTGCGACCCACCTCAGGCCCCCCGCCGCCGCTGTTTCCAGGTTGGTGACATCATCGGTGACGTGGTAAGGGCAGCGCTTGGAGATCACATGATCTCCAAGTGCTGCCTGTCCACACAGGAAATGGGTCGCATCGACCTGGCTTCCCGTTTACACAGCACAGCGAGCCGCGTTGAACCCGTGTTCAACCCTGCAACCTACACGAGTTGGAATACCGGGTCGCTCAACTCGGATTATTATGCACGCTCATGTGCAATAACCCGTGTTACAAGCTGGCGGTGTAAAAGGGGTTTTAGTGTTTCCAATGCCTCCTATGGGGCAGGAGGAAATGAATGTACAATAAACAGTGAGGTTGGAATTCCAGCAGATTGTGTTTATTACCAGATTATATTACTCTGCAATCTTATCTCCCTCAGTGAGCCATTCACCTACATGTTATCTAGCGAACCTCTGCTCTGTCTGTGTATCTGTGACAATAGGGGAATGATGATCCCGCTGTACTAATAACACATGCAGTGAGTGGGCCGCTGCTACGTCTTCAGGTAATGTGCAGGGAAAATGTTTTCCAATGTGAGATGACAAAAGCCAGAGGGATCGTGAGTTGAGAAGGGGGGAGGGGGGAGGGGGGATGAGATAGATATGTCACCTTACACTAATGTCTCACGGGACCTCCATGCACGTCAGGGGGAGGGGAGATACTGTAATCCATACACACTGATCAACATTGCCAGTATCTCAGCACATCTCTCAACTCTGTTTGACCTGTACTAAGGTACTAAATATTACTGAGCTGGGACTTAATATTATTAATACTCTGGAATATGGCAACTCAGACCATGGGGTTGTTATTTTGGGTGTGGTTTATTTTGTCAACATTTATCATAATGACACAAGCATTCCCTCTATTGCCTTACTCTCGCCTCCCACAGCTTAACCCTAACCTTCCCCCTAGTGTGTAACTAACCCTAACCCTCCCCCTAGTGCCTAACCCTAACCCTCCCCTCCTCCAGCCTAACCCTCCCCCTAGTGCCTAACCCTAACCCTCCCCTCCTCCAGCCTAACCCTCCCTCTAGTGCCTAACCCTCCTCTCCTCCAGCCTAACCCTAACCTTCCCCCTAGTGTGTAACTAACCCTAACCCTCCCCTCCTCCAGCCTAACCCTCCCCCTAGTGCCTAACCCTAACCCTCCCCTCCTCCAGCCTAACCCTCCCTCTAGTGCCTAACCCTAACCCTCCTCCAGCCTAACCCTGTCAAAGTCAGAAAAATATCTCTATGCACACTACCATATTTGCACCTCACACAGGTCCGTGCTGCGCATGCGTACGCTCTCCCGTACGTGCGCATACTCACAGTCGCGGGCACCCGCAGGCGCACGGTATGCGTATTTACGGTAGAGTTTATGTGATCGTAGCGTGCGACTCAATCGTTACATATTTCCACTATATAATGTATTTTGTAGATCATGGTCCCTTTGATAGATTCTGAAAGTTTAGTTAACATAGCATGTTCCTGAACAGAGAGATCCCTCTTTGTATTGTACGAAGGGTCTAACAGGGGTCATACAGTGGTGTTTGGTACCCATCGGAAGAGTATTTAAATAGCAATATTCCGGTGTTGGTTTGGAGAGGATTAATCGCTCGTGCGAATAGTTATGGACATAAGAAGTTTATGTCCATTTACTATTATTTGTTCTTATTTAGTCATGCGGCGGGAAACCCAGTATCCCACCCACCTGAACAGTTGGAAGCAGTCACAGCCCACCTGTATGAATCAACCTATGACCTTTTGTTATAATGCGAAGCCGAATTCCTGTGTCCAATGAACAATGAGATTGTAGGGACCATTGAATTGTATTGTGTGTGGGGCATAAATAGACAAGCCGATCACATCCAGCTCTCACTCTTCAACGGTTATCATTGCTGAAAATCGGGAGCTGGATGTCCAGAGGCGCATGCGATCGTTTCCTTTGTGCGTAAGTTTTTCTCCGCAACTATATTGATCTTCTTGTTATTGTGGGCCAATTTCTCTCTCTCTCTCTCTCTTCTCCTCTTTCTCTCTTATTTTCCCTTAAATAGTAATTGTATTATATTTCCTGTGTAGTTATCTGGTTAGGTAGTCTATGTTATATTGTAGTGTATGATTTGTATTTGTATTAATTCTTTTGCAAGTATATCATTCATAATATATATATATTAGGCGTTGGACCCTAAGCCCAGGTATCTGTGTATTTCGTATAGTGTTAAGTATTCTCAGAGCGTCGGTGACGCTCAAACAGCTTCTGAGTTAATAAGGTTACACTGTGTTGCATCTACACCCTATCTCTACACTAAGGTTTTACAGCATATTACATTGTTTATGGTTTAGATTTAAAGGTTTAACATTGTGAGCGTCAGCGCCGCTGGTGATCTCCTCGTGGTCCCGAGCGTCCGCTACGCTATAGCGAATCATTACGTTAGTCAGCAGCCAATAGCGTGCCTGCCTGTGATCTCTTGGCCGTGAGCGAACGTGACGCTTGAGCGTCTCGACTGCGGCTAAGCGATTGTTACGCAACGAGCGTACCCTTACGGTACTTCATACGTAAATAGCGTACAGTGTTCTTAGACCTCATAAAGGGTTTTATATACGATAAATATTTAGCTTTATCAATTGCGGGCTCGTCCTGTCCTTCACACATCTCTGCTAGGTAATTTCAGCAGACATTATCCATCAGCAAAGGGCGGGAGGTTATATTCCTCGTAGTGCTGTCGGGATAAGCGTCTGCTTCACTTAGTAAAGGGTGCTGAAGGAATCCGGGAACCGGAGGTAAGAACAACACGCTAGTCTCTTTTAAAACTGTTTATTTTTCTGTCTTGCGTACACACGCACGCATATCTGCATTTCTTTTCATTCGTGTATTTTCATATATCACTCTCCTGTTTGCCATTGTATAATTGATAAACGTACTAAGAGAGATTTGTCGCTATTTCATAGTTAAAGTGTAAAAGTAAAGGTAATATAGTTAAAGTATAGACAAACACACAGCTGTGCCTGAGAGACAAGGCGAAGTCAGTGTGGTGCGCGGTAGATGATAAAGGATCATCTACATTGATAAACGTATAAATTGTGTTACGGTGGATCTTTGCTTTGCGTACACGTGTCTCTAACAAAGGACTGAGACTTGCGTACGCAACCCAAGGGCCGACGCACGCAGCGTATATTACGCAACGGAGCGTACGGGTACGCCCACGTAACTCAAATCACAAGTGTTAATTTTTTTGCAACGCAGTAAATAACGCAAGGCGATAAATCGCGCAAATCTATTTTAACATTCGAAATTTAAATTAACAGATCCTTCTCCTAATTTGTAACACATCTGGTCTAAAGAGAAATTTCTGCGCAGAAATAGAAATAGAAACAAAAGTGTATATGTGGTGAGTGAGTGTTTGTTTTTACAATTTTTGAGGTTGAACCACAAGAAAAGTCGAGTTCTCGTGAGGTACATGCGTGTAAGTGACGTACATGGTGGCTAGGGAGGCATCCCTGGTTAAAACATACAATTTGAGCATTAGAGTGTAGCAGACCAGGAGGTCATACTGTAACAGACCAGGAGGTCATAGCAGACCAGCAGGTTCAGGTACAGCAGACAAGGAAGTCCGCTATACAGTCCACAGGCACAACACCAAGAAAGGGTTGGTGCAACACCCATATAGGCCATACAAGCTCTGGCTGAAGGAATTCGCAGCCGTAATTTTCGATTCCACTGGTCGCTCCGTACATAAGATTAGTTGCTTATGTGCTGAACGATTGTACCGCACGTAATTGTGTACATTAGTAAACCTGACCGGTACTATTTGTGTACGAAGGTCATAAACGCTATTTGTACATTCTAACGTGATTTGTGTAATTTTTTTTATTTTAAGGGAGGTTCGCTGCTCACTCAGGAACTATCCAACAACCAATAGTTACTGGAAAGAGTAAGTGTTCTTCGGATCACCCTCGCAGGTTCCAGTAAATAGAGGTTCAGGTCGCAGGGGCCCTGGGTCGAGTACGCCAGCACTATATCAGTGTGATCAGGTCGTATTGGTCGGCGTGGGCGAGTGAGTGGGGTACTCGGTAAACCGCCACCGTCAGCCTATTTTGAACATTTTGGTTTGCGTAAGGGTTGGCTGAATAAAGCAACACCTTCGAACTATGGGGGCCACTTGTTCAGGTAGGGGGCGATCAACCTCGGTTCGGGTTGATTCAGTGAACCGACCAGTCGGGTCGGCAAGGTACGTAATGTGTGAGAAATACGGAAGTCACACAGAAGCTTTATGTGATGAATGGGAGAGAATGACGGTACATGACGGGGAGAAATTCCCAAGAGTAGGTAGCTTCAGCACAGAAGTGTTAACGAATTTAAGGAGAAGGATATGTCTCATTAAATCAGCAAAGAGACGAATCAAGCATTACGATTATTTACAGTTGTGGCAACAGGAGGGTGACATACAGAGAGGATTGGCTCAGGCGGCGGGATCTGGCTCGATCAGAAAACTGATAGCCACGGCCCCACCGCCACCATATATATCGGGAGAAAAATTGGTTGCGGAGAATGACGCATTAAGGTGTAACAAACAAACACTTAGCAACTGTGTAAATGTTAAAGATAATGTTAACCAATTAACCAATGCAAGTATTAACCCGTGCAAGTTGTACCCTGTTTTGAACTTTCCTCAGGAGTGTGATCAAGAGGACGAATCGGCAACAATTTCAGCGCTCTCTCTAGCAGCCACCATAGCAGAGACCACAGTAGGCACAGCTCCACCCCCGAGATTAGTAACAAAGGCCCCTAGCGGAGGGATAGGTGAGGTCGTATCAACGGGTAAGTACGGCACCATACACTATGCTGAAACTATCTCACCACAGCCTGTAGAATCTACACAGAATGAGGTTGTTAGAGTTAATCCTGTTAAGGTAATAGTAGTTCCAAATGGGAAAACAGACACTTCAGGAGTCACTCCTGTTAGGAACATTGCCATGTACAGCCCATTTTCCCGAATGGAATTAAGGACCATAGTGTCTGAATTCCCTGACCCTAGAAAAGACTTAGTTGCCAGCCAAAAATACATCAGAGACCTAGGTAACACTGTAGAGCCCAACAATAAAGACTGGCAGATATTGCTGAGAGCATGTTTACCCTCCAATGTCGACGCAGCTCAATTTTTAGCTGACTGTGGATTAGATCAGGATGTACCTCTTACAGAAGTGTACAACAAAGACAATGTAAAAAGAATAAGTTTACAGTTAAAAGAGTATTTCCCAGCCGTAGTTAAATGGAACAAAATATTCTCCATTAAACAGAAGGAGTCAGAAACAGCTGCAGAGTATTTTCACAGAGCATTATCAGAAATGGCAAAATACACAGGCATAGAGGACATTAAAACCAACATAAACCATCGAGAAGTAGCAGTATCGGTACTGATGGATGGTTTAAAAGAGTCATTGAAGACTAGGGTACAGACCACACAACCATGTTGGCGAGGTCTGTCTGTGGCTACTTTGAGAGAGGCTGCTATTGATCACGATAGGAACATCACCAGACACAGGGAACAACAAGGTGATAAGTTAATGGCAGTAAGTATACAGGCCCTGACCACAAGGCAGCCTTTGTTTATATCACCAAACCCTGTGGGTAAGTCAAATGTGGTTACTTGTTATTCTTGTCATAAACAGGGACACATGGCACGAGATTGTAGAGTGAAGAATTCACGAAACTCATACCAACCCCCTAGACAACGACACGACACACGACATTGGGATCAGGGTCCGCAGAAACGGAGTTATGAGCCACATGCAGGGGAAACAAAAAGATATCCCCCGAACAGAGACTGGCAAGCCTCTGGTAGCTCCCTATTAACTCCATCACAAGTAGTTGCTGCCAGCGGGATTCAGGGAGGTCACCATACCCAATAGGGGTGTGGCCATACCTGTAATCTGCAGCCAGTAAAATTGATTGCAAGCCTTGGAAGTGAACCAGAAATTGCAATCAATGTAGCTGGTAAATCATTAAACTTTCTTGTAGACACAGGGGCGGCCAAATCAGTGATAAATTCGACAGTGGGCATGAGAACCACTGGTAAGACAATTCCAGCCATAGGGGTAACGGGAGTAGTCCAGCACTACCCTGTTAGCAAACCAGCCGAGATTACAGTAGGGCCTTTACATACCAAGCATTCCTTTTTGCTGGCTGCATCGGCACCGACTAATCTCCTGGGAAGAGACTTACTGTGTAAAATGGGGTGCGTCATTTATTGTACCCCTGAAGGTGTATTCTTGGACATACCTGAGAATCACGCTCAGGAAGTGCGAGACATGTTAGACTCCCCGTCAAAATTAATGTCACATACCATTATGACAAATAGGACTCCCTCCCAAGTAGAAGAAATGACATCTCAGATACCAGAGTCACTTTGGACTAAAGATGGACAGGACACTGGATTAATGGCAAACGTAGCTCCGATAGTTGTACAAGTAAAAGATGGTAGGATAGCTCCAAAAATCCCACAGTACCCTCTGAAGCCAGAGGTGGAGTTAGGAGTGTATCCCGTAATAGAGCGCTTGCTACAACAGGGCATTCTGGTAAGAACGTCCAGCACTGCCAATAGTCCCATCTTCCCTGTTAAAAAGAGTGGGGGGAGGGGTTACCGGCTAGTGCAGGATCTAAGGGGGATTAACAAAATAGTTGAGAGTCAGTTCCCCGTAGTGCCAAATCCAGCTGTCATCCTAATGCAAATCCCTCCCACTGCGAAATTTTTCACTGTTATTGACCTCTGCTCCGCTTTCTTTTCGGTACCTCTGCACCCTGACAGTCAATATTTGTTTGCATTTACATACAGAGGAGTCCAATACACATGGACTCGATTACCACAAGGATTCATAGATAGCCCAAGTATATTTTCTCAGGCTTTGCATGATTGTTTACAGTCTTTCCAACCAGTGAGTGGATCAGTATTAATACAGTACGTGGATGATCTACTACTGTGTTCTGATTCATTGGAAGCATCCCTGAAGGATACGAAACAGCTCCTGTTTCATCTTTCAGACACAAGGTTTCCAAAGACAAGTTGCAATTATGCCAAACTAAGGTAAAATATTTGGGACACTGTCTAACACAAGGACTGAGACACCTGACCGCTGATAGAATTCAAGCAATTAGAGACATGACTCTGCCACAAACCCAGCAACAGATCAGAACATTTTTAGGAATGTGTGGGTATTGCCGTAACTGGATCCCAGGGTTTTCCATTCTAGCGTTACCCTTGCAGGAGATGGTCTCCTCAAACAAACCTGATCGGATTTCGCATACAGACGAGTCTGAGACAGCATTCGAGAGACTTAAACAGTGTCTAACGCAGGCACCAGCATTGGGTATGCCAGACTATGGGAAACCCTTTGAACTATACGGAACAGAAAGTGCTGGTTGCGCGGCAGGCGTACTAACCCAAAAGCACGGTGATGCCAGCAGGCCAGTAGCATATTACAGCGCTCAGCTAGATACGGTAGCGCGATCCCTCCCCACATGCTTGCGAAGCGTTGCTGCGATAGCATTGCTAGTAACGAAAAGCGAAGACGTCGTGCTAGGTCACAACCTCACAATTCATACACCACATGCAGTGTCAGCCTTGTTAAATTCTGCCCAAACCAGACACGTCTCATCAGCGCGGTTTACAAGATGGGAATTGGCACTAATGGCCCCCGTAAACATCACCATAAGGAGATGCAGTGCATTAAATCCTGCAACATATCTCCCAGGTGTGCCTGGACAGGCACAAAGGGTGGAGGATGAGAGTGGTGGGGAAGGAGAATTTAATACAAAGGAAGACACACATGATTGTATGGAATATTTGACCCAAAATTTTACCGCAAGGCCTGACATCAGTGACAACCCACTGGAAGATGCAGAACTTACGTTCTACACGGACGGTAGTTGTCATAGACAGTCAGACTCGGGAGACTTGTGTACTGGATACGCAGTCGTAGATGACCAAGGCACCATAGAAGCGGAACCGCTAGGCCCACCTCACTCAGCCCAGGTTGCTGAACTGGTCGCCCTAACCAGAGCATGTGAATTGGCTAAGGGCAAATCAGCCAATATCTACACCGATTCTAGATACGCATTCGGGGTAGTCCATGATTTCGGAGCCCTATGGCGCCTCAGAAATTTCATGACGGCAGCTGGTACACCGGTAGCGCATGCAGCTCACATAAAAAGGCTTCTAACAGCGATACAGGAACCCGACAGAGTGGCTGTTATCAAATGTAAAGCACACACATATAGCCAAGACCCAGTATCACTTGGTAACAGCCGAGCAGACGAAGCTGCTAAATTAGCAGCTGCTACCCCCATACAGACAGACACCACACAACTGATGGTATTTAATACCATCAACACACAGAAGTTGTGTGAGATGCAAAATTTGTGTTCCACACAGGAAAAGGCAGTCTGGAAGGCAATAGGATATGGTCAGGAGTCCTCAGGACTCTGGACGGATGGACACGGTAAACCAGTGGCCCCCAAAGCATACCTTCCATGTTTAGCTGAGGCAGCTCACGGGCTGACTCATCTGGGCAAGGAAGGGATGTGCAAGTTGGTAAGAGCATATTGGTGTGCCCCAGGATTTTCATCTCATGCGAGTAAAAGGGCAATGTCATGCCTTACCTGTCTGAGAAAGAACATCGGAAAGGCAATACCTACAGAACCATCTCATATCCCACCTGCCGGCGGCCCTTTCCAGGTAATACAGATTGACTTTATTCAATTACCCCCTTGTCGAAATTTGAAATATGTACTTGTTTGTATAGATGTTTTCTCAAATTGGGTCGAAGCATTTCCAGCGGCCACAAATACCGCTATGTTTACTGCTAAGAAAATTGTGCAGGAATTTGTATGTAGATATGGTATCCCTAGAATTATCGAAAGTGATAGGGGTACCCATTTTACAGGTGATGTCTTCCAAGGAATGTGTAAATTGATGGGAATTGATAGCAAGCTGCACACTCCATACCGTCCACAGGCGAGTGCGAAAGTGGAAAGAGTGAACAGCACTATTAAAAATAAACTGAGTAAAGTGATGGCAGAGACAGGATTGACATGGCCAGAAGCTTTACCCATTGTACTGTACAGCATCAGAACCACTCCCAGGTCCCCTCGTAATCTGTCTCCCTTTGAAATCTTGTTTGGTCGACAACCGCATGTTATGATTAACCCTCAGGATGATTTGAAGTGTAACAATGAAGTGACTGTAAAATACTTGATTAACATGAGTAAACAGCTAAGGAATCAAAATGATAATCTGAAGTTAGTGATTCCTGATTTACCAGATAGTAATTGTCATGACATTGAACCTGGGGATTATGTAATGATACGGAATTTTCTACGCTCAGGTTGCCTTATTGACAGATGGGAAGGACCATACCAGGTCTTATGGACTAGCACTACAGCATTGAAGGTTGCTGAGAGAGAGACTTGGGTTCATTCGTCCCACTGTAAAAAGGTTGCTGATCCAGAGAGGTCCCGTGATAAGGAACAGACGGTAGAGGTTGTATCACTGGAGTGTCTGTTCCAGGAAGATTGAGGCGGCACCTGAGCATTGAAAATCACAAGACCAAAAGCAGTTGTCGATCCCCTGTTCCCTTTTATTGTTTTTCTCCAACTTCCCATCCCCTCTCCCTCAAATTATTTTTTTCCCCCTTCTCATTCTTCTCCGTTTCCTCCTACAAGATGGACTTGCCCCAAGAGACTGTGATCCGGATTTTCCTGTTGACCATGATGTTGACCAGAGCAGTCTGTTCCGGCGAGAGTACCATGGAGGTCGAGAGAGGTTCTGGAATGGGTTCTGATGACAGAGATGGAGACGTAGTTTTCCAAGAACAACATAATCAACAAGCAAAGGCGAGTATCAGAAAACGATCCGATAGCATTGACCATAGAAGGAATTGTGAAGGATTGTTAGCTGAAGAAAACTGTATCTGTCGGCTCTGTAACAATGTCATTAAGGATGGGTGCATAAAGAAATGCCAATCCAGTTTTAATATCCATATGGACCGGCATCCCTATTATGCTTTAACATCTCCAATCCCCGAAAGCCGGGAAATTGGGAAGTGTCATGGAGTAATCAAACCATGACCTTTTCGCATAGAGCAGATAGAATGCCTACAGATACAGAGCTTATACGCCACATAGCCAGTAGAGGAAAATCTTTCCGGTATAGGTATACCTTAGGAAATAGGATTACGAGAGTTGGAGAGGTATCACCAGGATACTGTGCACATATCGTACAACCTGATACGTGTACTAAGCAGATGGAAGAATTAGGGTTAGGAGATTTCACATGGAAGGTGTGTAATATGGTTATGTCCTACTCCGTCCCATATGTTCTCCCCGATGATGCATATTTCATATGCGGGAGAAAGGCGTATAAGTGGCTTGCCCCAAACTCTGAAGGATTGTGTTATATTGGAAAAGTACTGCCTGAAGTAATGACTGTATCACATGACAAAATGAAAGACATACACCGTGTTGCCCAAACTCCTTATACTCACACCCATTACGAGCACGTAGTTAAACGGCACCTGATAGAAAGAACAGAGCATCCGGCCTCTGACATGATCCATGAATCCACCGGGATTCAGTTTCTAATCGCGTTAGATATCACTCGCACCGCTAGAGGAGTGTTGAATTACAAATACATATCTGCGCTCGCCAATTTGTTAGATAATATCACTGAAATGTATGATGACACGTTTAGGTATACTGGAAGAGAACTTCAGGCTTATAAAACAGAACTGGTACAGCATAGAATGGTTCTTAATTACCTCACAGCAGTGACAGGCGGATATTGTGTCACACTGGCAACACAATACGTCGTGAAATGTTGCACATATATTACGAATAGCACCGAGGACCCGGTCGAGGTCATAGACCAAAAGATGGACGATATTCTCCAACTGAAGTGGGAATTTCGCAGGAGACACAATCTCACTCTTGCTGCTGTAGGTAATGAGCTGACTGGTTGGGTGTCATGGTTGAACCCGCGAAATTGGTTCTCTGGTTTAGGAGACTGGGCTCAAGGAGTCATAATGGATGTTGGGAAGTTTCTCCTATGTATCTTAGGTGTTATCATAACGATTGGCTTGATATTTAGATGCGGTCAGGCTTTAATGAGGTGCAATCGTCGTACTAGGGTAATGAGTTTAAGGAGTGAGGAAACTGTAATTCCAATGGACTTGATTTATGACCCAAATGTAGAAACAATGATGTGATGAAAATGCGATTTCTACGGTCCGTTTCTTTCACCTGTTTTTCCGTTTCCTCCAAGGTAAAAAGACCCACTTGGACGAGGAATTTGATGAGCCGATATACAGACAACAGATGGATTAAAGAAGAAGTTTTGACAACCTGATACACAGATTTTTGATGAACTATGCCATGGATCCCCAGTTTCCCTAGAAATTTTAAAATTACGCTAGCCCAACACTTTTGTAAATCTATGGACATTGACAGCTTTTGCTCGCACCTTATGGGCAAAAGCACAAAGAAGACTGCATTCAACAGACACCAAACAAGACCTCTATCGACGAATGTACATTTACCTGACATAGAATACCACCGCATTTACCGTAATTATGTCTTTTCTTCATTTCTACAACCCTCAGGTAATGACACACATAGTCGATAGGGAATACAGGCACAGATATCAGCAATCACATACCTCCCCCATTCATGTATCATCAACTAAAATGTGCTCCCCCATTTTGTTACAACCAAAGCCGAAAAGAGCTCGGTAAAGTTTGACAGCCCATCCACAGACCCGTACCACGGGATAAGAAGGAATTCAAATGTATACTTCGCAATACCTCGAAGCTTGATTTAAAACACGTACGGCACGATGATACATGACCCCCAAGCACGGATTCATACACACATGCTTCTGCTATCTCACTAGGTCATACCCTTTTCCTACCTTCTCCTCTCCTCCCCTACCCAACCATGTAAATGTATTAACCCCTGACATATATTTTTCTCTTTTTGAAATGTTTTAGAAGGTGGCAGTTATTGTTGACTGCCAAAGGGTGGACTGTCAAAGTCAGAAAAATATCTCTATGCACACTACCATATTTGCACCTCACACAGGTCCGTGCTGCGCATGCGTACGCTCTCCCGTACGTGCGCATACTCACAGTCGCGGGCACCCGCAGGCGCACGGTATGCGTATTTACGGTAGAGTTTATGTGATCGTAGCGTGCGACTCAATCGTTACATATTTCCACTATATAATGTATTTTGTAGATCATGGTCCCTTTGATAGATTCTGAAAGTTTAGTTAACATAGCATGTTCCTGAACAGAGAGATCCCTCTTTGTATTGTACGAAGGGTCTAACAGGGGTCATACAGTGGTGTTTGGTACCCATCGGAAGAGTATTTAAATAGCAATATTCCGGTGTTGGTTTGGAGCGGATTAATCGCTCGTGCGAATAGTTATGGACATAAGAAGTTTATGTCCATTTACTATTATTTGTTCTTATTTAGTCATGCGGCGGGAAACCCAGTATCCCACCCACCTGAACAGTTGGAAGCAGTCACAGCCCACCTGTATGAATCAACCTATGACCTTTTGTTATAATGCGAAGCCGAATTCCTGTGTCCAATGAACAATGAGATTGTAGGGACCATTGAATTGTATTGTGTGTGGGGCATAAATAGACAAGCCGATCACATCCAGCTCTCACTCTTCAACGGTTATCATTGCTGAAAATCGGGAGCTGGATGTCCAGAGGCGCATGCGATCGTTTCCTTTGTGCGTAAGTTTTTCTCCGCAACTATATTGATCTTCTTGTTATTGTGGGCCAATTTCTCTCTCTCTCTCTCTCTTCTCCTCTTTCTCTCTTATTTTCCCTTAAATAGTAATTGTATTATATTTCCTGTGTAGTTATCTGGTTAGGTAGTCTATGTTATATTGTAGTGTATGATTTGTATTTGTATTAATTCTTTTGCAAGTATATCATTCATAATATATATATATTAGGCGTTGGACCCTAAGCCCAGGTATCTGTGTATTTCGTATAGTGTTAAGTATTCTCAGAGCGTCGGTGACGCTCAAACAGCTTCTGAGTTAATAAGGTTACACTGTGTTGCATCTACACCCTATCTCTACACTAAGGTTTTACAGCATATTACATTGTTTATGGTTTAGATTTAAAGGTTTAACATTGTGAGCGTCAGCGCCGCTGGTGATCTCCTCGTGGTCCCGAGCGTCCGCTACGCTATAGCGAATCATTAAGTTTATCAGCAGCCAATAGCGTGCCTGCCTGTGATCTCTTGGCCGTGAGCGAACGTGACGCTTGAGCGTCTCGACTACGGCTAAGCGATTGTTACGCAACGAGCGTACCCTTACGGTACTTCATACGTAAATAGCGTACAGTGTTCTTAGACCTCATAAAGGGTTTTATATACGATAAATATTTAGCTTTATCACCCTAACCTTCCCCCTAGTGTGTAACTAACGCTAACCCTCCCCTCCTCCAGCCTAACCCTAACCTTCCCCCTAGTGTGTAACTAACCCTAACCCTCCCCTCCTCCAGCCTAACCCTCCCCCTAGTGCCTAACCCTCCCCTCCTCCAGCCTAACCCTCCCTCTAGTGCCTAACCCTAACCCTCCCCTCCTCCAGCCTAACCCTAACCTTCTCCCTAGTGTGTAACTAACCCTAACCCTCCCCTCCTCCAGCCTAACCCTAACCTTCCCCCTAGTGTGTAACTAACCCTAACCCTCCCTTCCTCCAGCCTAACCCTCCCCCTAGTGCCTAACCCTAACCCTCCCCTCCTCCAGCCTAACCCTCCCTCTAGTGCCTAACCCTAACCCTCCTCTCCTCCAGCCTAACCCTCCCTCTAGTGCCTAACCCTAACCCTCCCCTCCTCCAGCCTAACCCTCCCTCTAGTGCCTTACCCTAACCCTCCTCTCCTCCAGCCTAACCCTCCCTCTAGTGCCTAACCCTAACCCTCCCCTCCTCCAGCCTAACCCTCCCTCTAGTACCTAACCCTCCCCTCCTCCAGCCTAACCCTAACCCTCCCCCTAGTGTGTAACTAACCCTCCCCTCCTCCAGCCTAACCCTAACCTTCCCCCTAGTGTGTAACTAACCCTAACCCTCCCCTCCTCCAGCCTAACCCTAACCCTCCCCCTAGTGTGTAACTAACCCTAACCCTCCCCTCCTCCAGCCTAACCCTAACCCTCCCCCTAGTGTGTAATTAACCCTAACCCTCCCCTCCTCCAGCCTAACCCTCCCCCTAGTGCCTAACCCTAACCCTCCCCTCCTCCAGCCTAACGCTCCCTCTAGTGCCTAACCCTAACCCTCCTCCAGCCTAACCCTCCCTCTAGTGCCTAACCCTAACCCTCCCCTCCTCCAGCCTAACCCTAACCCTCCCCCTAGTGCCTAACCCTAACCCTCCCGTAGCCTAACCCTCCCTCTAGTGCCTAACCCTAACCCTCCCTCTAGTGCCTAACCCTAACCCTCCCGTAACCTAACCCTCCCCCTAGTGCCTAACCCTAACCCTCCCCCCTAGTGCCTTACCCTCCCGTAGCCTAATCCTAACCCTCCCCCTGATGCTTAGCCATAACCCTCCCCTCCTCCAGCCTAACCCTCCCCCTAGTGCCTAACCCTCCCGTAGCCTAATTCTAACCCACCCCCTTGTGCCTAACCATAACCCTACCCTCCCGTAACCTAACCCTCCCCCTAGTGCCTAACCCAAACCTTCCCCCCTAGTGCCTAACCCTCCCATCCCATGGCCTAAGCCTAACCCTCCCATAGCCATTAAAAGCAAAGACTCTTTGCTCTGCAACATCTTACCAAATATCACTGGGGAGATGCCACTGGGCATAGAGGAGAGATCCACTTCCACAAGCAGGCAAGGTAGGAAGCAAGTTTACTCCCCTTTGCCCCGCCTCCCAATGGGATAGAATGGCAGGCCCGCATTTTTCACTGGGGGATGTGGATATGCCCACTTTTTAGTTCACACCCGCATTCTAATACCGGGGCCCGGCGTGGCTCCCCTCACCCCTGCCCCTAGTGCCTAACCCTAACAATCCGCTCCCGTAGCCCAACCCTAACCGGTCCCCTAATGCCTAATTCTAACCTCCCCTCTTGCATTCTAACTCTAACCATCCCTTCCCGTAGCCCAACCCTAACCCTTCTCCTAGCGCCTAACCCCCCCCCCCTAGTGTCTAACCCTAAGCTCCCTTCCCATACCCTAATTCCCTGTGTCCAGCCCATTCAGAATATCGGTATTTCACAGCTACATTCTGCAGGTGCTGACATAGTCGCTGACACTAACAGTGTCAACATCATAGCTGATGACATTGTGGTGTCAACATTATATAGTTAGATTTGGGTGGGTCATATTGTTTCTGTGCAGGGTAAAAACTGGCTGCTTTATTTTTACACTGCAATAAATATTTCAGTTTGAACACCTCCCACCCAAATCTAATTCTCTCTGCACAAGTTACATCTGCCCCACCACTGCAGTGCATATGGTTTTGTCCATTAGTGTGCTGTTTTGGTTCTTTAACAAACCTGAATAAGGGGCTTAGACCACACTTACTTACGATGCGTGGGTTTATTTCTAGAGACACCTTACAAAACTGGGTTTACTTAATGTTCTTGCTAATCTGTTTATTTGGCCATAGTCAGAATGTGTACCATAGCATTCAATGACTCACTCACTCACTCACTCACTCACTCACTCACTCACAGGCCTCATCTCTGTGGCTCAGCTTCTGTCAAGGTGCTACTGTACATGTTGGCATTTGTCCTTTCCACATTCTCCAGATACACAGATGTTCTGCCAGGTTAACTGGTTTCTCAATAAGCTGGATTTGTTGTATGTGTGTCTGTGGGGAAATGAGAATGAAAGATCCCTCTGCAGGGGCTGTCATGTGAAAATAACATTCTTTGATTTGCACAGTGCTGCATAAATGTTATAGCAATCACAGCGAAGGATAAAACACATGACAGGACTACTTTCCAAAGACTGAAAATATGATGAGAAATAGGAATTGAATATATTCTAACAGACTAGACTAGACTGACCCTCATTCAGGTTGGATCGCTGAAGTACAAAAATTTGAATTGAATGGCCACAACGCGCATGCACAGACTATGAAAGTGGAATCGCATCCCGGACCGATGCAATCACACTTTAACAGCGGCTGCCGTAACACTGTATGGCTGCAGGTTGGTAGGCATGTAGAGAAATGCTGCACTCTGATTGGCCCAGTCTGCTCCTCCTCGAAGGCCCCTGGAATCGTGGGTCCCTAGACAGCTGCCTAGTGAGCCTACTGTAACACTGTAAGGGTACAAGGTGCCGTTTCCTGGGGTAAATGGCAGCACGCAGCAGCTGAGGAATCACACAAGTCCAGTTTGTGGTACAACTGGCCACAGCCAGTTTTATTAAACAGAAAATAAAACAAACACCAAAAGAAAATACCTTGCCTGTCCGGCACTAACTAAACACAAGACGTTCTTAACTATCACTAAACAAAAACACAGAATTCTCCAGTAAACACTGTATAGCTCACTTGTATCAGGAAGCTCCTCTCACAGACATTCTGCAGTCTCTCCCCAGGCAATCTCCACACACACTAATCAGGCTAGCAGCCCTCAGCTGAAAGCCCTGATTAGCCCTCTGTGAGGCCAAAGACCCGAACTGGGCCCAATGTCTGGAACTTGCCCAATCTCTCTTTCAGGGCCCTTATCCATCTTTTCCAATAAACTGAAAAGGTTCTGACAAAACAAAACATTTTCCTAGAAGTTTTCATTTTTTTAATACATGTAGGACAAGAACCTGGGACAAACATACCTGCCCTCAAACACTATTCCAGTGTTCTTGTCACATATCCCCCTCCCCTGTTTCAAACTAGGGGCCGGAACACTTGTAGCCCCCAAACAGAAGATACGGGACAATGCATCAGCGTTGGCCAATTGTGTACCCGGTCTATGTTCAACAGTAAACTTAAAATCCTGCAATGCTAGAAACCATCTAGTTACCCAAGCATTCTGACCTCTATTTACATCCATCCATTTTAGAGGGGCATGATCTGTCACTAGTCTGAATTGTCTACCCAAGAGGTAATATCTCAAGGCATCTAGTGCCCACTTAATGGCCAAAGCCTCCTTTTCCACAATGGCATACCTTTTTTCATGCTCATTGAGTTTCCTACTCCAATAAATTATAGGGTGTTCGTCCCCATCTCTGGTTTGGGACAACACAGCCCCTATCCCTACCTCTGAGGCATCTGTCTGTACAACAAATTCTTTTGAAAAATCTGGTGTTATTAATACCTGTTGTGAACACAAAGCCACTTTTAATGTTTGGAACGCTTTTTCTGCATGAGGATTCCATTTCACCATATGTGACTGCTTCCCTTTGGTACGGTCAGACAACGGCACTGCTGTGGTCGCAAAATTGGGAATAAACCGTCTATAGTACCCAGTTATTCCCAAAAAAAACCTTACCTGTTTTTTATTCACTGGACGAGGCCAGTTTTGAATAGCATCAACTTTATTCAATTGGGGCCTAATCAGACCTCTGCCTATGGTGAAGCCCAAGTATTTGACCTCCTCCATTGCGAGGCAGCACTTCTTTGGGTTAGCAGTTAACCCTGCCTCTCTGATTGAGTCCAGTACTGCTTGTACTTTAACCAAATGGGACCCCCAGTCTGTACTGTGAATTACCACATCATCTAAATAGGCAGCTGCATATTTTCTATGGGGCCTCAAAATTTTATCCATCGCCCGTTGAAAGGTTGCTGGAGCCCCATGCAACCCAAAGGGTAACATCTTATACTGGTATAGCCACTCCGGAATTGAAAAGGCTGTTTTTTCTTTTGCGCTATCAGTTAAAGGTATTTGCCAGTAACCTTT
Organism: Pseudophryne corroboree; assembly: GCF_028390025.1. NCBI lineage: Eukaryota > Metazoa > Chordata > Amphibia > Anura > Myobatrachidae > Pseudophryne > Pseudophryne corroboree. The sequence goes on along the minus strand of NC_086450.1, from coordinate 449,108,829 downwards.
GGTCAGGTCCAACGTGGTGAGAAACCTGGCTGTTCCCAGCCTTTCTATAAGCTCATACACATGGGGCATGGGGTATGCGTCAAACTTGGACACCTCATTTAACTTACGAAAGTCATTACAGAAGCATATGCTACCGTCTGGCTTCGGGATGAGAACTATGGGACTGGACCACTCACTGTTAGATTCCTCTATAACTCCAAGTTCTAACATGGTTTTAACTTCTTTAGAAACAGCTTCTCGCTGAGCTTCAGGAATCTTATATGGCTTTAAATGGACCCTGACCCCTGGTTCTGTGACAATGTCATGTTTTATTATGGTCGTTTGGCCAGGCAGCTCTGAAAATATCTCTCTATTTTGGATGAGAAATTCTTTAACCTGATTGTTCTGATCAGCTGATAATGTCTCTGACACCTTTACTGCGGGAAGCAACCGAGGTGAAGACACCGAAGGGCAAGGCTCCGCTGACAGAGACAACCTATCTTTCCAGGTTTGATTAAGTTAACATGGTAGATTTGTTCGGGTTTTCTCTTTCCTGGCTGGTATACTTTGTAATTAACCTCATTCAGTTTTTCCCTAATCTCAAATGGACCCTGCCATTTAGCTAGGAATTTGCTTTCCACAGTGGGTACCAAAACAAGAACTCTATCTCCGGGAGCAAATTCCCGTATCTTGGCACTCCGGTTATATACTCTCTGTTGAGCACTTTGGGCCTGTTCCATGTGCTCTCTGACAATAGGTACCACGGCTGCAATCCTATCCTGCATTTGTGTTACATGTTCAACAACGCTTCTATAAGGAGTGGGCTGTCCTTCCCACATCTCTTTGGCAATGTCCAACAGCCCTCTGGGGTGTCTACCATACAACAAATCAAATGGAGAAAACCCCGTAGAGGACTGAGGAACTTCTCTGATGGCCATTAACAAGTAGGGCAACAAACAATCCCAGTTTTTCCCATCTCTATCAACAACCTTTTTTAACATACTTTTTAATGTTTTATTAAACCTTTCCACCAACCCATCAGTTTGGGGATGGTAGATGGACGTCCTGAGGTGAGTGACCTTAAATAATTTGCACAATTCTTTCATGATCCTTGACATAAATGGAGTACCTTGGTCAGTCAAAATTTCTTTTGGTATTCCCACTCTACTAAAAACCTGCACCAGCTCCCTAGCTATCGCCTTGGTTGTGATAGTGCATAAAGGGACAGCCTCAGGATATCGAGTGGCATAGTCCATAATTACCAGGATATACTGATGGCCCCGAGCGGACTGTAACAAGGGCCCCACGAGATCCATGGCTATTCTGTCAATTGGGACCTCTATAATAGGCATGGGAACTAGTGGGTTCCTGAAATGGGGTCTAGGGGCATGATACTGGCATTCAGAACAGGAAGAACAATATTCAGACACTTCTTTATAAACCCCTGGCCAAAAAAACCTTTGTAAAACTCTTTCAGTGTTTTTTTCTGCCCCTAAATGTCCTGCTGCAACGTGACTATGAGCTAAATCTAGTACCGTTCTCCGATAAGGCTGGGGAACTACCAGCTGTTCCACCACATCCTCACCCCTTTTGACAATGTGGTACAAGAGCTCATTACAGATGGCCATGTGGGGATACGTAACCCTGTCACCTGGTACCACAGGTTCCCCATTAACAACCTTAACATTCTCTCTAGCCTTTATTAAGGTAGGATCCTTTAACTGTTCAGACGCAAACAGATCCTTCTTTACCTCCAGATCAGGCACGCTTTCAGTTCTAACTACTATGTCTCTGTTCCCAGCAAGAGGGTCCTCACTGGACTCCCCATCTGTCACTTCCCCAGCCAAACTAGCAAAAGGCAAAGGGTCAGAAAGTTCTGAAGACACACGTACATCCATAAAATCACCGGTATTATCAACTGGCTCTTTACTTCTCACATCTGTTGATAAACGTGATTCCCACAGTTTCCAAAAGTGAGGAAAATCCCTCCCTATTATGGCCTCATACACCAAGGTGGGGACCAGTCCTATTTTAACAATTGCTGACCCACAACAAGTTTCTATATTCACTTCAGCAGTGACATAATGTTGGGTATCCCCATGTATGCAAGTTACCCCAATAGGTATTTGCTGGACCTTTAAGGGGTTCACTAACCCAGCTTTCACAAAGGTAACTAAACTTCCTGAATCTAGCAAGGCCTCTACCCGGTTACCCTCTAAGAACACATCACACATTTGTTTTTCCAGCTCAGGTGAAGTTACCACAGTACAGGCTAACCTAGCAAAGAAAGACATTCTGCGACATTCAAAGGCAGCATAACATTGCATGGGTTCTTGCGTGACTGGGCAATTGGCAATAACATGACCTGGCATACCACACCTAAAACATTTAACCACACGATTATCAACCCGTTTGGGCAGCATAGACCGTTGTAGCCCCATTGGCCTGTCTCCAGGAACCAGTGTTTACAGTCTCTCCAGCCTTGCGTTCTCTTAACCGCCCAGCAACGTTTTCCCACGGAACAGTCTTACCAGTCTTTACTGAAGGGCGCTGTCGAGGATCTATGGGTTGCTGGGTGGTCATCAGTAGTTCCTCTGCCACCAAATACCTCTCTACCATGTCCACTAATTGGTCAGCAGTATCCGGGTTTCCATGGCTCACCCACTTGCGCAGGACCACGGGCAAAGATCTCAAATAGCGGACCATGACGACTCTTTCAACCATCTGGGGACCAGTTAATGTCTCTGGCTGTAACCATTTTTTTGTTAGCTGAATAAGGTCATGCATCTGGGAGCGAGGAGGCTTCTCCATGGCGTACACCCAACGGTGCACCCATTGTGCTCGTACTGACAGCGTGACTCCCAGGTGGGTCAGGATCTCAGTCTTTAGTTTATCATAGTCCCGAGCCTCAGCAGGGCTTAAATCAAAGTCCGCTTTTTGGGGCTCACCTGACAGAAAATGTGCCAGCAGACTGGCCCACTGTGCTTTTTGCCAGTTCTCACACTCGGCAGTCCTTTCAAACGTGGTCAGGTAGGCCTCCACATCATCAGCCTCTGTCATTTTCTGCAGGAAGTGACTGGCCCGTATAGAACTAGAGCTGGTCGGAGCAATGATGGCCATATCTCCAATCCGGGCTGCAAGGCTCTGCACCACTTCTGTTAAGGCCTCTCTATCCTGATGCTGTTGCCTGTAAAGTTCGTCAATAGCCACCTGCTGCTGTCTCCTATTTTCCTCCATTGCCACCAGCTGCTGTCTGTTGGCCTCCTGCTGAGCCGCTGTAGCTTGCAGCAAGGTCGGAGCACTGATGGCCATATCTCCAATCCGGGCTGCAAGGCTCTGCACCACTTCTGTTAAGGCCTCTCTATCCTGACGATATTGCCTGTAAAGTTCGTCAATAGCCACCTGCTGCTGTCTGCTATTTTCCTCCATTGCCACCTGCTGCTGTCTGTTGGCCTCCTGCTGAGCCACTGTAGCTTGCAGCAAGGCTTTGAACAGTTCCTCCATGTCAACAGACTTTTCAGGTGGCTTTGTAGCTGCTTTCACCCAGGACATACATCAAATCCTCAGGGCGAGTCTCAGTAACTTCACACTGGGCTGTATCTGCATAAACCACCATTTTCTGCAGGCCTCATAAAGCTGCTGCTTTCACTTATGCGCAGAACGGCATGCTCGCATTCTCCACCAAGTTGTAACACTGTAAGGGTACAAGGTGCCGTTTCCTGGGGTAAATGGCAGCACGCAGCAGCTGAGGAATCACACAAGTCCAGTTTGTGGTACAACTGGCCACAGCCAATTTTATTAAACAGAAAATAAAACAAACACCAAAAGAAAATACCTTGCCTGTCCGGCACTAACCTAACACAAGATGTTCCTAACTATCACTAAACAAAAACACAGAGTTCTCCAGTAAACACTGTATAGCTCACTTGTATAAGGAAGCTCCTCTCACAGAGATTCTGCAGTCTCTCCCCAGGCAATCTCCACACACTGATCAGGCTAGCAGCCCTAAAAGGCTCTTGCACAGCTGAAAGCCTGATTAGCCCTCTGTGAGGCCAAAGACCCGAACTGGGCCCAATGTCTGGAACTTGCCCTATCTCTCTTTTAGGGCCCTTATCCAGCTTTTCCAATAAACTGAAAAGGTTCTGACAAAACAAAACATTTTCCTAGAAGTTTTCATTTTTCTAATACATGTAAGACAAGAACCTGGGACAAACATACCTGCCCTCAAACACTATTCCAGTGTTCTTGTCACACTACACATTAGGATGGCCCTGAACCTGGCCATCTTACCAGCGAGAATAAGCTCCCACTCTTGTCCATAAGGAAACTCACTGCTCAAAATAAGACTGCAGTTAAATAGGCAGTAATTAAAATAATGAAATCACTATTTGTAGGAGGCAGACTGACACTCCTGTGATAGTGAATGCATCATAGGAAGAGCAGGTGCGGTTATAAGAAACCTGATCATCTGTACAACATATTGGCTTTGATTAAATGGCTCCCGGATATACTGTATGGAGGCTCAAACACTAGGCCCACAGTTTATTTATTCTTCATCAGAGGCACAGAGGGGAAATAAATACAAAATGAAAATCCACAACAGCTGAGGCCCGGCTGGATGAGAGAGAGGGAGACGCTGCTGCTCTGTTTACAATTCCCTGTTATGTGCTGCCGACCTGCACCGTCCGGATACATGAAACGTTCTCATAGGCTGTGTGTGATATGCAAATACTGAAGAGAAAAAGATGATGTACAAGAGTTTTCTGTCAGTTCTTCGCACCCGATATTAACCCAGTTTAGTCAGTCAGGGACGATCACTCCTCCACTGTGGCTATAAGCCTGTACACTGAATATAAGAGAGGGGGCATCCAGCACTGAATGCAGCGACACTTATTTCTGAACGGATGGGTGGCAGGGTCATCCAATCAGAAGCCAAGTGCATCATCTACATCATCTGCATCAGTGTCGTTACTATAAATTAGTTTCCCCACCCACCCAAAAAGTTTCAGAACCCCCCCCAATGGTACCTACTCATCGCCAGGGGTTCATCTCATTGTTAAGGGATCTCCCCCCCCCCCACTCCGTCCGCCGCCGTGGGTCTGCGGTCCTGTCGCGCCTGCCCTCATTAAAAATGTCCCCGCCATTGTAGAAGGGACATTTTCAATGGGGACAGGCGCAACAGGGCCACAAACAAGTATCTCCAGGTCTAGGAAGTGGCATAGCAATAGCGCCCCACAGACCCCAGCGTCCACAAGCTGCCCTGCGCTTCCAAGCCACCATGGGGTCTGCGGTGGCTATTGTTACGCCACAGATCTACATCCATTTCAACATTGTTCAAGAAGCCCACAAATGTTATAGTCCGTGACTAGTAGACACACACACACACACACATTACGTGTCATTTTTTATCATAAGCCACTTAGTGTGGAGTGGAGGGAAAAAAACTCACGCAAACATGGGGAGAACATACAAACTGTACACATGCTAAGAAGTGAACTCATGTCCTCAATGCTCTGAGACAGTAATGATAAACATATGACCAGAGTTTCTCCTCCTGCAGTCACTGTGAGGAGTACTTCTCAACGGGTTCACTACGATATGCCGGCGGTCGGGCTCCTGGCGACCAGCATACCGGCGCCGGGAGCCCGACCGCCGGCTTACCGACAGTGTGGCGAGCGCAAATGAGCCCCTTGCGGGCTCGCTGCGCTCGCCACGCTACGGGCACGGTGGCGCGCTATGCACGCCACACTATTTTATTCTCCCTCCAGGGGGGTCATGGACCCCCACGAGGGAGAATAAGTGTCGGTATGCCAGCTGTCGGGATCCCGACGCCGGTATACTGTGCGCCGGGATCCCGTCAGTCGGCATACAGAAGACCACCCCTTCTTAACAAGCAAAACGCATACCTCCCAACATCGGGACAGGGGTGTGGCTGCAGCAGTGTAGGAGGACGATAACTCTTTAGGTGGGCGTGGCCACACCCCGTCAGCAATTTATCCCCTAAAATATGCCTTTTATTAAACCAAATGCCACAGAGCCACCTGACCCCATGATGTGCAGCAGTGGCAAACCTACAAATCCTGGTTGTGGTGGGATGGTGCAACAGTCCCATAAAATTGGGACTGTCGCACTAAAATCAGCAATGAGAACAGTTGTACCTACACATCTCAATAAACCACACTACTGGTTAAGCCACCGGACTGGTCTTTGGGTCAGAGAACACTCCGCTGGTGTATACACCACTCTGCCATGCACCGTTGCATGTACACACAGATTCATAACAATTAGTTCCACATGTGCCCAAATCTCAGGCGGGGTGGGAACGTTGCCTGAATGACCTCACCTTAGCTTTCTAGAAGGCTGGATGACGTCTGTCAGGCTGATGCAGGGATATAATGACAGAGAAGCGTAATTGTGAGATCAGCAGAGAAGACAGATAACGGCGTCCTATGCAATCTCTTATTTACTGAAAGCATTTCCCAGCCCTGGATAACCGTGAGGGGAAGAGCGCAGAACTAAATGATGTGACACTCCACATGACTGCATTAGTGGAAGCAATTGAAAGGTCAGGTATTATAAGTGTGCTGAAGTGCTCATGTAGAAAACGCGATTCCGTCTGATAGCTGTGGCGTGTGATAATTCCTGTCTGATGATGAGAGATCCGGAGGAGGAGGAGGTGGGTGGCGGGGGGTCTGATCCCCACTTGTCTGCTGTAACTGAGACTGGGAGCCGCACTAGACAGCTCAGCAGAGCTAAGAGCTACATGTGCCAGAAATCCAAAGTATTTCCAGTATCTCCTGCTTGGCGGGATACTCAGTTCTGCCCTGACAGTAAACATGCGGAAGCAGCACTTTCTGTATATGAGAAGAAAACCAATCAGCTGCTACTGAAAATTCTATAGAATGCACTTGATAAATGTTACCTCAATGCTGATTGGTTGCCATGGGCAACTTCTCCACTGGCTCCCTTTCTCCACCTTTTTCGCTGCTTCAAACGGGTGTGGATCACTGGGTCGACAGTAAATAGGTCGACAGTCATTAGGGCGATCAATATTGGTCGACAGTGACTAGGTCGACACCTGAAATAGGTCAATGTGGTCATTAGGTCGACATGGAAAAAAGTCGACATGAGGTTTTTTTTTAACATTTTTGGTGTCATTTCCTTCATAAAGTGACCGGGAACCCCAATTAGTGCACCGTGTCCCCTCACATGGCACGCTTCGCCCGCCATGCTTCGGGCAAGGTTACTATTCCCAATCGTAGTCCATGTGGATCGTAAAGTATGAAAAAGTAAAAAAAAAAAAGGTGAAAAACTCATGTCGACCTTTTCGTGTGTCGACCTCTGCCACGTCATTTTCATCTTGCGGCAACCAGGAATGCCCTAAAGCAGTCCCGTTCTCCGTCTGTCCAGAGTAAGCCCAGCATCTCCAAGTTCAGCCCTCTGCCAGGCTACCATGCAGGATCTGGTATAGGTCGACAACCAGTGGGGGTCAACTGACGCCAGATAGGAGGTGTGTCAAAAGCGTGTTGACGCATACACAGCAGCAAAGCAGTTCCATTGGTAGGAGCCAGGTGGTGGCAGCGACATACCTGCTCACTGCGCTGTGGGTGGAGTCAGTAACAGGCAGTTACTAATGGTAAGATGGAATTCCCTATTGGCCAGGTCCCGTGTGACTTAAACCCATTCTGTGATCGCCTGGCGTAACCAGTGAGGGTGAGGAGGCGTCCATTTACAGAGTGTGGCTGCAGTGTTGAGCAAGGGGGGGGGTGCAGGCAGGTGTAAGTAGGATGCGGGAGACTTGCCACTTTTCCGGGTGCCACACGATTTTTGGGAGCCTCCCGACCATTCCGAGAGAGTAGGCAAGTGTGCTTTGTAGTGGCATTTACATAAACTTGCAGGTGTGTACAGTACATGGTGGTGTTATGCCCTAAAGGTCAGAGCGCTGTGTTATTCCACTCTGCTAAGGGGTCAGGGAGTTAATATAATACACAGAGTCCCTGCGCAGTGTGGAATATTCTGATTGGTGTGTGACGTTAGGAGGATGTCTGGGAGCTATGACAGCCTGTTATTAATAGCACAATCATATCAATAATTCTGGCTTCATAATCCCTGTGACCCCCCCATACCCAAATATATATGATTTCAGTCCCTAAGACTGGCCTCTATCAGTGTGAGAAACAACTGCCATCATTAAGTGATAAAGGGGCCCATTTATCACCATCTGCGGATACGGATGTTCTGTGATAAGATCGTCCCAATCCGCAATGAGATAATTGACTACATCGCACGTGCGAGAAAGCTCTGTCCCTACCATGCCACTCCGCAGCCAAATTGGGGTAAGATTGTGTGCTGCGCATGCACCGCCGCCTGATAGGGATCGGTGATCGGAGCTCCTGGGGGGCTGCCAGTCATAGGGCAGGGAGCCGCGATGACCGGCAGTTTGCATCGGCGCACCGATCACCGGTCCCTGGGTAGGTATGTATGATTTCCTTTTTCCACAGTGATCAGCTTTGTGTGTCCATCGGAGACCCAGAGCTGAACACACTGCTGGTTCCCCACTCAGCTTTCTCTGCCTAGGGGCAGAGAAAAGAGAAAGCTGTGCAGAAGTACAGGATCCACAGTGAGCACAATGGGCAGCATGGACGGTGTAATGGTTAGCATTACTGCCTCACAGCACTGAGGTCATAGGTTTAATTCCCACCATGGCCCTAACTGTGTGGAGTTTGTATATTCTCCCTGTGTTTGTGTGGGTTTTCTCCAGGTACTCCGGTTTCCTCCCACAATCCAAAAATTTACTGGTAGGTTAACTGGCTCCCAACAAAAAAAATATATCCTAGCGTGAATGTGTGTACATGTGATAGGGAATATAGGGGGTAATTCCAAGGTGATCGCAGCAGGAAATTTTTTAGCAGTTGGGCAAAACCATGTGCACTGCAGGGGGGGGCAGATATAACATTTGCAGAGAGTTAGATTTGGGTGGGTTATTTTATTTCTGTGCAGGGTAAATACTGGCTGCTTTATTTTTACACTGCAATTTAGATTGCAGATTGAACTCACATACCTCCCAACTTTAGAGTTCCCCAAGGAGGGACACACGAGCGGCTTCGCCGTGCGCGCTCCCGAAAAGGGGCATGGCCTATGAAAAGTGGGCGTGGCTTTGCGGGAGGACCCGCAGTCGCGAGCCACGCCCCCATTTTTGGCACTGAGGGGGCATGCCCAGCGCTCTGTGAGCCGCTGGCATGCCCCCTCTCCCTCTGTCTCCAGTGAATAGACGCTGTGCGCATGCGCACAGCGTCTATTCACCGCTGCTCTGCTAAGCAGGGCAGCGAGACACAGAGACTCCCAACTGCCCCCCCCCCCCCCCCCACCGCGGGACACTGCGGCCCGCGGGTGGGACAGCGGGACAGTCCCCAAAAAACGGGACTGTCCCGCGAAAATCGGGACAGTTGGGAGGTATGAACTCACCACACCCAAATCTATCTCTCTCTGCACATGTTATATCTGCCCCCCCTGCAGTGCACATGGTTTTGCCCAATTGCTAACAGAATTCCTGCTGCGATCAACTTGGAATTACCCTCAAAGTTCCTGCTGCGATCAACTCAGAATTACCCCCATAGATTGTAAGCTCCACTGGGGCAGGGACTGATGTGAATGGCCAAATATTCTCTGTAAAGCGCTGCGGAATATCTGCGCGCTATATAAATAACTGGTAATAAAAAAATAATATTTTTTTTACAATTTTTTTTTGTAAATTTGTGCATTTCCCATTATAAGTATGGGAAATGCGATCTGGTTACTATAAAAAAAATAATTAAAGGGTTTGGGGTCTTATACAGGTTTGTTAGTAAATCAATAAAGCAAACTAATGGGCAAAACCATGTTCAGTGCAGGGTGGGCAGATGTAACATGTGCAAAGAGAGTTAGATTTGGGTGGGGTGTGTCCACACTGAAATCTAAATTGCCGTGTAAAAATAAAGCAGCCAGTATTTACCCTGCACAGAAACAATATAACCCACCCAAATCTAATATAAATACATAATTTACTTTAATTATTTATTGAATCTGGGAAAAGGATCCCGTTTGATTATACTTAGAAGAGCTTGTCCAATTAATTTGTATAATTCATAGTCATTATTTCCATAGATCTTATTTTTTCATGATTTTATTCATACATTCTTTCAACCCCAGCTCCCAAAATACTATTTGAGGTTAGCTGGTATTAAATATTAAAGTTCTGATGAGTTTAGTTTATTCAATCTATATTCATTAGAATTCATTGTCATAATTTTTTTCATTATTATCATATACTCTTGTATACAGTCCATCATTAATTCATTATGATTATTTCTGCATCCTGTATGTATTATTTATGGCCCAGCAGCAGCTCCCAAAAGGCTCTTGGAGATCAATTGGGAAAAACAGAAGAGCGTGTTGTCGCTTGAAATATTGAGTTAATCCCATAGCCAGACTAGGGGTGGAGTGCAGGGGAAAACTGGCTCCCGACCCCCCTCTGTCAGGGGGTCCCCCTGGCCGAAGAACACTGACATTAGTAGCTCTCCCTCTTGTGTAGCAGCAGAACCAGGCAGCCAGAATGCAAGAAGAACAGTATGCAGTGCAGGCAGAGACACAGGAGTATCAGGTCTCTTGACCTACGGATGGAGCTTCATGAACAAAGGAGAGATTTGGGAGGGGGAGCTGTAAGTGACCCAGGGATCCAAGCATCTATTCCTCTTCAGTGTTGAAATACCTTTCTTATCAATTAAGTAGTTCAACTCAGGTGATGTCAATCATATATTAAAAGAGAAGTCCAAGAGCAGAGAATTTTTTCCTGGAATGGGTCATGGCAGGGCCGGATTAAGCCTTGGGGGTGCCCGGGGGCACTTAAGACAGGGGACCCCAGTAGAAGGTGGGGGGTGTATATTAGATTGTGCATACCTCCCAACATGTCCCATTACCAGAGGGACAAAATGCTCTGTACCTGGACTTCCCTCTTAATATATGATTGGTGTCACCTGTGTTGAACTATTTAATTGATAAGAAAGGTATTTCAACACAGGTGATTGCAATCATAAATTAAGAAGGCAATCCAGGTAGAGAGCATGTTGTCCCTCCTGGAATGGGTCATGATGGGAGGTATAGATTGTGTATATAAAATTTAAACCAATTGTGTATATTAGTTTTAAACTAATAGTTTAGTAATGCCTGGGTACTGTTTATAGCTCCACCTAATTGAAAGACATCTATTTTATAAACTTGTTTTGTAGTGGAACAAAGACAACTTAACCTTAAAATACACATAGAAAAATAAAATTTATCTTGTCAAATGCAAGAATAGCAGCAGCCTCTGTACTACTTACACACTGGGACAGGTCTCAGGAGGACTCTGTGGGGTATATTTACTAACATTCGTAATTCTCCCGATTTGGTGGGAGAATAATCACGAATGACATCGAAAGTGTAAAACTGCAACTTTTTGAATTTATTACGACTAATTTACTAAGCTGCCGTATTCTGCATTTTCGGGTTTTCCGATGTCGATGTCATTCGTTTTTTTAGGCAGTGTTTTACGTGAGTGAATTGTAAAACACTGCCGACTTTAATACAATGAATCTCGGCCGGATCTGAGAGATCCGTGCTGGGCTTCATTGTGCACTTTGTTTAAAAAATAAATAAAGTTTAAATGTTAAAAAAAAAATTGCGTGGGGTCCCCCCTCCTAAGGCAAACCAGCCTCGGGCTCTTTGAGCCGATCCTGGTTGCAGAAATATGGGAAAAAAATGGACAGGGGTTCCCCCATATTTAAGCAACCAGCATCGGGCTCTGCGCCTGGTCCTGGTTCCAAAAATACGGGGGACAAAAAGAGTAGGGGTCCCCCGTATTTTTAAAACCAGCACCGGGCTCCACTAGCTGGACAGATAACGCCACAGCCGGGGGTCACTTTTATATAGTGCCCTGCGGCCGTGGCATCAAATATCCAACTAGTCACCCCTGGCCGGGGTACCCTGGGGGAGTGGGGACCCCTTCAATCAAGGGGTCCCCCCCCCAGCCACCCAAGGGCCAGGGGTGAAGCCCGAGGCTGTCCCCCCCATCCAATGGGCTGCGGATGGGGGGCTGATAGCCTTTGTTGAAAATGTAAAGATATTGTTTTTAGTAGCAGTACTACAAGTCCCAGCAAGCCTCCCCCGCATGCTGGTACTTGGAGAACCACAAGTACCAGCATGCGGCAGAAAAACGGGCCCACTGGTACCTGTAGTACTAATACTAAAAAAATACCTAAAAAAAGACAAGACACACACACCTTGAAAGTAAAGATTTATTACATACATCCACACAAACATACATACATACTTACCTTATGTTCACACGCAGGTCGGTCCTCTTCTCCAGTAGAATCCATGGGGTACCTGTTGAATAAATTATACTCACCAGATCCAGGGTACCAGGCTCCTTGGCGAATCCATTTGTAATCCACGTACTTGATTAAAATAAAAAAACGGAGACCCGAGCCACGCACTGAAAGGGGACCCATGTTTTCACATGGGTCCCCTTTCCCCGAATGCCAGAAACCCACTCTGACTTCTGTCTAAGTGGGTTTCTTCAGCCAATCAGGGAGCGCCACGTTGTGGCACCCTCCTGATCGGCTGTGTGCTCCTGTACTGATTGACAGGCAGCACGCGGCAGTGTTACAATGTAGCGCCTATGCGCTCCATTGTAACCAATGGTGGGAACTTTCTGCTCAGCGGTGAGGTCACTTTCGGTCAACCGCTGAGCAGAAAGTTCCTACCATTGGTTACAATGGAGCGCATAGGCGCTACATTGTAACACTGCCGCGTGCTGCCTGTCAGTCAGTACAGGAGCACACAGCCGATCAGGAGGGTGCCACAACGTGGCGCTCCCTGATTGGCTGAAGAAACCCACTTAGACAGAAGTCAGAGTGGGTTTCTGGCATTCGGGGAAAGGGGACCCATGTGAAAACATGGGTCCCCTTTCAGTGCGTGGCTCGGGTCTCCGTTTTTTTATTTTAATCAAGTACGTGGATTACAAATGGATTCGCCAAGGAGCCTGGTACCCTGGATCTGGTGAGTATAATTTATTCAACAGGTACCCCATGGATTCTACTGGAGAAGAGGACCGACCTGCGTGTGAACATAAGGTAAGTATGTATGTATGTTTGTGTGGATGTATGTAATAAATCTTTACTTTCAAGGTGTGTGTGTCTTGTCTTTTTTTAGGTATTTTTTTAGTATTAGTACTACAGGTAGCAGCGGGCCCGTTTTTCCGCCGCATGCTGGTACTTGTGGTTCTCCAAGTACCAGCATGCGGGGGAGGCTTGCTGGGACTTGTAGTACTGCTACTAAAAACAATATCTTTACATTTTCAACAAAGGCTATCAGCCCCCCATCCGCAGCCCATTGGATGGGGGGGACAGCCTCGGGCTTCACCCCTGGCCCTTGGGTGGCTGGGGGGGACGACCCCTTGATTGAAGGGGTCCCCACTCCCCCAGGGTACCCCGGCCAGGGGTGACTAGTTGGATATTTGATGCCACGGCCGCAGGGCACTATATAAAAGTGACCCCCGGCTGTGGCATTATCTGTCCAGCTAGTGGAGCCCGGTGCTGGTTTTAAAAATACGGGGGACCCCTACTCTTTTTGTCCCCCGTATTTTTGGAACCAGGACCAGGCGCAGAGCCCGATGCTGGTTGCTTAAATATGGGGGAACCCCTGTCAATTTTTTCCCCATATTTCTGCAACCAGGATCGGCTCAAAGAGCCCGAGGCTGGTTATGCTTAGGAGGGGGGACCCCACGCAATTTTTTTTTTGAAAATAACCACTTTCCCACCCCTTCCCACTGATATACATGCACGGATCTCATGGATCCGTGCATGCCTATCCAATCACGGATCAAAAAAGCAGGTCTGGTTTTTTTTAGCACTTTTTTACGAGTTGTAATTTTTCACGGCAGTGTTTTATTTTTTTTTGCTTTGCACTTCTTAGTAAATGACCGAGATTCATACTTAAACAGCCACGTTTTGACCGATGGTGTATTCATTCGTAATTTTTTTCTTGGACTTCCCAAAAAATACGAATGCCCTCATCACTGCCGTGATTTGAGTTTAGTAAATTACCGAGATGACACTTTGAAGAAAAAACGGCATCTCGGTCAAAATCGGGACCTTAGTAAAAATACCCCTGTGTGTGTGTCTATCTCTAGACCCAAATGGTTTAGTTGTATAACAGTTTACACCCAAGCAGGGAGGAGGAGAAGCTGGGATCCCTGTGTCACTTATAGCTGTCTCCACATTCCTATCTCTCCTCTGGTCAGAAAGCTCTGGGGGTAATTCAGACCTGATCGCAAGGGTGCGTTTTTTGCATCCCTGCGATCAGGTATTCGCCGCCTACAGGGGGAGGGGGAATTCGCTGTGCAGGGGTGCAATCGCATGTGCAGGAGAGCTGCACAAACAGAAGTTTGTGCAGTCTCTGCACAGCCCAGGACTTACTCAGCCGCTGCGATGATCAGGGCCGGAGCTGACGTCACAAATCCTCCCACTAAACGCCGGGTCCCTCCTGCGTTTTCCCGGACACTCCTTAGAAACGATCAGTTGCCACCCACAAACGCCCTATTCTTGTCAATCTTCTTGCAATCGCCAGTGCGATCGTATTTGTCACACCATCCTCTCACTGCCCGGCGCTCCCCGGCGCTGCAGTGCATGCGCAGTTCATACCTGATCGCCCGCTCTGCGAAAAACGCACAGCAGCGATCAGGTCTGAATTAGACCATCTGTCGGTAGCTCATGAAACATCAAACTCCTGTGTCTCTGCCTGCCTGCTCACATTCTGGCTGCTGGTTCTGCTGCTGCTTAAGAAGGAAAGCTAGTGATGTCAGTGTGCTCTGGCCGTGGGAGGCCCCCTGACAAAGGGGGCCCCCGGGGTAGAGTATGCCCTGCATCCCCCCCTTAATCTGGATATGCATGTTGGGAGGTATGCACAATCTAATCCCCCTCCCCTTCCCCTGGGCCCCCCTTTAAGAGCCCCACGCATGTTAGTGGAATGAGATGTAGTTGTGCGAATTTTCGCACAACTACAACTCATGCTGAATGAGGCCCAATACAGAAATATAAAAACATCTATATATAGTTTTGGTCTTGTATTACTCATTAGAGTAACTGTTACACTCTACCTTTTGGGAATAGCTACAATCTGGCCCTCAAATCTTGAAATGTGATTTTAGAGCCAGTAATGTTTTAAACTGGGTACACACTTACCGATTGGCCATTCGATGTGTCGGTCAGGGTACCCAGCTGGGTAGGCATTTAAGTGTGCCCGCCCGGCTGTGACAACAGTCCCCTGCAGCAAGTGTACACTTCAGTCGCACCAAACGGACCCTCTTGTCTCACCATTTCCTAGGCGAGTCAGCTGTGCTGAACTTCTTTTTCGCGCAAAGTGTGCATTTTATTAGCATAAATAACACAACTGGGAGCGACAAAACAGCTCTGCTTAATTACACTGATCACTTTGATGAGCGACACTTGGAATCTGTGCACGACTGAGTCTGAATCTGTGTATAGGGGCTCGGCTGCAGCGGCCGCAGCTTTTACTCAGGCCAAGGTCCGTTGGGTCCGCAACGACATGTTTGAAACCATTTCCTGCACGGTTAAACTCGCAGCCCAGCGTCTCTGTGAGCGGTGTTTCGCTGTGTCTGTGGATAAGACACAAAATGTACAGAAAAAGACAGTACGTTACACCTCGGCAAGGGCTAAAGTGGGGGGGGGAATTGTAGGTGGAACTAGTTCCACCTCCTTCACGGCCTTGCCCAGTAATTCCATAACGTGCATAAGCGGTACCACTGTGTAGCATAACGTGAATGAAGGGCATTACTGAGTGACATAATGTGAATAAGGGACACTACTGTGTGGTGTAATATGAATTGGGCACATGCGGTGTAACGGGAATACGATTGTGCTACTGTGTGGCGTAATTTGAGTTGGGGGTACTACTGTGTAACCACGCCCCCATCCTTGTGAGACCACTGTCCCTTTATAAAGAACGGGAGGTAATACACAAATTTAAAGTTTACTGGGGGACGGCGAACACCCTAGCACTAGCCCTGGCTCCGACTAATGGGAGGTGTGTGTGTGTGTGGGGGGGGGGGGGGGGGGGTAGGTGGCGGGGTAAATGAGTTCCACCACTACTCCAGGACCACTTTAAGCCCTGCACCTCGGAGTGACTCACTCGTACCGACCGTCTCACGCCACGTGCTGTATTGACGCTACAGGTGTATGAGTTCCAATTGTAAAGAGCAATGTCATTTTCTGCACTATATAAACAACTGTTAATAGTAATATTAATAATAACAATAATGAGGTCATACCTGTATTAGATTGTAAGCCCATTTGGACAGGAACATACTTATCTCCTGTTTTATGTCGTTGCATATGATTTTTTTTTGTATAGCGCTACCTAAAATGCTTATAAATAAATAATAATACATAGCTTTAATACATTTACCACTAAGGCTACAACACCTTTTGGGTGGGATGTATTAAGATACATCGCCGCCCCTCGCCACCTACCCCAGCGATGTTGATCGCATATGTACTAACATATGCGGTCAATATCGCAATGCGGTGATGGAGGCCCCCCGCGATACCTGTGAGGTGGTCTGCGGGGGTCTCCATCACCTCTCAGGGGTCTCCACATTTCTCCCACGCCGGGAAGCAGCAGCAGGCTGCCCCCGGCGCCTCCTCCTCCCACCCTGCAGCCGAAAAGGAACTCCGGCGGCGTTGCTAGGGGGAGGAGGAGATTACCTTCCGGTACCAGGCTGCCTGGAGGAAGGTATGCCGGGGGGGAGGGGGGTTGGCATCTGCGGCGGGGACGGCGGGTGGCGATAAGAAGCCCATAGGCTTCTATAGGGTATCGCCATCCAGAGATGGCGATACCCTGGACGGCGAAATACAGCCAGTAGGGTCTTAGTACACTTGAAAATGCGGTAAAACACCCGTTTTCGGGGGGTTTTCCGCATTTTTCCTTTAGTACATCCCGCCCATTGTGAGATGAACAATACTATTTTGCTAGATGTCCATTAAGGCGAGCCGCAATAAGCCACTGCATTTTTATTATTCTTAACTATCAGTCTGATTCCCTCTGTATTAAATGTCCTATCTTTAAATGTAATTAGATTTTTCTCATAATAGCACTGTCCGGCTTTCCAATTATTTTGTGCTTCATGAGTTCATTAACAGGCTCCATTCTCCCTGTAACACACACAGAACCTTATTACATAAAATTGCATGCCCATTTCTATACGTGAATTTCCCCCCCTGGAGACACGACACTGGAGACTGATAAGTGTGGCTCTTGCGTTCTCCTCCCACGTGCGCAGCTCAGGTTATAGAGGCAGCGCATGCACTCTCACCTTACAAATGCTTCTTGCGTGAGGCATCAGGCCTAGAGATACAGGGGCTGATTCCCATTTGTACGGAATCGCGCAGACGCAATTCCGTACAAATAAAATGCAGATACCGCAGGAGGCGTCTGTAGGAAATACTGTTGATGCCTCTTGCATCCACCTGTGAGATCCGACTGCTGCATCTGAGGATGCAGCAGCTAATCACCATCGTGGATCCAGAGGTGAGGCAGCAGCTCAGTTCAAAATTTGTACGGGGAGCCACACCTACTGCCACCCCAAACGCTGCCAAACATCGCCAGTTGGTACTCACTGGCAGTTGGGGTGGCTCTCCTATTTGATTTTTGGACCTCTGAAGCCATTGATCGCAACCATTGGGCATGACTATGACAATGGTAACAATCCGCGGTCAGTCTGTGCAAACGGGTGTGGTATGCAAGGTCAACAGTAACTAGGTCGACAGTAACTAGATCGACCACTATTGGTCGATAGTAACTAGGTCGACAGGGTCTCTAGATCGACAGGGTGTAGGTCGACAGGTCAAAAGGTCGACATGAGTTTTTTAATGGGTTTTTTTTTGTGTTGTTTTCCCCGTACAGTGACCGGGAACCCCAATTAGTGCACCGTGTCCCCTCGCATGGCTCGCTTCGCTCGGCTTGCTTTGGGCAAGCTGCCTCGCTCTGCTACCGCTGCGCTCGGCACAGGTTACTATTCCTATTCGTAGTCTGCATGGATCATTAAGTATGAAAAAGGTCAAAAAAAAGAAAAAATTTGTGAAAAACTCATGTCAACCTTTTGACCTGTCGATCTAGTACATGTCGACCTAGAGACCCTGTCGACCTAGTTACTGTCGACCAATAGTGGTCAACCTAGTTACTGTTGACCTAGAGACCGGATCCCGTGCAAACCGAAGCTTACTCAGAGTAGCCATAGGATCTGGACAGCCGGATCCAGGAAGTCTACATACAACGATGCAGAACCTAGGCCCGGCGTGCCTACAAAACAGGGGTGACACACCCCCATTTTGAAAAATGTGCCGCTGCCACCCCAAATGCGGCAACATTCAACATGCCATTCATGCTGCAGCTAAGAGGGGGCTTGGTGCGACATCGTAAGACCCATTCTGTGCAGACCACAGACCATCAGATTTGTTCTTAAACCATTGGGATTGCATGCAAATTTTGAAACAGGCCCACAGTCATAGCCAGATTAAAGCGGGGGTGGGGGGGGGGGGGGTGGTAGAAGCTATGGACATACTGTACCCCGGGCCCCCCTTTGTCGGAGGAACCCCTTGCAAGAGGACACTGACATCATTAGCTTTCCCTCTTGTGCTGCAGCTGAACCAGGCTGTCAGAATGCGAGCATGACAGTATGCAGTGCAGGCAGAGACACAGGAGTATCAGGTTTCATGAACTACCTACAGAGCTCTCCGACCAGAGGAGAGATAGGAGGGTGGAGAGAGCTGTAAGTGAGACAGGAATCCCAGCTTCTCCTCCTCCCTGCTTGGGCTTCTGTGTGTTGTGTAACCTGTTATCTAATCAAAGGTCTAGAGAGTCCTCCTGAGTCCTGTCCCAGTGTGTAAGTAGCACAGAGGCTGCTTCTATTCTTGCATGTGACAATATAAATTATAGATTTTATATTTCTATATGTATGTGTAAGGTTGTTTAAGTTGTCTTTGTTCCATTACAAGAAAACTTTATAAAATAGCTGCCTCTCAATTAGGTGGAGCTATAAACAGCACCCAGGTATTATTAAACTATTAGTTTTATTTTAAAATACAAATCCATACCTCCCAACATGACCCATTCCAGGAGGCACAAAATGCTCTACACCTGGACTTCCCTCTTAAGTTATGATTGCAATCACTTGTGTTGAAATATCTTTCTTATCAATTAAATAGTTGAACACAGGTGACGCCGACCATATATTAAGAGGGAAGTCCTGCAGCAGAGCATTTTGTCTTTCCTGGAATGGGTCATGTTGGAAGGTATGCACAATCTATTACACACACACACACACACACACACACACACACACACAAACACACACTTCCACTGGGGCCCCCATGTCTTAAAGTGCCCCGAGCACGCCCTAGGCTTAATCCGGATGTTCATGCAGTGATTTTATTGCAAATATGCATGCGTGTAAATATCTGAAATCTCTGATGCATGCGTTACACAGAAACAACCAGTGGAGCCGAGGTAGGGGAGGGGGTGCAGAACTAATTACCCAGGCCCAGGTTTGTTGGAGGGGCCCAGAGGATACGCCCCAATTGGTATCACATTGTACAGACGCTAAGGGCACCTTTGGCTGCACGGATGCACAGTACACCAGGGAAGGAGCTTGTAGCACCATTTGCGTAAAGTCACAGACGAGCGACCGCCCATAGAGAATCAGGACCACTGGGACACTACAAAAAAACAAGTACTGAAAAACAGAGGGATATTTTGCCCTTTTTTCAGTATTTCTTGAAACATTTAAAATGAACCAAATTGATGGGTGTATTGTCCCCAGTGGGGCTATTTGGCAAGATTTGAGGATAATCGACTAAGCTTCACCATGCGTCCCGTCGGTCACGCAGTTGTGTACCAAATATGCATCTTAGTCATATCTCTAATGCAACAAACAGGGCAGCGCCGGGCCCAGCTTCTGTAGGGGGCGTGGCTATGCTTCCTACAATTTATTTTTTATATAAAATACTAACTGCAGTGCGATGAGTGTCCACGTGTGATGCACAGTTGGGGGGGGGGGGGGGGGGGGCGCTATCTTTCCAGTGATATATGGGAAGACTGTGCATGTGCACTATACAGCAAGTCTTTGCTTTCACTGTGCGGCGCCATCTTCCCATAGAGGAGAGGGGGCAGGGGTGTGATTAGTACCTGCCCCCCCTTCTCAGCACCAGTGGCAACAAAATGCACAAGTACCCTGTACACTGCTTCTGGCACTGTACGCAGCAGTGGTGTGCGACACGGACACTAATCTGAGGCCTGATAGCTGTAAACTGCGCCCTGCATCCCGCCACACAGCGTCGTCCTTATTCTGTGGCTTTATGAACACTCCATTGCTACAACGATAGCAATCCTATATGCCCAGCACGCTGTCAGCAACTTTGGATGCGGCTACGATGTGACATAGAAGCTAGAAGAAGAAATAGGTAGGAAAGTCCGGGAGTCACTACCTGTGGTCAAGCGTGTAGGCTGCGACATTTGGTGCAAAAAGATGGGTAAATTATGCCGTACTGCGCGTTTGCTGCAATGGTCATGTGACAGCGGTCACAGAGAGGATGTATTCGCAGAGTGACTTACAGGGACCGTTTGAGGGAGGTAACGGGGGAGTGCTGGCAAAAACACAGATGCGTCACATTATGGGTGTGTTACTACTACGTGCAACTGTGCTCCTGTGAATGAAAGCAAAAGTTTCAGCCACAAAAACTTGGGCCTACTTCCTGTTTGTACACAATGAGGATTCCATGGAAACGCGCTTGACAGGAAGTGGCTGTCTGGAGGCGTTAACGGGGGTTCTGGTATGAATGGTCGACCATCTTAAGGTCGACAGTCATTAGGTCGACCATTATTGGTCGACATTAACATGGTTGACATGGAGAAATAGTCAACACATGAAAGTGGTAGACATGGGACAGGTCGACACATGAAAAGGTCGACATGGATTTTTAAAACTGTTTTTGGTGTAATTTTTTCCGTAACATGACTAGGAACCCCAATTATGTACCGCGTCCCCTTGCATGGCGTAGCCCACGTGAATGGTAAAGTATGAAAAAGTGAAAAATCTCCTTTGTAAAAAAAAATAAAAAAATCCATGTTGACTTTTTCATGTGTCAACCTGTCCTGCGTCGACCATTTTTTTTCATGTGTCGACCATTTGTCCATGTCAATGTCGACCAATAGGGGTCGACCTAGTGACTGTTGACCTAAGTAGGGTCGACCTGCCAAACGAATACCATTAACAGGGAGGTTACAGGGAGTGGTTGGGAAAATGCAGGCAGGTCATGCTTTTTGGGCCCTGCATCTGCCATTGGCTGTGCGATCGTATGTGCAAATACATGGCGTCTGAGTCGCTGCTGGATTGGCGATGGCTCCGGTGGGTGTGTCGTCTTATTTCTGGGCGGCAGCTTCACAGTAGCAGCCTAGACTACCGCATTTGCAATTGCATCCGCAGACAAACATGAATTGAATTAGGCCCCTTATCAGCTCCTTTTCCCCTAGAATAAGTAGAAATGGACCAGTCATAGAAACTGGTGGAAATTTACTAAGGTCCCGATTTGATTTGAGATTGCATTTTTTAAACACAAATCTCGGCAGTGTTAGGGCAATTCGTATTGAGATACACTGCTGTCTACACAAATATGAATCAGCAGGCCATCGGTTAAACACGGTTTTAACATACACCTCATACAACACAGGAATTTACTAAGAATTCGTATGAAATATCTATCGTAGATTATTCTGCATTCATCCGCATACTCCAGACACACTCTAATGAAATAAATGACGTCGACAACTGGATAATTTGCCAAATAAAATTGTCAGCTTTAATAAT
Source organism: Pseudophryne corroboree (assembly GCF_028390025.1). Classification (NCBI taxonomy): domain Eukaryota; kingdom Metazoa; phylum Chordata; class Amphibia; order Anura; family Myobatrachidae; genus Pseudophryne; species Pseudophryne corroboree. The sequence goes on along the minus strand of NC_086450.1, from coordinate 449,086,892 downwards.
CAATAGGTATGGTGGCAAAGGAGGGACGGCCTATTTAATTAATGTCCCTATTTACAAACTTGAAACTCCAAAAAAACACAAGAAGAGGCAAGGGCCCAAATCCAGCCCCGCCTCCATCGCATAAACAAGGGGCAATATGGGGCCATTTGCCACCCCTTATGTTAACTCAACTTCTCAGGAAGACCATAGCCAACTCTCCACTCAAGATCTTCCCCCAACTCCAAACAAAGGTCCCCAGTTGTCTACTCACTCCACAGGAGGCCGAAGCTCATCTGGACCGATGGTACTCCAACCCTGTTACAGATCAAACTCCTACACCAGGGGTGGCCAACCAGTCAGTGACAAAGAGCCAGAAAAGATCTGTAGTCAAGGGTAAGAGCCATATCATGCGCGCGCCAAAGGCGCGCAAGCAAAAAATAGGGGTGAGGCATAGTTGTCACAAAGCCACACCCCATTTTTATGTGCACACCTTTCGGTTTGACGTTTGTAGGAGTACGACCGTGTGTCATAACCCCATTTTTAGTCATGTTGTACAGTGCCACATACAAATAAAGCCCCTGTACAGTGCCACATACATATAAAAACACCAAAAAATGGGTGCCTCCACAGTGCCAAATACATATATGCCTCCACAGTGCCAAATACAAATATGCCCTCACAGTGCCAGATACATATATGTCCCCACAGTGCCAGATACATATATGTCCCCACAGTGCCAGATACATATATTCCTCCACAGTGCCAGATACATATATTCCTTCACAGTGCCAGATACATATATTCCTTCACAGTGCCAGATACATATATTCCTCCACAGTGCCAGATACATATATTCCTTCACAGTGCCAGATACATATATTCCTTCACAGTGCCAGATACATATATGTCCCCACAGTGCCAGATACATATATTCCTCCACAGTGCCAGATACATATATTCCTCCACAGTGCCAGATACATATATTCCTTCACAGTGCCAGATACATATATGCCCCCACAGTGCCAGATACATATATGTCCCAATAGTGCCAGATATGCCCCCAGTGTCAGAAACACGTGTCCCCCCAGTGCCAGATATGCCCCCAGTGCCAGAAACACATGTCCTCCCAGTGCCAGATATGCCCCCAGTGCCAGAAACACATGTCCTCCCAGTGCCAGATATGCCCCCAGTGCCAGATACACGTCACCCCAGTGCCAGATATGCCCCCAGTGCCTGAAACACATGTCCCCCCAGTGCCAGATATGCCCCCAGTGCCAGATATAACCCCAGTGCCAGATACACGTACCCCCAGTGCCAGATATGCCCCCAGTGTAAGATACACATGTCCCCACACTGCGCCCCCCAAGTGCTGCTCACCACCACGCTGCTGCTCTGCTCAGTCTGCTGATTTTGAGGGGAGGAGAGCATAACGTGTGCCTCTCCTGCCCCTCATTCTCCACTCTCCGGCGGCGTTGATTCTCTCTAATTAGGCGCCGGTCCATGAGCCAATCAGAGTTCGCAGACTGGCACCCAAGACTCCTGATTGGCTGCCAGTCCGCAAGCTCCGATTGGCTCGCCGGGCACTGCAGACTAGGGCAGCGGGAGACGTCGTGGGAGCTTACGAGCCGCATGTGGAGATAGAAAAAGCCGCATGCGGTTCAAGAGCCGCGGGTTGGCCACCGCTGTCCTACTCATCTCCTGGGCACCTTTCAACCCTTATTACCCACAGCCACAATTTCCAGGCCGTCCCAACCCGCCACAGTTTCAACGAAACCCTGCCACCATACTTCTCAACCTTCTAAACCTTAAAACTTCCTTCCACCTAACTCTACCTACATGCTAACCTCCCAATTATAAATAGAAGACGTTACGTCCTCCAGAAACAACTCCATGCCCCTCATATTCAAATGGACCCCATCGACCATGTAAATCTGAGGGGCAGAAACAGAAATGGAGGGATGCGGGACCACAAACCCCCAATTTTCGCTCACAGCCTGACCCACCACCGAATTGATCTGGCGCTGGACCAACTAGATGGCGACCGGCCTGTCTGCACCTCTCCATATTAAGCGCGGGACGATATCAAACCATCACACACTCATGAAGGGTAACCTATTATGCAAATTAACAAAGTCCCTAACTATTGTCTTCCTGAGGTCTAGACCTGACCCCTTGATCAAGTAATTTCCCCCCAGCATGGAACACAACTCGTAGTGGGCATCCTGATCTCCGTAACTGCTGCCAGAGAAAGGGCATGACTTACTCTCAACACAGGACCCGTACGCAGCTTCCAGGGACTTCAAGCACTCCAACCCCTCACTCTCTCCATGGTACACCTAGTAGTACCCCACTATCCAAATTGGGCACTCATCCAAACACATATCTAGAAAAGATAATGAACAAATTAGACCCAACATTCCCACAACCTAATTCAAAACAACATAAACTAACAGAAAAACACCAGGCCTACACAGCCCTGCTTTATCTAACTAATATGATGAATTTTAGAATATTCAAAATATTTTAAATGGGGCTCTAATATGACATGTTTAACTTGGGTAAAGGTGGAAAAAGGAAGGGGGAAATGATAACCAGACTTGATGAGAGGCGAAAAACAAACCTGCCGAGTGGGTACAACCCCGAGGCTTAAGGCACCCAACAGGATAAAAAATTCCTCAAGACCCCCAAATATGGGGAGTGGCTAAACCTTACTATAAGTCTCGATTCAATTACCAATCGGTCAAAACCTGATGTATTTGCAAAATACATCAGACTTCCACCTACCCAGAACCTTAATTTCCTCCCTTGAATGGCCACCCGCAGCCGCTAATGTAGCCGCCCCGATTCAAAACGAATGAGTCCCACATTCCGTAACATGCAATCCTAAAATGCAAATACAGCGTTTCAAAGCCCATCTGAACTGATATTGAGTAACTGGCACACCGTCTTCATGCTGCAACCAGGGACCTGGAACATCTGTATGGACCCTCAATTACCGATTGGACAAGACCACCTAGCAAACCCTGGTATCCTCAAAACTTTTCATCACCACCCAACTCCCTTTACCTGCCTGATCGATTTTGGAACGCTGTGTGTTGCAAATAACGCGTCATCTTCCAAAAACATGTGATCAAGCAGCATGGGGGACATCGCAATCCTTGATGATGCCACCAACTCTCCGACTCTGAGAGCCCCAAAGAAGGCCATCACAAAGCTCAGCTTAAATAAAAGTGTTTCATAAACAGAGTTGCAAACTTCATGTAAAACGCTCGAAAGGCGCCGCACCATTGATATATCTATTGGTCTGCAAGAGTCCTGTGTAGCAAGCATTGCTCGTGCCCAACCTTTCAACAACCTTGCTAAAAAGAAAGACTTAGTAAAGTCGTACCGGCCTTTTAGTCGCAAGAAATAGGAAAACCCAGCCAGCAAATGCTCCACTGACCCTTGTGACCTCCCCTCCTTAGAGCATCTCCACACATAATCCGACAGCAAAGCATAATCGCTCCTACCTTGATTACGGTGCAGCCAGGCATATTTTTCCCACTCCTTCACTGCTGCTCAGTATGTCCGAAGGGAGGAAGGTGCCAAGGATCTCAAGGCTAACCCCTCCAATCTGGCCATATCACCTGCCAGGCATAAGACGGGCAAGAGTCACCAGATACATTCGCATCCGGTGCTAACACCCTAAACCTGTGCCAATCGAAGCGTGATAAAACATCTGCCACGCCATTTTGTACACCTGGGACATGTCTGGTGCAAAATGTAATGTTCCCTTGCAAGCACCGCAAAACTATCTGAGCTAGCAGGCACAAAACAGGTAAACCAGATGCTTTTTGCTTATTAACCGCTTGCACAACCCCCAGATTGTCGCACCAAAAGGCAACTGATAAATTAGCCAAAACGACATGCCACATCTCCAGTGCAATCATAATAGGGAACAATTCAAGCACCAACATATTCCCTGTTAAACCTTCATCAAACCACTCCTTAGGCCAGGGGGACGCACACCACCTGCAATCTAAGTAAGCTCCAAAACCAAGAGACTGTACGCCATTGAAATCTACCAAGAACTCTTCCCAAATATACAAATCCCTACAAATTTCTTTTAACAGACGAATATAGTGACCAGGCTGCCGTACACCAGCTGTAGCCCTCTATAACGTTCTACAAAAAACTTTTCCATTGGGGTAACTCTACAAGCAAAGTTAAACAAACCCAATAAATATTGAGCCTGCCGTAAAGTCACTTTGCCATTAGCCAGTGCTACCACTATCTCATTCCTCAGCCACACCACCTTATCCATAGACAAACGATAACAACCCATAACCGTGTCGATCTTATTGCCCCAAAAGGTTAACACTGATACAATGCCACCTTCTACAAAGAACTTGTTAAAAACTCTGTTTTTAAGTTGAGAAAGACTGGTTTTTAAAATATATGAAAGTAATATGTTGTTTGGTGCCAGCCAATATGTATGGAATATAATAATGCCCTAGTATCAGAATTAGATTGCTATGTGCAGAAAGGGATGTCACAATTGTATACCTAATTGTTAGAGGTATAAGTAAGAGCTCTGTCCCAACAAACAGATCCCCTTGATGAAGTCCTAAGGACGAAACGCGTTGGGTTTCCCTCACTGTGACCTCCAGCACCTTAAGATAAGATATACCTCCATTTTTTACTTGTATATATGGAAAAAACATTTCTTAAAAATACCAAGATTTTTTTTATACACCCGAATAAAGTGTAACATATGGTCTGTTTATCTTTCTAGTTTTTTTTATATATTTTTATGTATGTTTTAGCATGTCTTTAATAAAATACATTTGTTAAACTTTTAAACTGAATATATCTCTTAATATAACTTATTGCTATATTAACACCAGTGGTCGCTAGTATCCCCATCCTATTTTTCCATAAACATTTACTCAGCAGCTTACCCCTGCTATTTAATTGGACGTCAGCTGACGCCCTATACTACAGGGAGTGTCTGACATTTGTAATTATTTAATTTACTTCTACTAAGGGGTGCATTACATATGGCGCTGAACTCCGCTATTCTTCATAACTGATACCGGGCCAACTGTTTTGTCATCAGCAACCGGAACCCCTAATTCAGCAAACAGCGATATGGCACCCTCAAAAATCTTTCCACATTTCTCCGACTCTGCAGGACCCATAAACAAAAAATCATCTAAATAATGCTCCACTCCAGATTCACCCTATATATTCTGAAATACACCAGTGCAAAATACTGCTAAACTTCTCAAAATACGCACAAGATTTCAAGCATCCCACGGGAAGGCACTTGTCCACATAAAAACTGTTCGACAAGCGAAAACCCAAATAACGGAAAAATTCAGGACCTAGAGGCAATAAGTGGAAAGCCGACTCTATATCAATCTTACTCATCAAAGGTCCCCTAACAAACGACCGAACTTTCACCAACGCCTCTTCAAATGATTGATATATCACAGTACTCAAAGCTTCTGGAATCACATCATTAACCGAAGACCCTACTGGACAAGATAGGTGCTGACTCAATCTAAACTTTCCTGGAGTCTTTTTAGGAACCACACCCACAGGAGACAAAATCAAATCTGATATCAGAGACATAAGAAAAGAACCTGTCATCCTTCCCAAAGAAACTTCCTTGTCTACCTTTTCCTTTAAAATCTCTGGGAATTGTTCAGCCGGGCGTAAATTCCGTAACAATACCCGACCTAAGCTGACCCACTATAGGCAATGGGAAACATTTTGAAGAACCAACCCTCAACAGATCGGCATCCTCCTTATGCGGGTTACTATCTAACCATATTGACAACTTATCTACCAGCACCGGAGTAGGGGCCCTACTTAGCACCCGCAATCACAGGAGCGCGGTTTTGCTGTCTGCTAAAACCGCCTCCACCGCCTGTGGACCGTGTGCAGTCCTTAATAGGATGAGACCCTCCACAGCGGATACAAACATGCCGAAGGGTACGTTGACCATTATTAAAAGCATAACACCTGCCCTGGTTACCTTTTCCTGACTGCATCCTACTACTGGACCCAAAACGTTTTTCTCTGTAACCACTTCTGTCCCACCTTTCTGTGGCTGCTTAACGTCCACAAAAATCTCTACATCTTCTTGCCGAAATCCATAACAGCTCTGCCATGCTGCTTCCTGCGGAACTCCTCATCATATATTATCCAAGCTGCTCCGCCGCCCGATCTCGCTAACGCATGCAACAAATACATATACTGAATTATGTTCAAATGCTCCTGTGGCCTTGTCTCCAAATAGCAAGCCACAAAAACAAGCATCCCTTTCTGCCAATTAAAATATGACTTATACGCCTCTTCCCCTACGCCTGATTTCTTCCGAGCAGAGGTCAGCGCCTTCTTGGACTTAAAAGGCAAACATATTAACATACCTCCCTTCGTGTATGCAATTCTTAATTCTGGGACGCACGCCCCTCAGCAACGCAGTGTTAGCACATTGAAGGGAATCCATACGACTATCCTCAGAAGACATGCTAGAACTGCTGGGCTTGCGCTTATGCTTCCCTTTACGGAAACTACTCTCACTATCCTCTGTCTCCGAAGACTCAGAAGAAGAAGCGGAAGAACTCACTTCCTTTCTACGCCTGCGTCTGCGCTTACGCTTTTACTTAGCTTTCTACTTGCAGGATTTTTCAGGGATAGTCCCCTTATTGCGAACACTACCTCAGCACCTGACCGTAACACCCAATCAGGATCAGATTCAGATTCACCAACTGCCCTTTCTGCATCATCCATAGCAGACTCGACCGCAGCAGCCGACTCACCAGACTCCTCCTGCAAATCGGAACCGATCACGGAGAAATGCAAGGGGATGCATCCACTAACAATTCATTATGAACATCCTGACCAACCCTCTTCTTACGCGCTTTTACACTTGACCCTGCAGCAGCTGCATTCGTAGCACTATTTACCCGAGTCTATATAACCGCATGCCGGTTCCTGGTATACCTAACCTTACGACCTGATGTAAGAACAGGGACAAGTGCGGATATCACTGAGGTGCATATAGAAGCCACATCAGAAGAGTCCCAACCTCTATTGCTACACCCCACAGCAGAATGAGCGCGCCCGAAACTCACTGCATCTGCATGTGACCGGCTGAGAACCGTAAGCCTGACTGGTGCTCCATCAAAAACACTACTTCTGTCCCTCGCACTCGAGTTATTAGGCTCTGCTCTACACGCTACCCTGGTACTCCCTTCTCCTAAAATGGCCGCATGCTGTTGAGCGGCTCGCATACCCTCATTACAGCCCCTCTCCAACCAGGCACCATCCCTCCTTACAGACACCCGCAATGCTCCCGATCCATGCACTGCTATCTGCTTAGAGGCCCGACGTTCATCTCCGTGAGACTGCTCACCTCTAGATAGACCAGGCCTACCGCATCCACTTCTCACTGGCATAGCCCCCCGCCAGGCGACCATGGAGGACCGTCGGGAGATATAATCCTGAGGTGACCCCTCTGGAAGCTAATGCTCCTCGCGTAGCTCGTATCCCTGGTTCCGACATGGCACCCACACTGCATGACATGCTGCTATCAGACTGTTCGTCCATAACAAGTGAGCTTATTCTGATACCTCTGCCACTGGAGCGTGTCACAGACATACTGGTCACCTGACCTTTGTGTGACGCAATCAAAATAAAACAAAAAAAATTGCGTGGGATCCTCCTTCCTAAGCATAACCAGCCCCGGGCTCTTTGAGGCTGTACTGGTTGTTAAAATACCGGGAAAAAATGTGTAGGGTCCCCCATTGTTTATACAACCAGCACCGGGATCTTGGAAAGGTCCTGGTTCCAAAAATAACGGGGACAAAAGACGTAGGGGTCCCCCGTATTTTTAAAACCAGCACCGGGCTCCACTAGCCAGGGAGATAATGCCACAACTGGGGGACACAGTTATATAGGTCCCTGCGGCCATGGCATTAACCCCCCAACTAGTCACCCCTGGTTGGCGTTCCCTGGGGGAGTGAGCACACCTACAATAAAGGCCAGGGGTGAACCCTGAGGCTGTACCCGCCATCCGTGGGCTGTGGATGGAGGGCTGATAGCCATAAAAAGTGTTAAAAAAATAATAAAATAAATATTATCTTTTCGTGTGGAACTACAGGTCCCAGCAAGCCTCCCCCGCATGCTGGTACTTGGAGAACCACAAGTACCAGCATGCGGGGCATTAAAGGGCCCGTGCGCTGATACCTGTTGTTCTATACAAAAAGAAATATTAAAATAAACACACACACTGTGAAAGTAAAGTTTTAATAAAACACACTTACACACACGCACACATACTTACTTTCATCCCACGCCACCATTCACGTCCACTTGCTCAGTAAAATCCGGGGGTACCTGTAAAATATATATATATATACATACACTCACAAAAAATCCTGTGTAGATCGGTCCCCTTCTTTCCGTGTAGGCATCCATGGGTGAAAAAAAACACCAGTAAAGACCCGATCCATCGCACTAAAGGGGATCCATGTTTACACATGGATCCCTTACATGAATGGCGGGATCCCCCGTGACTCCTGTCACTAGAGGACTCACCAGCCAATCAGGGAGCGCCACATCATAGCGCTCTCCTGATTGGCTGTGTACTCCTGGCCTGTCAATCAGGCGGAGCGCATAGGCTATAATGGAGGATCGCGGCCCTCCATTATAGTCAATGGTGGAAGAATTGCGGTCGGCGGTAGACCATGAGGTTAATTGAGGTCACTCTTGTGGCTGCCCTCAATTAACCTTGCGGTTCCCTTGGTACAAATTACAAAAATCATTTCTTACCTGCATGGGGAAAAAAAACCTATTTATTGTTATTTAGAAGTCTTTTGTTACACTAGCTGAAAGTGACAGCATTTCACACCCGACTACATTGTCTTGTGAAGCTTTGTTTAATATAATGAGAAAACACTGTTCCAGAGTCTTGCGTTTCATTACCAGTCATTCTGTGTTAGGAAATAGAGAGTGACGGCTACAGGCGGATGGCGGAAACAATTGTTGTTCTAGAGATTTATGAGTTCCAATATCGCAGCATACGAGACCGCCATCCTGCTGACCTCTAGTAATCGGACATAGATTGGAATTCTCACTGGGGTATATTTACTAAAGGTCGATTTTAAACGATGTGGGAGCATCTACCGGCAATTTGCCTTCAACTGGTTTACGTCATTATCATGTAAAAAATAATTGCACATAAAAAGTGACCAGGTACAGATAAAGCTGACGTATATTTCCTAAAGGTTGATTTTGAACGATTTTAATCTGTTTCAGAACAATTAAAATTGATCTTAATCGATGCTAGGCAACCTTGGTGGTTGCCTAGGGCCCAGCGGATCCCAAGGAGCCCAGAAATCCATCCCTGAAATGGGGACGCATATATAGGCAGGATGGAAGACTGCGCATGCCTGGGTCCTTACTTGCCGGGGGGCGGGGCCTGCACGGGAGACGTAATGAATGATGCCTGGCGTCAAATCCTTAAAGGCCGGCCACTGCTACCCACAACCACGCTGTGGCCGGCACTCAGAGCAAGTGAGAGCAGCAATGGCAGGACGAGCACCAGGGTCACCAGCAGCCGCGCTCTGCAAGTACATGGCTGGCTGCTGGAGGCACACAAGGAGAAACACATAGAGGTGGCTCCCTGGCTGCAGCAGTGACTCATCCCCCAGCAGCATCAGGAAGTGCTGATTGATGAGTCCTGCTGCCTGGCAGAGAGGAGGCGGAGCCCAGACTGCGGAGGGAGGGAGGGAAGGAGTAACTACTGGGGGGGAGCTGGGAGCACTAACCGGAGAGATTAGGGGAATGAGAGTCCTGTTAGGAACATACAGGTTGGAGGAGGCTCAGTAACGTATACCCTCCAGCTGTACCTTTTTGGCAGGTACAGTACCTATTTTCTGTGGTCTGTACCGATTTTTGACTCTCCAAATGTCCATTGAAAGTATAGGAAAAGGGGCGTGACCACACCCCCTTTACCCGTGGTCAAGCCCCCTTTCCTGATTTGTACCGATTTTTAGCTCTAAAATGTTGGAGGGTATGGTAACGATGATAAAGACGAGGGGGGGGGGTATGGGGGGCACTATTGGACAAATGCAAGCAAGGGGGAAAACTATAGGCAACATACAGATATGGGGATCACTGACAGGGAATATGGTGACAGAGGGGTCTCTACGGGGAATGTGCTGACAGAGGGGTCACTACGGGCAGTATGCTGACAGAGAGGTCACTACGGGGAGTATGCTGACGGGGGGTCACTACGGGGAATATGGTGACAGAGGGGTCACTATGGGGAATATGCTGACAGAGGGGTCACTACAGGGAATATGCAGACAGAAGGGTCACTACGGGGAATGTGCTGACAGAGGGGTCACTACGGGGAATATGCTGACAGAGGGGTCACTACGGGGAGTATGCTGACGGGGGGTCACTACGGGGAATATGGTGACAGAGGGGTCACTATGGGGAATATGTTGACAGAGGGGTCACTACAGGGAATATGCAGACAGAAGGGTCACTGCAGGGAGTTTGCAGACAGAGGGGTCTCTACGGGGAATGTGCCAACAGAGGGGTCACTAGGGGAATGTGCGAACAGAGGGGTCACTAAGGGAATGTGCTGGCAGAGGGGTCACTAGGGGAATGTGCCGACAGAGGGGTCACTAAGGGAATGTCCTGACAGAGGGGTCACTACAGGGAATGTGCTGACAGAGGGGTTGCTACGGGGAATGTGCTGACAGAGGGGTCACTATGAGGAATAAATGGGCGTTATACAGAAAATACCATGGGGACCACAACACAAGACACCTTTTCAAGAGGCAACATTATTTTATTTGCCCTTGGCGCTATTGGCCCATTATGCTTCTGGGTAGCAGTATAGGAATTCTTAGTTTGAATCCTCTCTAAGATGAATCTTGTCATACCACACACTTATTGTATGACCAGCACAATTAGGGCACTGATATGTGAATGCGGGATTGATACCTTCCGTATTGCAGAACCAGAGACTGTACCGGAAGGAGAGCAGGTCCTGATGAGCCTAGCCTGGCTTTAAGATAACCCACCCGCCCAGCGTGTTGTGTTGTTCCCATCCCAAGCCCAGCAGGTGTGCAGGTAGGACCTGCGCTGCTGCCGCATGACATGTGAGGGAAGGGGCATAAACACAGCAGGAACAGCCTGGAGCAGTGATAACAAGATATTGTGCTATGGATTGTTTGAGGAGGGGGGCCCAAAATTAGTGTCGGGCCTAGGGCTCCATGAGGTCTATATCTGCCTCTGGTTAGGAGCTGGTTGGTTGGTGCTTTATCACCGTGCTAGTTATCACTCTCCAAGGCTTGATAAATGGAGTCCAATGCACCCTACAGCTACATTATATCAATCTCCCAATCTTTTTGTGCAATGTATCACTCCGCACATTCTGCAGCGTGTATATGTGACAGTGATGAATGCTGACAAAGTAATCTGCTAAATTGAAAATGACAACAGCTAACGAGTTGTTGATAAATGTCATGTGAGGAAGATAATTTGTGACTACCTGACAATCATCAGGTACTTGAACTCTAAGCAACCTAGCGCCCACAGACCCCTCCTAACCAGTAACATGCTGGGAAAGACGTACATAATGTCCGATCATATAAGATCAGCGTATCCTTCATCTGTAATGCTCAAATACTCCTCACACAATCCACTCACTGCCCCGGGGCCCTGACATCTCTGGTTAGCCTCCGATAGCTTACACAGGCAGCATGTGTCAGGCAGTGTGTGGGTCCGGGAATTGTGCGCATGTGCTAAGTGGAGAAGTGATAGAATCATGTTAACACTTACTGGGAGCAATAAGCCTCTGTCACTGGGCCTTAGCGTCAGGAGCTCACAGGCATCGAGCAGCGATGGAGACTGAATCTCAGTACTCACATGAAACCACCCACAGCTATATAACAGGCTCACAGCTGTATAATCATCCACAGCTGTATAACCGGCTCACAGCTATATAATCATCCACAGCTGTATACCAGGCTCACAGCTGTATAACCACCCACAGCTGTATAACAGGCTCACAGCTGTATAATCATCCACAGCTATATAACAGGCTCACAGCTGTATAATCATCCACAGCTGTATACCAGGCTCACAGCTGTATAACCACCCACAGCTGTATAACAGGCTCACAGCTGTATAATCATCCACAGCTATATAAAAGGCTCACAGCTGTATAACCACCCACAGCTATATAACAGGCTCACAGCTGTATAATCATCCACAGCTGTATAACAGGCTCACAGCTATATAATCATCTACAGCTGTATACCAGGCTCACAGCTGTATAACCACACACAGCTGTATAACAGGCTCACAGCTGTATAATCATCCACAGCTGTATAACCGGCTCACAGCTATATAATCATCTACAGCTGTATAACCGGCTCACAGCTATATAATCATCCACAGCTGTATACCAGGCTCACAGCTGTATAACCACCCACAGCTATATAACAGGCTCACAGCTGTACAATCATCTACAGCTGTATAACCGGCTCACAGCTATATAATCATCCACAGCTGTATAACAGGCTCACAGCTGTATAACCACCCACAGCTATATAACAGGCTCACAGCTGTACAATCATCTACAGCTGTATAACCGGCTCACAGCTATATAATCATCCACAGCTGTATAACAGGCTCACAGCTGTATAATCATCCACAGCTGTATAACCGGCTCACAGCTATATAATCATCCACAGCTGTATACCAGGCTCACAGCTGTATAACAGGCTCACAGCTGTATAATCATCCACAGCTGTATAACCGGCTCACAGCTATATAATCATCCACGGCTGTATACCAGGCTCACAGCTGTATAACCATCCACAGCTGTATAACATCCACAGCTGTATAACCATCCACAGCTGTATAATCACCCACAGCTGTATAACCATCCACAGCTATATAATCACCCACAGCTATATAACCATCCACAGCTGTATAATCACCCACAGCTATATAACCATCCACAGCTATATAATCACCCACAGCTATATAACCATCCACAGCTGTATAATCACCCACAGCTGTATAATCACCCACAGCTGTATAACCATCCACAGCTGTATAACCATCCACAGCTGTATAATCACCCACAGCTGTATAATCACCCACAGCTGTATAATCACCCACAGCTGTATAACCATCCACAGCTATATAACCACCCACAGCTGTATAACCATCCACAGCTGTATAATCACCCACAGCTGTATAACCACCCACAGCTGTATAACCATCCACAGCTGTATAACAGGCTCACAGCTGTATAACAGGCTCACAGCTGTATAACAGGCTCACAGCTGTATAACCACCCTCAGCTGTATAACAGGCTCACAGCTATATAACCACCAACAGCTGTATAACAGGCTCACAGCTATATAACAGGCTCACAGTTGTATAACAGGCTCACAGCTATATAATCACCCACAGCTGTATAACCACCCACAGCTGTATAACAGGCTCACAGACAGCTGTATAATCACCCACAGCTGTATAACAGACTCACAGCTGTATAACCATCCACAGCTGTAGAACAGGCTCACAGCTGTATGACCATCCACAGCTGTATACAGGGCCGTCTTTTCGTATGGGCTCAATGGGCTCTTGCCCAAGGGCCCCAAGAGTATAAGGGCCCTAGGCTGATAGCTGAGGGTCCCCTCTTTCCAGGGGTACCAGATTTTTGAAAATCGAACCTGGGGAACCGGAGATATCCAACGTGAAAGCAGTGGTCCCCATCTGAGCCTGTTAATTGCTCTTCCCAGCCAAATATCTCAGGTTCTGTCTGACTTAGAGTTTTTGTGAGGGTATAATCCAAAAGCTGGGACTCTCCCCTTGTCTCTACTATGCCCAGAACCAGAGATATCAGCCTTCAGCAGCTGGTCCCTGCTCCAGCTCCACACGCCTAATATGCAGTTTTATATTTTCATCTGTGAATTGCTCTGGCACCTGACCTCTGATCCCCAAGTCCCTAGTACCTCCTGACAGGTGTCCCCAGTAGCTCCTGAAAGGTGTCCCCAGTTCCTCCTGAAAGGTGTCCCCAGTACCTCCTGAAAGGTGTCCCCAGTACCTCCTGAAAGGTGGGATTTTTTAGTGTTTTTTAGCCCATTCAAAGCTAAGAAATATATTTTCAGGAACTGGAGATATCTGCAGTCAAGTAAGCTGCCCTCCCACCGGAAAATTATGAATATTAAGCCCACTCCACTATCCACCCTCCCCTACGTATTAAACACCCCCTACCACCCTTCATTCAGCCCAATGCCCCCTTCTACAGTTTAGCCTCATCTGTGCAGTAAAGGAGTAATTAGCAAAAATGACTGCTCCAGGTCCTACATGCTCAGCGGAAGATAAAACACCCCCTACCGCCCGCAGGACATCAAAGCTGCCGCTGAGGGCACCCCCCCACCCCTACCGCTGGAGGATAGGTAGGGGGCCCAGTGCATTGCTGTGCCCAGGGGCCTACACTGCTGTTAAGACGGCCCTGGCTGTATAACCACCACAGCTGTATAACCATCCACAGCTGTATAACAGGCTCACAGCTGTATAACCACCCTCAGCTGTATAACAGACTCACAGCTGTATAACCATCCCCAGCTGTTTAACAGGTTCACAGCTGTATAACCATCCACAGCTGTATAACAGGCTCACAACTATATAACCACCCACAGCTGTATAACAGGCTCACAGCTGTATAACAGGCTCACAGCTATATAATCACCCACAGCTGTATAACCATCCACAGCTGTATAACAGACTCACAGCTGTATAACCATCCACAGCTGTAGAACAGGCTCACAGCTGTATGACCATCCACAGCTGTATAACAGGCTCACAGCTGTACAACCACCCTCAGCTGTATTACAGACTCACAGCTGTATAACCATCCCCAGCTGTATAACAGATTCACAGCTGTATAACCATCCAAAGCTGTATAACAGGCTCATAGCTATATAATCACCCACAGCTGTATAACAGGCTCACAGCTATATAACAGGCTCACAGATGTATAACAGGCTCACAGCTATATAATCACCCACAGCTGTATAACCATCCACAGCTGTATAACAGGCTCACTGCTGCATGACCAACTACAGCTGTATAACCACCCACAGCTGTAGAACAGACTCACAGCTGTATAATCATCCACAGCTGTAGAACAGGCTCACAGCTGTATAACCATCCACAGCTGTATAACAGGCTCACATCTATATAACCACCCACAGCTGTATAACAAGCTCACAGCTGTATGACCATCCACAGCTGTATAACAGGCTCACAGCTGTATAACCACCCTCAGCTGTATAACAGACACAGCTGTATAACTATTCCCAGCTGTATAACAGGTTCACAGCTGTATAACCATCCACAGCTGTATAACAGGCTCACATCTATATAACCACCCACAGCTGTATAACAGGCTCAGAGCTGTATAACAGGCTCACAGCTATATAACCACCCACAGCTGTATAACAGGCTCACAGCTATATAACCACCCACAGCTGTATAACAGGCTCACAGCTCTATAATCACCCACAGTTGTATAACAGGCTCACAGCTGTATAACAGGCTCACAGCTATATAATCACCCACAGCTGTATAACCATCCACAGCTGTATAACAGGCTCACAGCTGTATAACCATCCACAGCTGTATAACAGACTCACAGCTGTATAACAGGCTCACAGCTATATAACCACACACAGCTGTATAACAGGCTCACAGCTATATAACCACCCACAGCTGTATAACAGGCTCACAGCTATATAACCACCCACAGCTATATAAAAGGCTCACAACTATATAACAATCCCAAGCCTGTATAACAGGCTCACAGCTGTATAACCATCCAAAGCTGTATAACAGGCTCACAGCTATATAACCACCCACAGCTGTATAATAGGCTCACAGCTATATAACCACCCACAGCTGTATAACAGGCTCACAGCTATATAACCACCCACAGCTGTAGAACAGGCTCACAGCTGTATGACCATCCACAGCTATATAACCACCACAGCTGTATAACCATCCACAGCTGTATAACAGGCTCACAGCTGTATAACCACCCTCAGCTGTATAACAGACTCACAGCTGTATAACCATCCCCAGCTGTTTAACAGGTTCACAGCTGTATAACCACAGGCTCACAGCTGTATGACCATCCACAGCTGTATAACAGGCTCACAGCTGTATAACCACCCTCAGCTGTATTACAGACTCACAGCTGTATAACCATCCCCAGCTGTATAACAGATTAACAGCTGTATAACCATTCAAAGCTGTATAACAGGCTCACAGCTATATAACTACCAACAGCTGTATAACAGGCTCACAGCTATATAACAGGCTCACAGCTATATAATCACCCACAGCTGTATAACCATCCACAGCTGTATAACAGGCTCACTGCTGTATGACCATCTACAGCTGTATAATCACCCACAGCTGTAGAACAGGCTCACAGCTGTATGACCATCCACAGCTGTATGACCATCCACAGCTGTATAACCATCCACAGCTGTATAACAGGCTCACAGCTGTATAACCACCCTCAGCTGTATAACAGACTCACAGCTGTATAACCATTCCCAGTTGTATAACAGGTTCACAGCTGTATAACCATCCACAGCTGTATAACAGGCTCACATCTATATAACCACCCACAGCTGTATAACAGGCTCAGAGCTGTATAACAGGCTCACAGCTATATAACCACCCACAGCTGTATAACAGGCTCACATCTATATAACCACCCACAGCTGTATAACAGGCTCAGAGCTGTATAACAGGCTCACAGCTATATAACCACCCACAGCTGTATAACAGGCTCACAGCTATATAACCACCCACAGCTGTATAACAGGCTCACATCTATATAACCACCCACAGCTGTATAACAGGCTCAGAGCTGTATAACAGGCTCACAGCTGTATAACCACCCACAGCTGTATAACAGGCTCACAGCTGTATAACAGGCTCACAGTTGTATAACCACCCACAGCTATATAACCACCCACAGCTGTATAACAGGCTCACAGCTATATAATCACCCACAGCTGTATAACAGGCTCACAGCTGTATAACCATCCACAGCTGTATAACAGGCTCACAGCTGTATAACAATCCACAGCTGCAGGGCCGTAACTACGTGTGTGCCAGGTGGGCCTGGCACACAGCGCAGTTGCCCTGAGGGCTCATGGCCAGTGGCATGTAATGAGTCAAATTGACTCATTACATGCCGCCTCTGCTGTGTGCCCCGTCGCCGCGCTGTGGAGGAGAGAGCAGCGCCGGGCAGCGGAGAAGGAGGAGGAGGGAGGGGGACTGGAGCCGCAGCAGCGCTATTTCATTGGTAGTAAGCGCCACTACAGCTGTCCCCTCTCCTTCCGTATTGGCTGCCCGGCGCTGCTGTGGATGCTGGGATGCGGTTCCTCCATCCCAGCATCCACAGCAGCGCCGGGCAGCCAATACGGAAGGAGAGGGGACAGCTGCAGCGGCGCTTACTACCAATGAAATAGCGCTGCTGCGGCTCCAGTCTCCCTCCCTCCTCCTCCTTGTCGGATGCCTGCACCAAGGGAGCTGCCAGCACGAGGAGCCTGTCAGCGGGGAGATGGTAAGTATCTCTCTCTCTAATGTGTAAAAAGGGGGACGCTGTCTGCCATACTGTATAAAAAGGGGGACGCTGTCTGCTGTAATGTATAAAAGGGGCTCTACCTGGTGTAGTGGCGCTACTGTGCAGTGTAATTTGAATAATGGAGACTACTGTGCACCGTAGTAAGAATTGCTATTATTTTGTGGCCACGCCCCTATATATTTTTCTCTATCTTACATGGGGGGGCGCCAATGTCATTTCTTGCACACAGCGCTAAAATGCCTAGTTACGGCACTGCACAGTTGTATAACAGGCCTGTAATCCTCTCAGACTGCTGTACCCATGTAAAGCAGACATTGGCCCGGATTCTGGATCCGGGTCTGCTCTTACTGCCCGCATGTCTGTGACTTTATGCAAATGGCGCTACAGAGGCCCTCCCTGGTGTACAGCTGTGCATCCCAATGTACAAGGACTGGGGCGCCCACTGTCAGCGTCCGTACACATGTGCTTATGGAGAAACCTAACAATGCTGGAGAAGTCAAGGTCTATCTTAGGCATAGCACCATCGATGCCACCATCGACCGCATCATCAATAAATGCACCTCCTCTATATGCAATTTATCCATCCGAGTACAGCCTCCTATGTGGGCAGCTGAGAATCTATGTAAGCAACCGCTTTCAGGGACACCCCCGCAGTATTCCCATGACACGCCCTGACACTCCCATAACACGCCCATAAAGGCGGGGCATCTCTGTGCACGCGCTAAGGCACCTCCCTGTCACCGCTCAGGAACGCCTAATACAGTATCATAACCTTTCTGAGAACCTGCGTCTCCAGCGCGCCTCAATTATAACATATCACAATTGCACAGTATAGAGTCTATACAACAGCTCCAACAATGACGCACACATTTAATAAAAGCATTAAAAATGACGCCATCAAACAACAGCTCCAACAATGACGCACACATTTAATAAAAGCATTAAAAATGACGCCATCAAACAACAGCTCCAACAATGACGCACACATTTAATAAAAGCATTAAAAATGACGCCATCAAACAACAGCTCCAACAATGACGCACACATTTAATAAAAGCATTAAAAATGACGCCATCAAACAACAGCTCCAACAATGGGGGAAATTTACTAAGCTCCCGATTTTGACCGAGATGCCGTTTTTTCATCAAAGTGTCATCTCGGTAATTTACTAAACACTAATCACGGCAGAGATGAGGGCATTCGTAATTTTTTGCAAGTCCAAGTAAAAAATTACGAATGAATACACCATCGGTCAAAACGCGGCTGTTTAAGTATGAATCTCGGTCATTTACTAAGAAGTGCAAAGCAAAAAAAAAAAAAACACTGCCGTGAAAAATTACAACTCGTAAAAAAGTGCTAAAAAAAAACAGACCTTTTTTTTTTATTCGTGATTGGATAGGCATGCACGGATCCATGAGATCCGTGCATGTATATCAGTGGGAAGGGGTGGGAAAGTGCTTATTTTTTCATAAAAAATTGCGTGGGGTCCCCCCTCCTAAGCATAACCAGCCTCGGGCTCTTTGAGCCGATCCTGGTTGCAGAAATATGGGGAAAAAAATGACAGGGGTTCCCCCATATTTAAGCAACCAGCATCGGGCTCTGCGCCTGGTCCTGGTCCCAAAAATACGGGGGACAAAAAGAGTAGGGGTCCCCCGTATTTTTAAAACCAGCACCGGGCTCCACTAGCTGGACAGATAATGCCACAGCCGGGGGTCACTTTTATATAGTGCCCTGCGGCCGTGGCATCAAAAATCCAACTAGTCACTCCTGGCCGGGGTACCCTGGGGGAGTGGGGACCCCTTCAATCAAGGGGTCCCCCCCCCAGCCACCCAAGGGCCAGGGGTGAAGCCCGAGGCTGTCCCCCCCCATCCAATGGGCTGCGGATGGGGAGGCTGATAGCCTTTGTTGTAAAAGAAAAGATATTGTTTTTAGTAGCAGTACTACAAGGCCCAGCAAGCCTCCCCCGCATGCTGGTACTTGGAGAACCACAAGTACCAGCATGCGACGGAAAAACGGGCCCGCTGGTACCTGTAGTACTACTACTAAAAAAATACCCAAAAAAAGACAAGACACACACACCGTGAAAGTATAATTTTATTACATACATACACACATACATACATACTTACCTTAAGTTCCCACGCAGGTCGGTCCTCTTCTCCAGTAGAATCCAAGGGGTACCTGTTGAAGAAATTATACTCACGAGATCCAGGGGTCCAGGCTCCTCGGGAAATCCAGGGGTAATCCACGTACTTGAAAAAAAAAAAAAAACGGTGTCCCGACCACGAACTGAAAGGGGACCCATGTTTGCACATGGGTCACCTTTCCACGAATGCCAGAAACCCACTTTGACTTCTGTCTAAGTGGGTTTCTTCAGCCAATCAGGGAGCGCCACGTTGTAGCACTCTCCTGATCAGCTGTGTGCTCCTGTCCTCACTGACAGGCAGCACACGGCAGTGTTACAATGTAGCGCCTATGCGCTACATTGTAACCAATGATGGGAACTTTCTGCCCTGCGGTTGACCTAAAGTGACGTCACCGCTGAGCAGAAAGTTCCCAGCATTGGTTACAATGTAGCGCATAGGCGCTACATTGTAACACTGCCGTGTGCTGCCTGTCAGTGAGGACAGGAGCACACAGCTGATCAGGAGAGTGCTACAACGTGGCGCTCCCTGATTGGCTGAAGAAACCCACTTAGACAGAAGTCAAAGTGGGTTTCTGGCATTCGTGGAAAGGTGACCCATGTGCAAACATGGGTCCCCTTTCAGTTCGTGGTCGGGACACCGTTTTTTTTTTTTTTTCAAGTACGTGGATTACCCCTGGATTTCCCGAGGAGCCTGGACCCCTGGATCTCGTGAGTATAATTTCTTCAACAGGTACCCCTTGGATTCTACTGGAGAAGAGGACCGACCTGCGTGGGAACTTAAGGTAAGTATGTATGTATGTGTGTATGTATGTAATAAAATTATACTTTCACGGTGTGTGTGTCTTGTCTTTTTTTGGGTATTTTTTTAGTAGTAGTACTACAGGTACCAGCGGGCCCGTTTTTCCGTCGCATGCTGGTACTTGTGGTTCTCCAAGTACCAGCATGCGGGGGAGGCTTGATGGGCCTTGTAGTACTGCTACTAAAAACAATATATTTTCTTTTACACCAAAGGCTATCAGCCTCCCCATCCGCAGCCCATTGGATGGGGGGGGACAGCCTCGGGCTTTACCCCTGGCCCTTGGGTGGCTGGGGGGGGGGACCCCTTGATTGAAGGGGTCCCCACTCCCCCAGGGTACCCCGGCCAGGAGTGACTAGTTGGATTTTTGATGCCACGGCCGCAGGGCACTATATAAAAGTGACCCCCGGCTGTGGCATTATCTGTCCAGCTAGTGGAGCCCGGTGCTGGTTTTAAAAATACGGGGGACCCCTACTCTTTTTGTCCCCCGTATTTTTGGAACCAGGACCAGGCGCAGAGCCCGATGCTGGTTGCTTAAATATGGGGGAACCCCTGTCAATTTTTTTCCCATATTTCGGCAACCAGGATCGGCTCAAAGAGCCCGAGGCTGGTTATGCTTAGGAGGGGGGACCCCACGCAATTTTTTTTTAAAATTTTACAGTGTTTAATTAAAAAAAAAAAAAAAAATAGAACCCCAGCACGGATCACACAGATCCGGCCGAGATTAATTGTAAAAAAGTCGGCAGTGTTTTGCTAATCACTGCCGTAAAAAACACACAAAAAACACGAATGACATCGACATCGGAAGAAAAGAAAAACCCGAATACGACAGCTTAGTAAATCCATCGTAACAAATTCAAAAAGTTGCAGTTTTACACTTTCGATGTCATTCGTGATTGAACTTTGACCTGAAACGGGAAAATACGAATCTTAGTAAATTTACCCCAATGACGCACACATTTAATAAAAGCATTAAAAATGACGGCATCAAACAGCACCAACAATGACGCACACATTTAATAAAAGCATTAAAAATTACGCCATCAAACAACAGCTCTAACAATGACGCACACATTTAATAAAAGCATTAAAAATGACGCCATCAAACAACAGCTCCAACAATGACGCACACATTTAATAAAAGCATTAAAAATGACGGCATCAAACAGCACCAACAATGACGCACACATTTAATCATACATTGTGGGGGCGGCTGCGGGCGTATCACCATGATAATGTGGTGATACGCCCCTGGACACATAACGTCCGTTAGGACGTTTTTTCATACATCACCCCCTGTGTTAGGCAAAGTATATCCCACAGCACATGCTGATTTCCATGACAGCAGCTGAAAATCTAAATGTCAGACAACGTTTAGCAAATATATCTTAGGTCCATGACACTTATTTTTAAGCATAAAAAAAACCCACCCCGGCTTACGTCCTTTTCAATGCCAAAATTGGGTTGAAAATAAATCAGTTTACACTACTTATGTTAATTTTGACAAGTCACTGTTCTGAAACCAAATAAATAAAAGCATATTAAATAAAAATAAAATATGACTGGCACAAACCAGCTGTAGGGAGAGAGGAAAAAAAGACAGTGAAACCATGGAAGATTTTTTTTGGGGGGTGGGGGGGGGACAAAATGTGTAAAATCAAATCATGAGCATAGAGTTACTAAAGTGAGTGTGACAGACCTTGGAGACAGTGCACCCGGCTGACATGGGATGTATGAGCCTAATACCCCCGGTGGCTGGATCGCTGGCTGGCTCCCCGCTGGGCTGGCACTGTTCCCGCCTGAGCTGACTGGATCAAACAAGATCCAACAGGCGCAGAGGCTCCTCACTTCGCGTTCCCAATGATGCATAGCGCGGGTGCGCGGCTGACGTCATGACGTCACCCGCGCACCCCCGCAATGCATCATTGGGAACGGGACTCACAGGTTACACTGCTCACGGGTTACACTGGAATGAAGACGTTGGTCGCGATCTACCGGCGGGAGCTCCGCGAGCTACCGGTAGATCGCGATCGACCTTTTGGCCGCCTCTGGTATAGACCATATCGTATTTGACCGATACCAAAGGCCTGGAAAAGCCATAATGGAAATAAAAAGAAAATAGAACAACAGACTACCGGAACTCTGAGAAAAAGAGATTGTTACAGTGTAAGGAAGGATGATAAGGGAGCAGTAAGGAAGGGAAGGGGCGGTGAGGAAGGGAAGGGGGCTAGGGGAAGGAAGGGAAGGGTAGGTAAGAAAGGGAAGGGGGCGGTAAGGAAGGGAAGGGGGCAGTAAGGAAGGGAAGGGGCGGTAAGGAAGGGAAGGGGCGGTAAGGAAGGGAAGGGGGCTAAGGGGGAAGGATGTCTCACATACATCTGGGCATGGTGAAAGTAATGCAGGTGCGTCTTCCTCCCAGTAAGCTGGCACAATTGCAATAACCTAATATTAATAAATAAAAAATAGATAAGTGTTCTTTTATCGCTGCAATGGGCACTTCCTAATACCCCTTTTCCACTGATGCAATAACCCAGGTTATTGCCCGGTCTACCCCAGGTCGCGGCTCAGTGGAAAAGGGTCCCCAAAAAATAACCCCGCTCCAGTTATTGGGGAATCCGACCTAGGTAGTTACTAGGGTCGGACCTAGGAAAGACCCAGGTAATGGCACAGTGTAAATGGGTGACTCGGGTAATCTGATCCGGGGCCTGTTACAAGCCTATAGAGAGTCGGATCACAGGCACTTGGAGATGATGTAATCTCTAAGCGCCAGCAGAACAGGAAGACGGCACACGGCCGCAGTGTAAACGGGACCAAGCAGGTTTTTGGAAAAGGGGTATTCTAGGTTTCCTCCCTTTCAGGGTCCAGCATCAGGTGTATTTGGAGGTGTGGACCAGGGACGTGCACGTGCAGTCAGGGGAGGCAGTGCCTTCCCTGTCATAATGATTTAAGTAATACAAAGAAGATATTTATAACACATTCTGTGTCATAATTATCCTGTTTGCATTTTTCTAATGATATTTGCTGCAGCCAAATGCGGGTGGGAGGCAGCTGAGAGCGCTGCCTCACACCGACAATAGTAAAGTACCTGCGGCTGGGGGCGGGCAGAGGACGGGGCCAAACGGAAGGCAGAAAAAGCCCATTGAAAAAAACGTAGTAGAGGCACAAGCAGATTTTCCTCAGTGACAGGGGCGTGCCTGCATCCCACCTCAGAGCTCCCCCCTGTCAGTGAGGCAGATTTGATTGGTCAGCCGCTGCAACACTGAGCAGTGACTGTTTTCTGCTGTCACTGCTAGTGCTGAGTGTGGATCTCTCTCTCCCTCTCCAGGTGCTGGTTGTGGCGGTACAGATGGTGAGGTAAGGAGATGAGGGTGCCCAATTCCACATCATACTTGCCTACATTGTATTTCTCCTCTCCGGGAGAAGCCCGGAGAGGAGACGCTGCAGGAGTCTTCAGGGGGCGGGGCTGGACTGTGACATCACCAAGCCCCACCCCCATATCGGAAAATGCAGCGATTCGCGGGTCCGCGGTAAGGGGGCAGGGCTAAAATAATGCGATTTGCGTCATTTTAACCCCTTCCCCACCCGACGGACCTGCAAATATGGGAGAATATCTCTCCATCCTGCTGGCATCACTAGGGTGCGAGCAGGATGCGGGAGACCTGCCCACTCTCCCGGGGGTGCGGGGGGCTACCCCAAAAAACAGGAGCCTCCCGCAGCTTCCGGGAGAGTAGGTAAGTATGTTCCACATATCTATAGCTGGTTGGTGTAGCACTGTTATAGGGAGTGGGCGGGGGGAGGGGGCTCTGGTTCCCTGCACCTGGCTGCTATAGCCATGTACAGTAGGGTCAGGCTGCTGCTGTCAGGGTCAGAGCTACGGTAGGAGCCGCCTGCGTGTCACTGTCTGCTCCTGCCTTTTGTTTTCAATCCCTCAGCTGCTGCCTGTGGATGTATTAGGCTGCAGGGAAGGGGGGTTCATACCCTCCAACATTTTTATACATAAAAGTCGGTACAAATTAGAAAAGTGGCGTGACCACGGGTAAAGGGGGGCATGGCCACGTCCCTTTTCCTATACTTTCAATGGAAGTTTGGAGAGCCAAAAATCTGTAGAGACCATAAAAAAAGGTCCTGTACCTAATAAATAGGTACAGTTGGAGGGTATAGGGGTTAGGCACCCATGGGGAGGGTTAGGCTGTGGGGAGTAAAGGGTTAGGTTTAGGCAATGCAGCAGGAATGTTAGGGTTAGGCATTAAGGCAGGGCCGCATCTAGGTGTGTACCGATGGTGCCTTGCCCACAGCGCACATGCACTGGAGGCGCACCATCAGCAGCACAGCTCCAACCCCTCCCCCCGCCGGGCGCGCACTGCCGCAACCACTGTCAGACTCGGTACTCACTCTCTGCACTGTCTCCCACCGGCCGCCGGAGCCCGCCTGTCTCCCGCCGGGACTCTGAGCGCCGCATTCACCCCCTCCCTCAATGCCGCGATCTTAGGTCTCCTCCGAGTCCTGCCTGCCACTGCCGTCTCTGCAGGGGACTTAGGAGTGCCACTGACAGCCTGCCGGGGGGAGGTTAGGGTTAGTCTACGGGAAGGGAGGGTTAGGGGGTTGGGGAAAGGGGAGAACACCCCCTACTCACCCCAAGCTGTATGTTGGTGTAAATCCAGTTTTGTTAGCCAGTGCCTCCCCAGTCATTGACCTCACCACACGTCACTGGTGTGGACTAGTTACACCTGCTGCTTGTTCGGGACACATACAGTATATACCCCCAGTACCTGTATACAGTAATTATCAGGGGATACATGTTCTATAACATCTGGACGCTGCGGCATGTTTGTCACTTAATATCAGTGTAGTTAAATCATTCTCACTCACAAAACAGGCATTTAGTTATTCCACTCAATTACTTTCCCTGTCACGTGTCCTTAATTCTTCTTGCGATACTTATTGCAGCCAAGTAAACTCCACGTGTAACATCCGCAGCCGTCTCCATTCCTTCTCCTCACAGCCAATAAATCTCAAAAAAAAGACAACACTATCTGCACTGAAAGGCAGGACAGCCGGAGGACGTAATATCAGTCTGTTTCCAGGATGTCATGTTTCTTTTATAACTCACAATCCTAGAGATGTATTATATACAATGCATTCAACAAAGTATCTTCGTATAAATACTATATATATATATATATATATTGTGACAAGAACACTGGGATAGTGTTTGAGGGCAGGTATATTTGTCCCAGGTTCTTGTCTTACATGTTTTAGAAAATGTTAACTTCTAGGAAAAATGCTTTTTGTTTTGTCTGAACCTTTTCAGTTTGCTGTAAAAGCTGGGTAAAGGCTCTGAGAGAGAGATAAGGCGAGTTCTAGACATTGGGCCCAGTTCGGGTCTTTGGCCTCACAGAGGGCTAATCAGGGTTTCAGCTGTGTAAGAGTGATATAGTGCTTCTAACCTGATTAGTATGGGCAGACTGCCTGGGAAGGCTGCAGGATCTGTGTGTGAGATACACGCTTTCTGATGCAAGTAAGCTATACAGTATGTACTGAAGAACTCTGTGTTTTGTTTAGTGACAGTTAGGAACATCTTATGTT
The DNA here is from genome assembly GCF_028390025.1 of Pseudophryne corroboree. NCBI lineage: Eukaryota > Metazoa > Chordata > Amphibia > Anura > Myobatrachidae > Pseudophryne > Pseudophryne corroboree. Next base: position 449,060,693 of record NC_086450.1, on the reverse strand, counting down.
TAGTTAGTGCCGGACAGGCAAGGTATTTTTATTTTGGGGTTTGTTTTATTTTCTGTTTCAATAAAACTGGCCGGGGTCAGTTGTACCAGAAACTGGACTTGTGTTGTTCCTCAGCTGCGTGCTGCCATATTCCCCAGGAAAAGGTACCTTGCACCCCTACAGTGTTACAACTTGGTGGAGAATGCGAGCAGGCCGTTCTGCGCATAAGTGAAAGCAGCAGCTTTGTGAGGCCTGCAGAAAACGGTGGTTTATGCAGATACAGCCCAGTGTGAAGTTCCTGAGACTCACCCCTGAGGGTTTGATATATGTCCTGGGTGAAAGCAGCTGCAAAGCCGCCTGAAAAATCTGTTGACATGGAGGATCTGCTTAAAGCCTTGCTGCAAGCTACAGCGGCTCAGCAGGAGGCCAACCGACAGCAGCAGGTGGCAATGGAGGAAAATTGGAGACTACAGCGTCAGGATAGAGAGGCCTTAGTAGAAGTGGTGCAGAGACTTGCAGCTCGGGTTGGAGATGTGGCCGTCAGTGCTCCAACCAGCTCTAGTTCTATACGAGCCAGTCACTTCCTGCAGAAAATGACAGAGGCTGATGATGTGGAGGCCTATCTGACCACGTTTGAAAGGACTGCCGAGCGTGAGAACTGGCCGAAAGCACAGTGGGCCAGTCTGCTGGCACCTTTCCTGTCAGGTGAGCCCCAAAAAGCTTACTTTGATTTAAGCCCTGCTGAGGCTCGGGACTATGATAAACTAAAGACTGAGATCCTGACCCGCCTGGGAGTCACGCTGTCAGTACGAGCGCAACGGGTGCACCGTTGGCTGTACGCCATGGAGAAGCCTCCGCGCTCCCAGATGCACGACCTTATTCAGCTAACAAAAAAATGGCTGCAGCCAGAGACATTAACTGGTCCCCAGATGGTGGAAAGAGTCGTCATGGACCGCTACTTGAGATCTTTGCCCATGGTCCTGCGCAAGTGGGTGAGCCATGGAAACCCGGGTACTGCTGACCAATTAGTGGACATGGTAGAGAGGTATTTGGCAGCAGAGGAACTACTGATGACCACCCAGCAACCCATAGATCCTCGACAGCGCCCTTCAGTAAAGACTGGTAAGACTGTTCCGTGGGAAAACGTTGCTGGGCGGTTAAGAGAACGCAAGGCTGGAGAGACTGTAAACACTGGCCCTGGAAACAGGCCAATGGGGCTAGAACGGTCTATGCTGCCCAAATGGGTTGATAATCGTGTGGTTAAATGTTTTAGGTGTGGTATGCCAGGTCATGTTATTGCCAATTGCCCAGTCACGCAAGAACCCATGCAATGTGATGCTGCCTTTGAATGTCGCAGAATGTCTTTCTTTGCTAGGTTAGCCTGTACTGTGGTACCTTCACCTGAGCTGGAAAAACAAATGTGTGATGTGTTCTTAGAAGGTAACCGGGTAGAGGCCTTGCTAGATTCAGGAAGTTTAGTTACCCTCGTGAAAGCTGGGTTAGTGAACCCCTTAAAGGTCCAGCAAATACCTATTGGGGTAACTTGCATACATGGGGATACCCAATATTATGCCACTGCTGAGGTGAATATAGAAACTTGTTGTGGGTCAGCAATGGTTAAAGTGGGACTGGTCCCTACCTTGGTGCATGAGGCCATAATAGGGAGGGATTTTCCTCATTTCTGGAAACTGTGGGAATCACGGTTATCAACAGATGTGAGAAGTAAAAAGCCAGTTGATAATACCGGTGATTTTTTGGATGTACGTGGGTCTTCGGAACTTTCTGGCCCTTTGCCTTTTGCTAGTTTGGCTGGGGAAGTGACAGATGGGGAGTCCAGTGAGGACCCTCTTGCCGGGAACAGAGACATAGTAGTTAGAACTGAAAGCGTGCCTGACCTGGAGGTAAAGAAGGATCTGTTTGCGTCTGAACAGTTAAAGGATCCTACCTTAATAAAGGCTAGAGAGAATGTTAAGATTGTTAATGGGGAACCTGTGGTACCAGGTGACAGGGTTACGTATCCCCACATGGCCATCTGTAATGAGCTCTTGTACCACATTGTCAAAAGGGGTGAGGATGTGGTGGAACAGCTGGTAGTTCCCCAGCCTTATCGGAGAACGGTACTAGATTTAGCTCATAGTCACGTTACCGCAGGATATTTAGGGGCAGAAAAAACCACTGAAAGAGTTTTACAAAGGTTCTTTTGGCCAGGGGTTTATAAAGAAGTGTCTGAATATTGTTCTTCCTGTCCTGAATGCCAGTATCATGCCCCTAGACCCCATTTCAGGAGCCCACTAGTTCCCATGCCTATTATAGAGGTCCCGTTTGACAGAATAGCCATGGATCTCGTGGGGCCCTTGTTAAAGTCTGCTCGGGGCCATCAGTATATCCTGGTAATTATGGACTATGCCACTCGATATCCTGAGGCTGTCCCTTTACGCACTATCACAACCAAGGCGATAGCTAGGGAGCTGGTGCAGGTATTTAGTAGAGTGGGAATACCAAAAGAAATTCTGACTGACCAAGGTACTCCATTTATGTCAAGGATCATGAAAGAATTGTGCAAGTTATTTAAGGTCACTCACCTCAGGACGTCCATCTACCATCCCCAAACTGACGGGTTGGTGGAAAGGTTTAATAAAACATTAAAAAGTATGTTAAAAAAGGTTGTTGAGAGAGATGGGAAAAACTGGGATTGTTTGTTGCCCTACTTGTTAATGGCCATCAGAGAAGTTCCTCAGTCCTCTACGGGGTTTTCTCCATTTGATTTGTTGTATGGTAGACACCCCAGAGGGCTGTTGGATGTTGCCAAAGAGACGTGGGAAGGACAGCCCACTCCTTATAGAAGCGTTATTGAGCATGTAACACAAATGCAGGATAGGATTGCAGCCGTGGTACCTGTTGTCAGAGAGCACATGGAACAGGCCCAAAGTGCTCAACAGAGGGTCTATAACCGGAGTGCCAAGATACGGGAATTTGCTCCTGGAGATAGAGTTCTTGTTTTGGTACCCACTGTGGAAAGCAAATTCCTAGCTAAATGGCAGGGTCCATTTGAGATTAGGGAAAAAGTGAATGAGGTTAATTACAAAGTATACCAGCCGGGAAAGAGAAAACCCGAACAGATCTACCATGTTAACTTAATCAAACCCTGGAAAGATAGGTTGTCTCTGTCAGCGGAGCCTTGCCCTTCGGTGTCTTCACCCCGGTTGCTTCCCGCAGTGAAGGTGTCAGAGACATTATCAGCTGATCAGAACAATCAGGTTAAAGAATTTCTCATCCAAAATGGGGAGGTATTTTCAGAGCTGCCTGGCCGAACGACCATAATAAAACATGACATTGTCACAGAACCAGGGGTCAGGGTTCATTTAAAGCCATATAGGATTCCTGAAGCTCAGCGAGAAGCTATTTCTAAGGAAGTTAAAACCATGTTAGAACTTGGAGTCATAGAGGAGTCTAACAGTGAGTGGTCCAGTCCCATAGTGCTCATCCCGAAGCCCGACGGTAGCATACGCTTCTGTAATGACTTTCGTAAGTTAAATGAGGTGTCCAAGTTTGACGCATACCCCATGCCCCGTGTGGATGAGCTTGTAGAAAGGCTGGGAACAGCCAGGTTTCTCACCACATTGGACCTGACCAAAGGTTACTGGCAAATACCTTTATCTGATAGCGCCAAAGAAAAAACAGCCTTTTCGGTTCCGGAGGGGCTGTACCAGTATAAGATGTTACCCTTTGGGTTGCATGGGGCTCCAGCAACCTTTCAACGGGCGATGGATAAAATTTTGAGGCCCCATAGAAAATATGCAGCTGCCTATTTGGATGATGTGGTAATTCACAGTACAGACTGGGGGTCACATTTGGTTAAAGTACAAGCAGTACTGGACTCAATCAGAGAGGCAGGGTTAACTGCTAACCCAAAGAAGTGCTGCCTCGCAATGGAGGAGGTCAAATACTTGGGCTTCACCATAGGCAGAGGTCTGATTAGGCCCCAATTGAATAAAGTTGATGCTATTCAAAACTGGCCTCGTCCAGTGAATAAAAAACAGGTAAGGGCTTTTTTGGGAATTACTGGGTACTATAGACGGTTTATTCCTAATTTTGCGACCACAGCGGTGCCGTTGTCAGACCTTACCAAAGGGAAGCAGTCAAATGTGGTGAAATGGAACCCTGATGCAGAAAAGGCGTTCCAAGCGTTAAAAGTGGCTTTGTGTTCACAACCGGTGTTGATAACACCAGATTTTTCAAAAGAATTTGTGGTACAGACAGATGCCTCAGAGGTAGGGATAGGTGCTGTGCTGTCCCAAACCAGAGATGGGGACGAACACCCTATCATTTATTTGAGTAGGAAACTCAATGAGCATGAAAAAAGGTATGCCATTGTGGAAAAGGAGGCTTTGGCCATTAAGTGGGCACTAGATACCTTGAGATATTACCTCTTGGGTAGACAATTCAGACTAGTGACAGACCATGCCCCTTTAAAATGGATGTATGTAAATAGAGGCAAGAATGCTCGTGTAACTAGATGGTTTCTAGCGTTGCAGGACTTTAAGTTTACTGTCGAACATAGACCGGGAACACAATTGGCCAACGCAGATGCATTGTCTCGCATCTTCTGTTTGGGGGCTACAAGTGTTCCGGCCCCTAGGTCGAAACAGGGGAGGGGGATATGTGACAAGAACACTGGGATAGTGTTTGAGGGCAGGTATATTTGTCCCAGGTTCTTGTCTTACATGTTTTAGAAAATGTTAACTTCTAGGAAAAATGCTTTTTGTTTTGTCTGAACCTTTTCAGTTTGCTGTAAAAGCTGGGTAAAGGCTCTGAGAGAGAGATAAGGCGAGTTCTAGACATTGGGCCCAGTTCGGGTCTTTGGCCTCACAGAGGGCTAATCAGGGTTTCAGCTGTGTAAGAGTGATATAGTGCTTCTAACCTGATTAGTATGGGCAGACTGCCTGGGAAGGCTGCAGGATCTGTGTGTGAGAGACACGCTTTCTGATGCAAGTAAGCTATACAGTATGTACTGAAGAACTCTGTGTTTTGTTTAGTGACAGTTAGGAACATCTTATGTTTAGTTAGTGCCGGACAGGCAAGGTATTTTTATTTTGGGGTTTGTTTTATTTTCTGTTTCAATAAAACTGGCCGGGGTCAGTTGTACCAGAAACTGGACTTGTGTTGTTCCTCAGCTGCGTGCTGCCATATTCCCCAGGAAAAGGTACCTTGCACCCCTACAGTGTTACAATATATATATATATATATATATACTGTGCCATGTACTGCCCATGGGCACAAAAAATTCTTACAGCTCAATATTTAAAGTTATGATATCAATGGCCTAAATCTGAGTCGCAAGCAGCCTGCACAAAGGGCCTAATTCAGTAAGGATTGTATTGGCAGAGCTGCACGCAGGGAGCTTTGCAGTCACTAAAAATGCAAATGACGTAGGAAGTGTTACACACTTCCTTGCTGCATTTGCGATCCCAGCGCTGCGACCGCATCATCAGTTGCGATGTTCCCCGCAGACTGCCAGATAATTAAGCCTCAGCTTACTCAGGCTGGCCGTCGCAGGGGGCCTTGCGAGGCCAAGAAATCTGCATCTGCGATGCAGTCCTTGGCCTCGCCACTCCTAGAAAACGCCTGCCGTCACTAACCCTGAACCCCCCGAAAAATGCGAGCCACTCGCAGGACCCGCTCTGCACAATTGCAGTTTCCTGATAATCGGGAAACTGCTCGTATCACAATAGTGATCCATACTGAATTAGCCCCACAATGCACTGTTCATTATTTGAAGATTCAAATGCATTGGGACTCTTTTTTAGCGTTGCGCTAAGCGGTGACGCAGGAAGTCACTTAGCAAAGAGGGGCGGGAAAATACTTTTGCGCCTTATCATCTATTTGCATGTGTATTCAATTGTACTTCTCATGGTGTTATTAATTAACTAACGTTTGCTCGTGGCTTTGCTCGCATGGCTATCTGTTATTGCTCAGCAGAACTAATTTTACACAGACAGTAGTGCCATTTAATATTGTGATGTATATTTTATATTGTACACATAGATCACAAAATGTCTTTGTGAACAATATTTGCAGTTTTTCCTTCAGGGATTAACAAAAAGATGCTTGGGGCTACTAACTCGTGAGCAAGTCACGTAAAGCTGCCCATGGGAGAAGCAGCTGGTCCTGAGATCTACGCCTGCTGCCCTGAGCGTTTGCCCCTGGGACAGTACACTTATAAGCAATAATCCACAGTTTTCTATTTTTTTTTATGTAAACCACAAAATCCAATTCAAGGGACAATCTATCTCACAGTCCAGTCTAAAGGTGCCCATACACTAGGAAGAGGTATCACATGCGCTCCGTTGCATGCGATACCCCTTCAACTCCCCATCAGCAGCTCCTGGACTCACGATATTGTTAGTCCAGTTCTACTCACTCACTATGTGCTAACATTAGATCGCATGCGCAGGCAAGATCCGTAAAAGCAACGCTTTGCAGATGTTGTTAAATAATAAATACTATCCCTAATAGAAAACTATGTGGACAGCTGCTGTGAGAACTGGCAGATAATAGGATTTTGGTACTTACCAGGTAAATCCTTTTCTTTGAATCCATAGGGGGCACTGGAGTACTCTTGGGATATGGATGGCTTCCACAAGAACAAGGCACTAAATATTCAAATTTCGAACTCTCCTCCCCTCCATATCCCAGAGTACCTCAGTGTTTTTTACTGAGCCGAACAGGAGCTATAGAGAGGTTGACAATGGAGAATTACATATAACATAACGGACAACTATAAAGTTGACACATAACGTGACTGACAACTAACCAGTTGGCACTATAACCGATAGAAATTGAAACTTAAACCAGACGGTGAGAATGTGTTACCATAAGATCCCCTGAACATACCACAAACCAGATAAAACTGCTCTGGGTGGGCGTCTAGTGCCCCCTATGGATTCAAAGAAAAGGATTTACCTGGTAAGTACCAAAATCCTATTTTCTTTTTCATCCACTAGGGGTCACTGGAGTACTCTTGGGACGTACCAAAGCTTCCCCCATGGGCGGGAGAGCAGTTTGGCACCTGTAACACAATGTCCAAATAAACCTCTCCTCACTCAAAAGAGTGGGTATGCCACGCGCTTGATAGAGCTGGTTTCTCCTGAGCAGCTGTATAACCTTGGACAGTCACTCCAAAACTAAACACACAACACAATAGTACTTAGAGTACTAATACAGCGCTGGAAAATGAAACTATGCTGACAGGTGAAAAGGATTAGTCAAAAATTTAATATAGATTAAAAATGGGTAAAATTATGCCCAGGGTACCACTTATTGAGCACCAATACATGCAAAAAAACTGTTAAAAAACAACAACAACATGGCTCATTTAAAAAAGCCTGATTAAATCAGCAATGGGACGAATCCAGTGGTTGGTGGACTGCAATTTCTTTTTACCATTAAGGATGTATGTCCTTCCACAGATATATTTACCAATCCTGGAGGTACAAATGCAAGTTTCCCAGATGGTGTCTCAGCAGATGAGTGATTTCAACACATCTATTGAAAGGGAATGGGTTAGTACTCCATTAGCAGTAGGATGGTTGTGGAGGAATGGTTCCGAGTTCCTATAAGAGTCCACCGTCCAAATGATCCTGGATAATTTATGTCCCAGTAGCCAGCAAATGGATCCTTACGCGTTTCGCTGTCTTCAGGGGGCAGCTTTGTCAAAGGTAAGTGCTCTCTGTAAAAATCATCCCTTATATAGGGCATAGATTAATTAATCCACATCACCTGTCTGCAATACCAATCAATTACAAATTTATTCAAAATAAAATTTAAATAATATAATTCTAATAAAGGAGGCAAACCTATTTTCATCCTTATTTTTAATAATAAAAACGAGTGTTTTATAACAGTATTTTAATGTGTAGTACCATAAATAGCAAACTCTAACATTTGATCAAGGGGAATAGATATAGATGACAATCCACTGGACTTCACTGTCCTCGATTCTATTTGTGCTCTAGTAGCTGCACATTGTGTGGTCACGTGGAATAGCTGTCATACATCACGTGACCCACACTACCAATCATACTTTAATAAATAGTTTGCAACCCTTGTTGTCATAGTTACCATCTCCCTACGTTCCGATCACATGGGACCGGCGTCATAAATCACATGACTCGAACTCCCAATCACGTGGGACCGGCGTCATAAATCACATGACTCGAACTCCCAATCAGCGCAAAGTGTACAATTATGACTATCATGGTCACATGGCTCAAAATGGACCTATCACGGCCCTTTCAACTCTATGATGGGTGACCTAAGGGCACCCGACCTGATCGCGCGTCACGGAGCCGCGTCATCTTAGCTCCGATCACGTGACTCGGAGTAGACCTATCACGGACATTCTTCCTCCACAGTAAAAGACCTAGGGGCACCCGACCTAATCACGTGTCACGGAGCCGCGTCATTTTAGCTCCGATCACGTGACTCAGTCATATGTTCCAAAGTCATTCAAACTATAGGTTAACTAACGGCTGTATTCATTGGACAAACTGCGTAGCCCACAATCATTCTTATTGGTCATTATATTTTATCTGTAATGATATTCTCTCAGACTGTCATAAACATTAGTATGCTTGAAATTATAATGCGCACACACATTGGATTAAAACGATGTCACTAAAAGTTAATTCAAAATTAAACATTATTTCAATAGACTGATATTTTCTACATACTTAACAAATACTAATGTGGTCAACATAATTTATAATACACAGTTTCTATTGACAAGGTTAACTTAACACAGTTACATGATTAATAGATTATATAGCTGCGTAATGATAATTATATAAGTACTTGAGTCTCATAATCTACTCTTTTAATGATTAATCTATATCCTTTAATTGTGCTATTAACATTAATACACAAAATCTATCATGATACAAAAAATAATAAATAATAAATAATAATAATAAATAATAGTACCTTCAGATGAATAAATATATCCTTAATGACTCTCATATTACTGCATTCAGTTCCATTCCCTCATTTAGCCCATATGGATGAAGTGTATTCATTTTAAAAATCCAGTGTATCTCTTGTTTCTGTAACCTATTGAACCTGTCTCCTCCCCTTTCAGTTTCCTTAATATGTTCTAAACATATTAATTTTAGGGAGTCCGGATTACTTTTGTGGTGTTCAAAAAAGTGTCTAGAGACACTGTGATCAATTCTTTTATTTACAGGAGGGAGATGGTAACTATGACAACAAGGGTTGCAAACTATTTATTAAAGTATGATTGGTAGTGTGGGTCACGTGATGTATGACAGCTATTCCACGTGACCACACAATGTGCAGCTACTAGAGCACAAATAGAATCGAGGACAGTGAAGTCCAGTGGATTGTCATCTATATCTATTCCCCTTGATCAAATGTTAGAGTTTGCTATTTATGGTACTACACATTAAAATACTGTTATAAAACACTCATTTTTATTATTAAAAATAAGGATGAAAATAGGTTTGCCTCCTTTATTAGAATTATGTTAATTAAATTTTATTTTGAATAAATTTGTAATTGATTGGTATTGCAGACAGGTGATGTGGATTAATTAATCTATGCCCTATATAAGGGATGATTTTTACAGAGAGCACTTACCTTTGACAAAGCTGCCCCCTGAAGACAGCGAAACGCGTAAGGATCCATTTGCTGGCTACTGGGACATAAATTATCCAGGATCATTTGGACGGTGGACTCTTATAGGAACTCGGAACCATTCCTCCACAACCATCCTACTGCTAATGGAGTACTAACCCATTCCCTTTCAATAGATGTGTTGAAATCACTCATCTGCTGAGACACCATCTGGGAAACTTGCATTTGTACCTCCAGGATTGGTAAATATATCTGTGGAAGGACATACATCCTTAATGGTAAAAATAAGAATTTACTTACCGATAATTCTATTTCTCGTAGTCCGTAGTGGATGCTGGGGACTCCGTCAGGACCATGGGGATTAGCGGCTCCGCAGGAGACAGGGCACAAAAGTAAAAGCTTTAGGATCAGGTGGTGTGCACTGGCTCCTCCCCCTATGACCCTCCTCCAAGCCTCAGTTAGGATACTGTGCCCGGACGAGCGTACACAATAAGGAAGGATTTTGAATCCCGGGTAAGACTCATACCAGCCACACCAATCACACTGTACAACCTGTGATCTGAACCCAGTTAACAGCATGATAACAGCGGAGCATCTGAAAAGATGGCTCACAACAATAATAACCCGATTTTTGTAACAATAACTATGTACAAGTATTGCAGACAATCCGCACTTGGGATGGGCGCCCAGCATCCACTACGGACTACGAGAAATAGAATTATCGGTAAGTAAATTCTTATTTTCTCTAACGTCCTAAGTGGATGCTGGGGACTCCGTCAGGACCATGGGGATTATACCAAAGCTCCCAAACGGGTGGGAGAGTGCGGATGACTCTGCAGCACCGAATGAGAGAACTCCAGGTCCTCCTCAGTCAGCGTGTGCCCCTGACCAAGTATCAGCTCGGCAAAGTTGTAAAGCCGAGACCCCTCGGGCAGCCGCCCAAGATGAGCCCACCTTCCTTGTGGAATGGGCATTTACATATTTTGGCTGTGGCAGGCCTGCCACAGAATGTGCAAGCTGAATTGTACTACACATCCAACTAGCAATCGTCTGCTTAGAAGCAAGAGCACCCAGTTTGTTGGGTGCATACAGGATAACAGCAAGTCAGTTTTCCTGACTCCAGCCGTCCTGGAAACTATATTTTCAGGGCCCTGACAACATCTAGCAACTTGGAGTCCTCCAAGTCCCTAGTAGCCGCAGGTACCACAATAAGCTGGTTCGGGTGAAACACTGACACCACCTTAGGGAGAAACTGGGGATGAGTCCGCAGCTCTGCCCTGTCCGAATGGACAATCAGATATGGGCTTTTTTGAGACAAACGCCGCCAATTCTGACACTCGCCTGGCCGAGGCCAGGGCCAACAGCATGGTCACTTTCCCTGTGAGATATTTCAAATCCACAGATTTGAGCGGTTTAAACCAATGTGATTTTAGGAATCCCAGAACTACGTTGAGATCCCACAGTGCCACTGGAGGCACAAAAGGGGGTTGTATATGCAGTACTCCCTTGACAAACTTCTGGACTTCAGGAACTGAAGCCAATTCTTTCTGGAAGAAAATCGACAGGGCCGAAATTTGAACCTTAATGGACCCCAATTTGAGGCCCATAGACACTCCTGTTTGCAGGAAATGCAGGAAACGACCGAGTTGAAATTTCTTCATGGGGCCTTCCTGGCCTCACACCACGCAACATATTTTCGCCACATGTGGTGATAATGTTGTGCGGTCACCTCCTTCCTGGCTTTGACCAGGGTAGGAATGACCTCTTCCGGAATGCCTTTTTCCCTTAGGATCCGGCGTATAACCGCCATGCCGTCAAACGCAGCCGCGGTAAGTCTTCGAACAGACATGGTACTTGCTGAAGCAAGTCCCTTCTTAGCGGCAGAGGCCATGAGTCCTCTGTGAGCATCTCTTGAAGTTCCGGGTACCAAGTCCTTCTTGGCCAATCCGGAGCCACGAGTATAGTTCTTACTCCTCTACGTCTTATAATTCTCAATACCTTGGGTATGAGAAGCAGAGGAGGGAAGACATACACCGACTGGTACACCCACGGTGTTACCAGAACGTCCACAGCTATTGCCTGAGGGTCTTTTGACCTGGCGCAATACTTGTCCAGTTTTTTGTTCAGGCGGGACGCCATCATGTCCACCTTTGGTCTTTTCCAACGGTTCACAATCATGTGGAAGACTTCCCGATGAAGTCCCCACTCTCCCGGGTGGAGGTTGTGCCTGCTGAGGAAGTCTGCTTCCCAGTTGTCCACTCCCGGAATGAACACTGCTGACAGTGCTATCACATGATTTTCCGCCCAGCGAAAAATCCTTGCAGTTTCTGCCATTGCCCTCCTGCTTCTTGTGCCGCCCTGTCTGTTTACGTGGGCGACTGCCGTGATGTTGTCCCACTGGATCAATACCGGCTGACCTTGAAGCAGAGGTCTTGCTAAGCTTAGAGCATTGTAAATTGCCCTTAGCTGCAGTATATTTATGTGGAGAAAAATCTCCAGACTTGATCACACTCCCTGGAAATTTTTTCCCTGTGTGACTGCTCCCCAGCCTCTCAGGCTGGCCTCCGTGGTCACCAGCATCCAATCCTGAATGCCGAATCTGCGGCCCTCTAGAAGATGAGCACTCTGTAACCACCACAGGAGAGACACCCTTGTCCTTGGAGATAGGGTTATCCGCTGATGCATCTGAAAATGCGATCCGGACCATTTGTCCAGCAGATCCCACTGAAAAGTTCTTGCGTGAAATCTGCCGAATGGAATCGCTTCGTAATAAGCCACCATTTTTCCCAGGACTCTTGTGCAATGATGCACTGACACTTTTCCTGGTTTTAGGAGGTTCCTGACTAGCTCGGATAACTCCCTGGCTTTCTCCTCCGGGAGAAACACCTTTTTCTGGACTGTGTCCAGAACCATCCCTAGGAACAGCAGACGTGTCGTCGGAAACGGCTGCGATTTTGGATATTTAGAATCCACCCGTGCTGTCGTAGAACTACTTGAGATAGTGCTACTCCGACTTCCAACTGTTCTCTGGACCTTGCCCTTATCAGGAGATCGTCCAAGTAAGGGATAATTAAGACGCCTTTTCTTTGAAGAAGAATCATCATTTCGGCCATTACTTTGGTAAAGACCCGGGGTGCCGTGGACAATCCAAACGGCAGCGTCTGAAACTGATAGTGACAGTTCCGTACCACGAACCTGAGGTACCCTTGGTGAGAAGGGCAATTTGGGACATGGAGGTAAGCATCCATGATGTCCAGGGACACCATATAGTCCCCTTCTTCCTGGTTCGCTATCACTGCTCTGAGTGACTCCATCTTGATTTGAACCTTTGTATGTAAGTGTTCAAAGATTTCCCATTTAGAATAGGTCTCACCGAGCCGTCTGGCTTCAGTACCACAATATAGTGTGGAATAATACCCCTTTCCTTGTTGTAGGAGGGGTACTTTGATTATCACCTGCTGGGAATACAGCTTGTGAATTGTTTCCAATACTGCCTCCCTGTCGGAGGAAGACGTTGGTAAAGCAGACATCAGGAGCCTGCGAGGGGGAGACGTCTCGAATCTCCAGTCTGTACCCCTGGGATACTACTTGTAGGATCCAGGGGTCCACTTGCGAGTGAGCCCACTACGCGCTGAAACTCTTGAGACGACCCCCCACCGCACTTGAGTCCGCTTGTACGGCCCCAGCGTCATGCTGAGGACTTGGCAGAAGCTGTGGAGGGCTTCTGTTCCTGGGAATGGGCTGCCTGCTGCAGTCTTCTTCCCTTTCCTCTATCCCTGGGCAGATATGACTGGCCTTTTGCCCGCTTGCCCTTATGGGGACGAAAGTACTGAGGCTGAAAAGACGGTGTCTTTTTCTGCTGAGATGTGATTTGGGGTAAAAAAGGTGGATTTTCCAGCTGTTGCCGAGGCCACCAGGTCCGATGGACCGACCCCAAATAACTCCTCCCCTTTATACGGCAATACTTCCATTTGCCGTTTGGAATCTGCATCACCTGACCACTGTCGTGTCCATAAACATCTTCTGGCAGATATGGACATCGCACTTACTCTTGATGCCAGAGTGCAAATATCCCTCTGTGCATCTCGCATATATAGAAATGCATCCTTTAAATGCTCTATAGTCAATAAAATACTGTCCCTGTCAAGGGTATCAATATTTTCAGTCAGGGAATCCGACCAAGCCACCCCAGCGCTGCACATCCAGGCTGAGGCGATCGCTGGTCGCAGTATAACACCAGTATGTGTGTATATACCTTTTTAGGATATTTTCCAGCCTCTCAGCTGGCTCCTTGAGGGCGGCCCTATCTGGAGACGGTACCGCCACTTGTTTTGATAAGCGTGTGAGCGCCTTATCCACCCTAAAGGGTGTTTCCCAACGCGCCCTAACTTCTGGCGGGAAAGGGTATACCGCCAATAATTTTCTATCGGGGGAAACCCACGCATCATCACACACTTCATTTAATTTATCTGATTCAGGAAAAACTACAGGTAGTTTTTTCACACCCCACATAATACCCTTCTTGTGGTACTTGTAGTATCAGAAATATGTAACACCTCCTTCATTGCCCTTAACATGTAACGTGTGGCCCTAAAGGAAAATACGTTTGTTTCTTCACCGTCGACACTGGAGTCAGTGTCCGTGTCTGTGTCGACCGACTGAGGTAAATGAGCGTTTTACAGCCCCTGACGGTGTTTGAGACGCCTGGACAGGTACTAATTTGTTTGCCGGCCGTCTCATGTCGTCAACCGACCTTGCAGCGTGTTGACATTATCCCGTAATTCCTTAAATAAGCCATCCATTCCGGTGTCGACTCCCTAGAGAGTGACATCACCATTTCAGGCAATTGCTCCGCCTCCTCACCAACATCGTCCTCATACATGTCGACACACACGTACCGACACACAGCACACACACAGGGAATGCTCTGATAGAGGACAGGACCCCACTAGCCCTTTGGGGAGACAGAGGGAGAGTTTGCCAGCACACACCAAAAACGCTATAATTATACAGGGACAACCTTTATATAAGTGTTTTTCCCTTATAGCATTTTAATATATATATACATATCGCCAAATAAGTGCCCCCCCTCTCTGTTTTAACCCTGTTTCTGTAGTGCAGTGCAGGGGAGAGCCTGGGAGCCTTCCCACCAGCATTTCTGTGAGGGAAAATGGCGCTGTGTGCTGAGGAGAATAGGCCCCGCCCCCTTTTCGGTGGGCTTCTTCTCCCGTTTTTTTGAGACCTGGCAGGGGTTAAATACATCCATATAGCCCCCAGGGGCTATATGTGATGTATTTTTAGCCAGAATAAGGTACTATCATTGCTGCCCAGGGCGCCCCCCCCCCAGCGCCCTGCACCCTCAGTGACCGCTGCTATGAAGTGTGCTGACAACAATGGCGCACAGCTGCAGTGCTGTGCGCTACCTTATGAAGACTGAAGAGTCTTCTGCCGCCGTTTCTGGACCTTCACTTTTCGGCATCTGCAAGGGGGTCGGCGGCGCGGCTCCGGGACGAACCCCAGGGTGAGACCTGTGTTCCGACTCCCTCTGGAGCTAATGGTGTCCAGTAGCCTAAGAAGCCAATCCATCCTGCACGCAGGTGAGTTCACTTCTCTCCCCTAAGTCCCTCGTAGCAGTGAGCCTGTTGCCAGCAGGACTCACTGAAAATAAAAAAACCTAACAAACTTTTACTCTAAGCAGCTCTTTAGGAGAGCCACCTAGATTGCACCCTTCTCGGCCGGGCACAAAAATCTAACTGAGGCTTGGAGGAGGGTCATAGGGGGAGGAGCCAGTGCACACCACCTGATCCTAAAGCTTTTACTTTTGTGCCCTGTCTCCTGCGGAGCCGCTAATCCCCATGGTCCTGACGGAGTCCCCAGCATCCACTTAGGACGTTAGAGAAAAGAAATTGCAGTCCGGTGGCCTAGCAGGAGAAGAGAGAAGACGTGCTTCTGCTGCACTCCTCTCTCCTGGCCTTTGAAACACCATTAAAAGATCCCCCTGGGCCATCCCAACCCACCTCCGGAGGCTCCCCAGTCCACCTGCACCCTCCTATACCTGGCAGTGTCCGCCGCGGAGCCGGGGAGCTGTTTTTACGGCTCCCGCAGGTTGCGGCCTAGGACTAACCAGAAGCCGGGGACTCGCGTACTCCCGGCGCCCGCGTTTTGAGCTCCACGGCGGAGCCGCGGCGCCGGAAACAGTCGCGGACCCCCCCGGAGCCTCTGGATCCTCTCAGATTACCCCCCTGACCTCTAGGGAGGCTACCTTGTGGGCTATAAGCTGTGGGGACCCCTGAAAGTGGAGGAAGAGTGTGAGATTCACACAAGCTGAGAGAGCTGCGGCGGCCATCTTGGATTTTACAAGTGAAGCTGCTGCAAGCTGCAGACAACACTGAGGTTCCTGGACCCTGCGACAGAGAGGTACCTGGGGAGAAGGGTATCACGTCTATCCACCTCTATCCCACAGCATTTATTTAACAGACCCGCTGGACCAGAGGTGTGTGCCTGGCTCCCCAACCCCCTCTCCCGGCTGGGAACCTCTCACCTTCCATCTGGGCCCCGCAAGATGGAGATTACCCTCTGCTTCGCCATGTGTGATATCGGTCTTCTGATGTAGCGCAGATCACCTGCCCGCCACCACCCGTGTCTTTTATGCTTACCTAAATCTTCGTTATATTCTGCGAGATCCTGAGCTTCTTCATTATTATCTGCATCCCGTCTGCGGAACTTCACTCCACTGGAATGCCTTCTAAAAAGGTCAAAGGGGTGCTGCCCCCGAGAGTATCTTTCCCGCCTCAGAAGTCGTCATCTGCTGCCTCTTCTCTACGGAAGTCCCCGGCTGCCGCCTCTCCGCAAGCTACCCCCAGCAGCCCTACCTCCCCGCCGGGGTTTGACCCTGATTCTGATGCACCTCTCACAGTTAAAACCCTGTACCAGGCCCTCTCAACATTCAAATCTGAGTTGACGCAGGACCTCACCGCAGCCCTTCGGGAGGTTAAGACGGAGCTGCACGCTATAGGAGACCGTACGGACCATCTAGAGAGGAAAGTAGAGGAATTGGTCTCGTCTCATAATGACCTCATAACGGCGCACGACCAGCAGCAAAGTGACCTTGAGGCGTTTAAACTCAAGATTGCAGATATAGAGGACAGATCCCGGCGGAATAATATTAAGATCCGAGGCATCCCCGACTCCGTGCAGAACTCCGAGTTGGAAAATTACGCTACTGTCCTGTTCCAGAAGCTGCTACCCAGAGCTGATGCTACAGAGCTGCTTATTGACCGGATCCATAGACTGCCTAAACCACGCTCAGTTGCCCCCTCGCTCCCGAGAGATACACTCCTGAGGGTGCATTTTTTCACAATCAAGGAACGCATCTTGAAAGCAGCCAGAGAGGCGGGCGACTCCGATCCGAATGCCCTCGGCGGTTTACAACTGTTCCCGGACTTCTCCGCCCTAACCCTGGCCAAACGACGAGCATTCCTCCCCGTCACTTTAGCACTTCGCGACCAAGACATCACGTACAGATGGGGCTTTCCAGTGAAGCTTGTCATCTCGCATGAAAACAAGTCTTACACAGTGACTTCATTGGAGACGGGAGTCAAATTATTGGCGGAGTGGGATATCTCTGTTACACTACCCCCTGGATCCAAGAAACAACCCACCATCCGCTCAGAATGGGTCACCGCATGACGTGGATATATCCAGCTTCGGTTCTCAAGTTGAACTGTTTATGATACCGTTACTACAGAATTGACTGCGCCATTGTTCATGATAAGGTCACGTGAGTTGTCCTATGTGATGTCGTGATAATGGTGTACCAGCCTCTCATTTTATATCTGAGTTTATGTATATCTGTTTTTTTTTTTATTATATATAATTTTCCATGTGCTCTCATGTGTACTGTTGGTAAGCATATTTACTTCTGCTTATTCTTGTTCTTTTTTTTTTTTTTCTCTCTCTGTTCAGTTACATGGGTGGTGGCGCTAGGCCACATGTTCCCCCCTGGTAATATACTACTGCACTTTTTTACCTCCCTTGCAGTGGTTATGCCGACCCGATATACTGGGCCGTTTTGGTTTTTTCCTTCCCCCCCACCTCCCTGTACCCCCCCTCCCCCCACCCACCCCCAGTTTTATGATGTAGGTACTCGCTGCTCGAAACAATTCTACTTGGGTAGGCGTCAAGACCCTTCACCTCTCACAACGTACATTAGCTTGCTCCGATGGTTCGGGTATTATCCATGAATGTTAAGGGGCTGAATTCCCCCAATAAGCGTAGACTGGCTCTGGGTTATTTTACTAAGAATAAAGCTGATATTGTTGCCCTGCAGGAAACACACTTTTCATCTATTGCACCCCCTATTTTCAAGGATCGCAAATTCCCTCTAGGTTATTTCGCCAATGGCCCTTTTAAGAGGAACGGTGTGGCCATATTATTTAGAGACTCCATCTCCTTCACTCTACACTCTCAGATAGCGGATAAAAACAGCCGGTATCTTATACTGAGCGGCCTTTTAAATGAAAAACCGGTAACTCTGGTCTCTGCATATGCCCCGAACTCACACCAAGTTGCCTTTATCCGAAAGTTATGTGTAACTATCCATAAGATTCGTAAGGGCTCCCTTTTGCTCATGGGGGATTTTAATTTAGTCCTTGACCCTAAGCTGGACAGGTCTCCCAGGACCTCCCCCGCCACTTCAGCCCCCCCCAACGCCCCTTCCTTAGCCTTTCGTAACCTCTTGGCTGAATTTGATCTTTATGACATTTGGCGAGGGCAAAACCCCACAGGACGGGAGTACACTTATTATTCCCCTGTCCACAACTCTTACTCCCGTATTGATTTTATATTTTCGGACAAATGGACTCTCCAGTTCGCCAGATCTTTAGATATTCTCCCTATAACTTGGTCAGACCACGCTCCGCTGATTCTTAAATGGAGTCTAGCCAGCCAACACTGCCCCCCCCCCGTCCTTGGAGACTCTCTCCCCATTTGTTGTCCAACCCAGTTTCAAAAAAAATCATAGCTGATAGTATATCATCCTATTTGGAGCTTAATTCTCCTTCAGACACGTCCACCCTGAACTTCTGGTGCGCACTTAAAGCTGTCATCCGGGGAGCGGCGATTCAGGCGGGAGCACAGCTCAAGAAACTTAATTTACAACGCCAGACCGATTTGGAACTCAAACTAAAGGACTTAGAGGACGAAAACCAATCTAGACCTACGAAATCTTTACAGAAGCAGTTAGTAGATATTAGGTCCCAACTTCAGACAATGCTAATGGCGCGCACCCAGGCTTCACTAAATAGGATACGTCAGAAGTTTTATCTAGCGGGGAACAGGCCGGGGAAAATGCTTGCCCGGAAGCTTAGGGCTCAGCAAGCTAGGAATAGAATCCAGCTCATTATATCCCCCACAGGCACCAAAATTTCTAACCCAAGGGAGATAGCGAATCAGTTTGCTAACTTCTACTCCCATCTCTATAACCTATCAGCAGATCCTGACACCCCACAACCTACCCCTTCCTCTATCAACTCCTTCTTAGCGGATTTAACCCTCCCAAAAATTTCAGATGATCAATTAGCATTACTGAATGCCCCATGGTCCTTATCAGAAACCCTCCAAGTGATCAAGTCCCTCCCTCAGGGTAAGGCACCCGGCCCAGATGGCTTTATCAATGACTTTTATGTTTCGTTCCAGGACCTTCTAGCTCCCTATTTAGTGGCGGTTTACACTGATATTACCTCGCAGGGCACCCTCCCTCAGGAGATGCTCGAGGCACGTATTGTCACGATCCCTAAACCGGGCAAAGATGTGACCTCTTGCCAAAATTATCGTCCCATTGCGTTACTGAATGGGGATATTAAAATATACGCTAAATTAATAGCCTCTCGGCTGAACACCCTCCTTCCCTCCCTGATATATCCGGACCAAGTTGGTTTTATCCCGGGAAGACAGGCGTCCGATAATACACGCCGGGTCTTTAATCTTCTTGATTCCCTAAACTCCGAGCAAGGTCTCCTTCTGCTATCTTTGGATGCAGAGAAGGCCTTTGATCGTTTAAACTGGTCTTATATGCGAGAAGTCCTAGCCAAATTCGGCCTGCGCGATCGCATTCTCTCCTCGATACTAGCCCTGTATAGCTCCCCGACGGCCCGGGTATTCAGTAATGGTTTTTTATCCCACCCTTTTCCAATCTACAATGGCACCCGCCAAGGCTGCCCCCTCTCCCCTCTCATATTCGTGCTAGCCATTGAACCACTGGCAGCTAGACTACGAGCAGACCCACAGTTCCCTGGACTGCGATTAGGCACCACATCACATAAACTATGTCTGTTCGCAGACGATGTTCTCCTATTCGTAACAGACCCAGCCACAACTCTACCCCATCTGCATACTGTTTTGGATAGCTACTCTGCAGCATCGTATTATAAACTAAATGCCTCTAAGACGGATGCTCTGCCCATTAACCTCTCTAACTCCTTGCCCCTATTACGCACTAAGTATCCGTATAACTGGAAAACATCCTCGATACGATACCTGGGTATTCTGATTCCCCCATCTACCTCCTCTGTATTTGATGTCAATCTCCCTCCTCTGCTGTCCTCCCTCCAGATGTTCACCAAATCATGGTTCAACTATGAAGTTTCTTGGTTGGGCCGTCTGGCCGCCTTTAAAATGTCGCTGCTCCCTAAGTTAATGTTTTTGTTCCGAACTATCCCTTTTATCTTCCCTAAAAAGTACCTAGATAAGGCCACTACAATCCTCACTAACTATATATGGTCTTCTCGCCCGCCTAAACTTGCTCGCGCAAGGATGTCTCTACCAAGGAGAGCCGGTGGCCTAGATATGCCCAATTTATCACTGTACCAAGAGGCCTCCCTTCTTGCCCAGATTAAAGAATTTTACAAAGATGTATGTCCGGAGTGGACGTGTCTGGAGGAGGTAGCCTGCCCCCGTTTTCCCTTGAAGGATCTTTTTTGGATCCCTAGGCCCCTACGCCCACAGTGCTTAAATATCCTCCCCTCTACCCGTGCCACACTCCAGATTTGGGACAAACTGACTGCGGTCATATCCCCTTCCTATCATAATCTCTCTCTGATTTCACTACGAACGGTAGCCGCTCTAGTCCCTAATCTTGGCCTGGCGGGCTGGAGGTCCAGAGGGATAGAGGTCCTGGGGGACTTGTTTAATGGGTCCGTATTCGCCTCCTTTGCTGATATCCAGAGACGCTTCTCTCTACCAGACACTGAGAGGCTTCGATATTATCAAATACAGCACTGGTGGACTAGCCTCCACCTCTCCCCCTCCCTACCATCACATGATATCCTGCAAGTCACAGGCCGATTTTCTAACGCTACTTCCAGAGGGGAGATTTCCTTCTGGTATAAAACATTACTCTCACTACTCCCTGTTTCTAAATCTAGAGCCCAAGTCAGGTGGGAGGCGGATGTGGGATGTGTTCTCCAAGATTCTCAGTGGCAACACATTTTTAGGTCATCCTTCACTATGTCTAAATGCCTGAATCACTCCGAAATGCACGTTAAGCTACTCCATAGACTGTACCTCACACCGGAAAGGCTACATACGATCTGGCCGGCATGTTCGAAGTTTTGTTGGCGCCTATGCGGAGAGGTTGGCCACCTCTTCCATATTTTTTGGTCTTGCCCCCATATCCAAGGGTACTGGACAGAGATATTCGGCCTTATCAACAAAGTCCTGAACCTCGACCTCTCCCCCTCCCCGCTTATAGCTCTATTGAATATATACCCGCGAAGCATGGGGGTACATCTACACTATGTCCTAGGCCACATCTGCCTCGCCGCACGTGCGGCTTTAGCCCAAAACTGGAAACAACCCACACCGCCCCCAGTGATGAAGGTAATACACAAAATACAGCTGCATTTCTTGATGGAGACTGAACACATCCCATACTCCTTCACTGCTAAATCTCCATTTGTGCGCTGGATGCCTTGGCATCTATTTACCACGGAGGGTGAGGGCGCTGCATTGATACTACCTCCCCGAACCCCTGTACAATCACCCCCCAGCACATCGGCTGATGTGGCCCCATCCCCCCCCCCTAAAACAGCAAGGACCCACTATTTTTATTTGTATTTGTATTTGTGTTCTATTTACTTCAAGCTCATTGCCGCCCTACCACCTCCATTAATTATTTTTTTGTTTGCCTTACAATGTATTGGTGTGATCGATTTTGAATTGTCTGCATATGTCTGTTAAAGCGTTTTCTCATATGCGTATGTACCTACTTCCCCCCTCCCATCCTTTTTCCTTTTTGTACCCCCTGTTTGCAATGCAAAAAATTTCAATAAAAAACTATTGATGGAAAAAAAAAAAAAAAGAAATTGCAGTCCACCAACCACTGGATTCGTCCCATTGCTGATTTAATCAGGCTTTTTTAAATGAGCCATGTTGTTGTTTTTTAACAGTTTTTTTGCATGTATTGGTGCTCAATAAGTGGTACCCTGGGCATAATTTTACCCATTTTTAATCTATATTAAATTTTTGACTAATCCTTTTCACCTGTCTGCATAGTTTCATTTTCCAGCGCTGTATTAGTACTCTAAGTACTATTGTGTTGTGTGTTTAGTTTTGGAGTGACTGTCCAAGGTTATACAGCTGCTCAGGAGAAACCAGCTCTATCAAGCGCGTGGCATACCCACTCTTTTGAGTGAGGAGAGGTTTATTTGGACATTGCATTACACTTAGTCACTACCACGCTGCCGATATGAGCTGTTTCTCCAGCTTTGATAATAGGACTGTAAGGAGGCAAACCTATTTGTCAAAATGGGGAGGAATAGAAAAAGTATCTGTTGGTTTGTCTGATGAGAATCTAGAATTAAAGGAGAATTTTTATAAAATGGAAGATCTCATAAAAATGGAAACAAAAAATTGGTTAGATGCTGTGAATTTACAGAAATATCTGGATGCTAAAATGATCCCAAGAGGGCTGCGTATAACGAAACCATCTATCTTTGGTGATAATAAAGATTACCAAGATAGATGGGAAGCCATCTTGGACAAATGTTCCCATGCATTAATAGAATTGGTGATTAAATTTAGAAACGAGAAGGTTTCACTACTGGAAAAAGAAATAGAAGTATTGAAACAGAAATTAGAACCTTTAAGCGCAGATACAGAGTTTAAAATGAGAGATCAACGTATAACGGATAGGATTCTAAAATTTGAGTGTGAGATTACGGATAACAAATCTAAGAAATTTAAAAGAGATTTGGAAGATTATCAAAGAGGAGAGGTGTATACTTATAATAAAAAGAAGTTTATCAAACAACCCGATGACCAGACTTACATAAAGCCCCTTAATAGTAATAAAAATAGGTCCTATTCTTTTAAACAACAACTCCCAGAGAGAGCAAATGGGGACTATAGAAAAAACCCAAGATGGAATAATGCTGGTGAGTCTTCATCAAGGGATCAAATGGATACTCGCACCCAGATGATTAATAGGAGACCTACTAGAAATGAAAATTATTTCACTTATTCCGGGGCAAGACCAAAAACAGGATTTCCCAAAAGAGTAGACCCACAGGAATCTTTTTTAGAGCAGAGACTACATGCACCCCAAGATTGGGGAAGCAACCTAAGCGAACAGCGCTATACCCCCAAAAGAAACCGAAATTTAAGTGCCGAGGAAAAAGGGGAGGGAAAAAGGAAAAATTCAAGGTTTTAAATAAACAGAAATTAAATGAGTTAGTAGGCTCTATACATAATTTGTCATCTAAAAGTTTATCCAAAAATGAAACATTGCTGTTAATTAAAGGGTTAAAAATTTTCCCCGTCAACAGAACCGAATTTGTTCGATCTGTTTGTTGAATTGAATAGATTTATACGTTCCCTTTGCAGGAAAAGGTACTTTGCTAAAAAAAGACTAAATAGACTAGATGATGATGCAGAGCCGATCCTTTTAGATTCAACAGATGAGCCATTTGTTCAAATGTTGAAGGAACTACAAGAAGAAAGTACCACTGGAGATCTGTGTAAAACACAAAAAATATTTGATATAAATATAGATAGGAGCAGATTTAGGCCAAAATCTGAATTTTTTCCTATTACATATAAAAGTAGTTCAATTGAAAGTTTTTATAAGACTACGTTGGATAGCTTTAGGTCATTATGTACATCAGCCCCTAAAAAAGTTAGAACAGGAAACCTTAATAAATGGGAAAGAAGGGCCCTTTATAAATTGAGTAAAGACACTTCGCTGGTTATTAGGCAGGCCGACAAAGGTGGTGGTCTTGTTATACAAGATCGGGCCGATTATCTCAAAGAAGCTTCTAGGCAACTTGAGAACACTAATTTTTACATCAAACTAGATCATGACCCCACATTGGAATTTAAATTAGAACTGAAACAGTTACTTGATAAGGCAGTGTCTTTGGATACCATCTCTAAGGCAGAATATCATTTTTTATTTCCATCTTTCCCAGTTACACCGATTTATTACCATCTTCCAAAAATCCATAAATCCATTATTTCCCCTCCAGGTCGCCCCATTATATCGGGCATCCAGTCACTTACATCAAATTTATCTTTTTTTGTAGATAGTTTTCTCCAACCAAGAGTATCTCGGTTAAGATCACATATTCGTGATACCACCCATTTTTTACAATTGATTAAAAATATAGTTTGGAAACCGACTTATGCATTCTTGACATTAGATGTCCAAAGCTTGTATACAAATATTCCTCATTCAAAAGGATTAAAGGCAGTTGATGACCAATTGAGAGCGGATGGTGACCTGTCAGATGTACAGATTAGATTTCTTTTGGACTCTATTGCATTCATATTAAATCATAACTATTTTCTTTTTTCCAAAACGTATTATTTGCAGAGGATGGGGACGGCCATGGGGACCAGGTTCGCGCCGAGTTACGCCAACCTTTACATGGGTCAGGTGGAAGACCAACTCGTGTGGGGGGGGCCATTCGGCGCGAGCCTGGTCCTCTATGGCCGTTTCATTAATGATCTTTTTTTCATATGGGATGGTGATCAAAATTCAGCCACCCAATTTGTAGCACACCTTAATAATAACCTTTTTAATTTACAGTTCACTTATAATTTTCACCCAGTAACTATAAACTATCTAGATATTACATTGAAAATTGTCGATGGAAAAATTGAAACTTCCAATTATGTTAAAGAAGTAGGGAAGAATGCGTATCTGAATTACACTAGCGCACATTATGCCCCTTGGAAGAGGAATATTCCAAGGGGGCAATTACAACGCCTCAAACGTAACTGTTCGGAACACTCAGGGTTTTTGGAACAAGCATCTGAAATGGTGAAATCTTTCAGACTACTAAATTATCCTGAAGACTTATTAGAGGGCGCGTTAAGAGACGTAGAAAAAATGAATAGAGAAGAACTGCTGATAAGGAAAACAACGGCCAAGAAATCTGTAGATAAAGAATCAAATGACATCTCATTTATATCTAAGTTTAATAGTAAATCGGCTGAGATTAAGAAAATTATTCTACGTAATTATCCCATACTTATACAAGATCCCATCCTAAAGGAGAATATTCCCACTAATCCAAGAGTTATTTTTAAGAAAAATAAAACCTTAAAAGACACCTTAGCTCCAAGTCTCTTGAAAGAGATTTCAATATCGAATACAAACAATAAAAGTATGTGGCTTTCATCGAAACCACATGGTTTCTATAGATGTAATAAATCCAGATGCTTGACATGTAAACATGTAGTGAATAAAACTAAAAATATGAAATGTACACTTGATGGAAGTAATTTTGTACTGAAGGAATACATGAATTGCGAAACTAGTTGGGTGATATATCTACTACAGTGCCAATGTAATCTTGGTTATGTAGGAAGAACCACTCGTAAGGTCAAACTAAGATTCTTAGAACATAGAAGAAATATTGTAAATAAAAGAATTGATCACAGTGTCTCTAGACACTTTTTTGAACACCACAAAAGTAATCCGGACTCCCTAAAATTAATATGTTTAGAACATATTAAGGAAACTGAAAGGGGAGGAGACAGGTTCAATAGGTTACAGAAACAAGAGATACACTGGATTTTTAAAATGAATACACTTCATCCGTATGGGCTAAATGAGGGAATGGAACTGAATGCAGTAATATGAGAGTCATTAAGGATATATTTATTCATCTGAAGGTACTATTATTTATTATTATTATTTATTATTTATTATTTTTTGTATCATGATAGATTTTGTGTATTAATGTTAATAGCACAATTAAAGGATATAGATTAATCATTAAAAGAGTAGATTATGAGAGTCAAGTACTTATATAATTATCATTACGCAGCTATATAATTTATTAATCATGTAACTGTGATTAAGTTAACCTTGTCAATAGAAACTGTGTATTATAAATTATGTTGACCACATTAGTATTTGTTAAGTATGTAGAAAATATCAGTCTATTGAAATAATGTTTAATTTTGAATTAACTTTTAGTGACATCGTTTTAATCCAATGTGTGTGCGCATTATAATTTCAAGCATACTAATGTTTATGACAGTCTGAGAGAATATCATTACAGATAAAATATAATGACCAATAAGAATGATTGTGGGCTACGCAGTTTGTCCAATGAATACAGCCGTTAGTTAACCTATAGTTTGAATGACTTTGGAACATATGACTGAGTCACGTGATCGGAGCTAAAATGACGCGGCTCCGTGACACGTGATTAGGTCGGGTGCCCCTAGGTCTTTTACTGTGGAGGAAGAATGTCCGTGATAGGTCTACTCCGAGTCACGTGATCGGAGCTAAGATGACGCTGCTCCGTGACGCGCGATCAGGTCGGGTGCCCTTAGGTCACCCATCATAGAGTTGAAAGGGCCGTGATAGGTCCATTTTGAGCCATGTGACCATGATAGTCATAATTGTACACTTTGCGCTGATTGGGAGTTCGAGTCATGTGATTTATGACGCCGGTCCCACGTGATTGGGAGTTCGAGTCATGTGATTTATGACGCCGGTCCCATGTGATCGGAACGTAGGGAGATGGTAACTATGACAACAAGGGTTGCAAACTATTTATTAAAGTATGATTGGTAGTGTGGGTCACGTGATGTATGACAGCTATTCCACGTGACCACACAATGTGCAGCTACTAGAGCACAAATAGAATCGAGGACAGTGAAGTCCAGTGGATTGTCATCTATATCTATTCCCCTTGATCAAATGTTAGAGTTTGCTATTTATGGTACTACACATTAAAATACTGTTATAAAACACTCGTTTTTATTATTAAAAATAAGGATGATAATAGGTTTGCCTCCTTTATTAGAATTATGTTATTTAAATTTTATTTTGAATAAATTTGTAATTGATTGGTATTGCAGACAGGTGATGTGGATTAATTAATCTATGCCCTATATAAGGGATGATTTTTACAGAGAGCACTTACCTTTGACAAAGCTGCCCCCTGAAGACAGCGAAACGCGCAAGCATCCATTTGCTGGCTACTGGGACATAAATTATCCAGGATCATTTGGACGGTGGACTCTTATAGGAACTCGGAACCATTCCTCCACAACCATCCTACTGCTAATGGAGTACTAACCCATTCCCTTTCAATAGATGTGTTGAAATCACTCATCTGCTGAGACACCATCTGGGAAACTTGCATTTGTACCTCCAGGATTGGTAAATATATCTGTGGAAGGACATATATCTTTAATGGTAAAAAGAAATTGCAGTCCACCAACCACTGGATTCGTCCCATTGCTGATTTAATCAGGCTTTTTTAAATGAGCCATGTTGTTGTTTTTTAACAGTTTTTTTTGCATGTATTGGTGCTCAATAAGTGGTACCCTGGGCATAATTTTACCCATTTTTAATCTATATTAAATTTTTGACTAATCCTTTTCACCTGTCTGCATAGTTTCATTTTCCAGCGCTGTATTAGTACTCTAAGTACTATTGTGTTGTGGCACCTGTAACACTAGGCGGCCAAAGCTAGATGCTGATGCCGCAAACGTATCAAACTTGTAAAAGCGCACAAACGTGTGCACTGATGACCATGTAGCCGCACGGCAAAGCTGCGTCGTAGAAGCCCCACGACCAGCTGCCCATGAAGTTCCCACAGAACGTGTGGAATGAGCTGTTACTGATGTAGGCGGCTGTAACCTAGCATGAAGATAAGCCTGACGAATGGTCAGTTTAATCCATCTGGATAAAGTCTGCTTAGAAGCTGGCCAACCCATCTTGGCAGCATCATAGAGAACAAACAACGTATCCGTCTTACGAACTGTAGACGTTCGGGATACATAAACGCGTAATGCGCGTACCACATCCAAAGTTCCAGAATTTCCTGTCAACACAGGAACTACTATTGGTTGATTAATGTGAAAAGATGACACTACCTTTGGTAAGAAAGCGGAATTCGTCCGAAGTTCCGCTCTGTCATCATGAAACACCAAATACGGTGGCTTGCATGACAAGGCACCCAAATCTGAAACACGCCTTGCCGAAGCTAAGGCTAGTAGAAAAATTGTTTTCCAAGTGAGAAACTTAATATCCCCTTGTTGTAAGGGTTCAAAATATGAAGACTGTAAGAAACCTAAAACTAGATTCAAGTCCCATGGCGCTGTAGGTGGAATGAATGGAGGCTGTATTCTGAGGACACCTTCCAGAAAAGTGTGTACAGACGGCAATAGAGCCAATCGTCTTTGAAAGTAAATTGACAAAGCAGATACCTGCACTTTTAGTGTAGATAAACGCAGTCCTCCATCTAACCCCGTCTGTAGAAATAACAAAAGACGGGATAACTTGAAAGATGATGTCGGAAACCTCCGATCTTCACACCAATCTATATAGGCACGCCAAATTCTGTGATAATGAGCCGCCGTAACTGGCTTCCTAGCACGTAACATGGTTGGTATAACCGATTCTGGAATGCCCTCTTTCCTTAAGAGGGCGGTCTCAACAGCCACCCCGTCAAACGCAGCTGCGCTAAATCGGGGTAAAGGAACGGACCCTGTTGTAACAGGTCCGGACGTAGTGGGAGCGGCCAAGGATTGTCTACGAGTAGTCCGCGGAGATCCGAGAACCAAGCTCTCCGAGGCCAATGAGGCGCCACTAGTATGACTGTGGCGGACTCTCTTTTGATCCGTTTGAGCAACAGAGGGAGCAGCGGAAACGGTAGAAACAGATACACGAGGCTGTACGGCCACGCGATGGTGAGAGCATCCACCGCCACTACCTTTGGATCTCGCGTTCTGGACACATACTGGGGCGTTTGGTGATTGTGGCGAGATGCCATCAGGTCCACCTGAGGGTAACCCCACCGCTGGACCAACATGTGAAACACTTCTGGATTTAATGCCCATTCTCCTGGATGAAAATCCCGACGGTTGAGATAATCCACCTCCCAGTTGTCCACTCCCGGAATGAACACTGCAGACAATATCACTTGGTGATACTCGGCCCAATTGAGGATTCGAGCTACTTCCCGCATAGCCATGCGGCTTCTCGTTCCTCCTTGTTTGTTGATGTATGCGACCGCCGTCGCATTGTCTGACTGCACCTGGACAGTCTGAGACCGAAGCATATGCACTGCTTGTCGTAGCACATTGTAAATTGCCCGGAGTTCCAGGACATTTATAGACAGCCATCTTTCGTGATCCGCCCAGAGACCCTGGAGCTGACAATTTTGAACTACAGCTACCCAACCTCTGAGACTCGCGTCCATCGTTAGAATGATCCAATTCCAGGTGCCGAACCGTTTCCCTGCGGTTAGATTGTGTACTTTGAGCCACCAGAGTAGAGACACTCTGGCCCGTGGCGACAATGTCACCCTGTGGTGAATCTGCAGATGCGAGCCCGACCACTGTGCGAGCACATCCAGTTGAAAAGGACGTGAGTGAAATCTCCCGAACTGAAGCGCTACGAAAGCCGCCACCATTGTGCCTAAGAGGCGAATGCACAAATGTACCTAGACTGTGCGTGGCTTGAGCACTAATTGCACCAGATGACGAATGACCTGTGCTTTCTGTTCTGGTAGGTAAATTCTTTGATTAACCGTATCGAGAATCATGCCTAGGAATTGAAGTAGTTGAGACGGAATCAGATGTGATTTCTTGAAGTTGACAATCCAACCGTGCTGAACTAGTACATTGTACTGCATGTTGGAGGAGCATCTGTTGAGACGGAGCTTTGATGAGCAGATCGTCCAAGTACGGAACTATTATCACTTCCAGGGATCTGAGGTGAGCTATTATCACAGACATCACTTTGGTGAATACCCGAGGCGCTGACGAGAGGCCAAAGGGTAGAGCCTGAAACTGGTAATGGTTCTGCCAAATTGCAAACCGCAAGAACCTCTGATGAGGTGGCCAAATCGGAATGTGCAAGTACGCATCCTTGAGATCCAGCGCAATCATGAATTCCTGTGGCTCTAAACCTGCAATTACTGACCGCAGAGATTCCATCTTGAATCTGTAGTAAGTGACGTACCGATTGAGGCCCTTCAAGTTCAATATTGGCTTGACCGAGCCATCCGGCTTTGGTACCACAAACAGACTGGAATAATAACCCTGACCTTATTGGTGTACAGGAACCGGAATCAAAACTGCTGAATCCAGCAGAGACTGAATGGCAATTTGCAGAACCGCCCTCTTGTCGTCCGCCACAGGCAGTCCTGTCTTGAAAAACCGCAGTGGCGGGAGACAGTCGAACTGTATTTTGTAACCTTTTAACACTAAATTGCGGATCCACCCATCTGTGGACGTCTGGAACCACGCCAACTGGAACGTCTGAAGGCGTGCTCCCACAATTGGAGATCCGAGATGGGCTGGGAGCCCGTCATGCCACCGGCTTGTCGGTGACCTAAGCGACCTGACGACCGTTGTTGGTTGGTTGGAAACCACGCACTCGACCTCGTCTACCAGGCGTGGCAGTTCCTCTACCACGGCCTCGAAAGGGCTGAGACCTAAAGGATTTGAATGCCGGGCCAGCATATTTTCCGTCTAGGTACCGTTGGAGGCAATGGTAAGAAAACAGACTTCCCTCCCGTGGCCTCAGAAATCCATTTGTCCAATTCAGGACCAAACAACTTCTCGCCACCGTAAGGTAACGCCTCTATACCTTTTTTTTACCTCCGCCTCCGCTTGCCAAGAACGCAGCCAAAGTGCTCATCGTGCTGTAACTAGCTACGATGAAAGGCGAGAAGTGAGCTGACAGACGTCAGTAGAAGCTGTACATAGATAATCAACAGCTTCCCAGATTTGATCAGCGAGAAGTATAAGATGATCGTCATGTAGGGCAGACTTGAGTTCTGTTATCCATACCATTAGCGCCTTAGTTACCCAAATGCCAACCAACCCAGGTCTAAGCAACACTCTTGCTGCTATATACATGGATTTTAGCATAGCTTCTAGTTTACGGTCTGAAGGGTCTTTAAGCGCAGTAGCCGTTGGTACTGGTATGGTTAATTTCTTTGCAAGTTTAGACACAGACGAATCCACCAATGGCGGATTTTCCCATGTAGCTGTCAAAGACTCTGGAAACGGGTAACTAGACTTAAATCTGCGAGGTATAGAAAACCGTTTATCCGGATTCTTTCGTGTTTCTAGTAACATCTTACTAAGAGATTCCGAAACAGGAAAACAGCTAGGAGTTCTCTGTCATTTAGTAAAGACGACTTCATCATTTGTCAGAGGCTCCTCAGTTTCTGTAAACTTCAGAGACTGGCGCACCACTCTGATGAGATTATCAATGCCTGGGCTGTCAAAATCTTCACTATCTGACTGCAAGTCTACTTTGCCCTCCTCACCCTCATCTTGCGCAATGAGGTCAGGCATAGAATCGTCAGAATGCAACATAGCAGAAACTGGTAAATCATAAGACAAATGAAATTTATCCCTACTACCCAAAATAGACTTGGACTTTTGGAAAGGCTGAGACCCCTCCGGTAGCTCTAGTGGTCTCACCCTATACTCAGATCTTGCCGCTTCCCGCTCTTGTCGAGCGGCGGCCAGTTCTGATTGCAATCCAACCATGACATCTGCTAGCATAGCCCATGGAGGGTCCGGGGATGAAACCGGCTTTGAAACCGGAGCCGAAATTGTATTCGTAGCTGAATCCACAAAACATACTGTACATGTGGTAGATCCATCCGGTAACACACTCTTACAGACATGGCAGTGAAACTGCTTTTTTGTTTTTGCTGGTGCCTTACTCATTATGCAGACAGACAATACAATACACAAAGACAGACACTTGCACGACTCAGTAAAATAGTACTAAGGTGTCTCTATATATATATCTGGCCAAGTTCAGTGCACGTGGTCAGTACTATATGAAACCTGATCCCAAATTCCCACTAACACCCCTGCGCCTTGGTGGAGTAGAGATGTAGTACAGGAACGTTCTGGAATCACAACAGGAAGAAACAGGAACATGGTTAAAATGGCTCCCATGCCATGCTTACAGTTAAAACATAGTGCAGGTTATAACTTTTACAAACAGATATAACCTGGGCAAACCCTGTTTAATAAAAAAAAACACAAACACAAAACTTAAAAACCTGTTATCTAGTAATAACCCATGCTATGGGCACACTTCTCCCCTCTTGTGTGTGTGTAAAATAAACACAGGTTGAACCCGGGATTTAAACCAGTGACCCTGCACTTTGTGTGCAGGGAATTTAAATGTGTGCAGGGAACTTAACCAAATAGCTATGGAGCCTGGCCATCTCTCCCCCCCCCCCCCTCCCCGTGCTCCGTGTACCGCTGTCTATTACACGGAGCCGGGGCTTACATTCGGGGAGCTGCGGCAGAGGGAGCCGGGGAACGGGTAGCGGGAGCCGGGGAGCGCGCTGCATAGAGCCGTGGAGCGGCTGCTATGAGAGGTAAATGTGGCCGGCGCGGCTCTATGAGCGGCGGAAGGCAGCACATAGCGGCGGTGACCAGGAATCGGTGCGGTGTCCTGGAAGCGGCGGCGGGCGGCTCGGCGCTTCAGCAGTGTCCCCACACAGCGGGGTGGCAGCGTGAGCTGACCGCCCCGTCCCCGACATACCTGGACGCCTTGTAGTGAGGGCTATGATGGGGCTTCTTCTGCAAGCTCCGCCCAGCTTCTCCTGCAGGTAGTCCTGCACGTGGCTGTGAGGGAGCTCTTTTTAGAGAGGCCCGACTCGCCAGTAGCTGCTTGTAAGCAGCTTCCACTATCCCGGTCCCACGCCTATTGGAAGGGGGGAAGGGATGTGGTTTGTAAAAAAGAAAAAATCAAAAAATATAAATAAAAATAAAAATATTCAAAAGTAGTGTGGATAAGCTCCACACCAGCCTTGCTGCTACTATGAGCACAGAAAAAACACTGAGGTACTCTGGGATATGGAGGGGAGGAGAGTTCTAAATTTGAATATTCAGTGCCTTGTTCCTGTGGAAGCCGTCCATATCCCAAGAATACTCCAGTGACCCCTAGTGAACCCTAGGTGTGACCTCATGACATCACTGATTTTAGGGGGCGAGGCTAGAATTCCCCATACACTATAAATGCCGGTGAAGGTGAACTTATAAATGCAGTGTGGTATAGAGACAGAAATTAAGATTGCCGGAACGTCCCATCTACAAAATGTCCACTTCCATCCTGAAATCAGATAGCTGAGACTTTCCTGTGAAAGGTTAGGGGAGAGAAAACATCCACAGACAGCTCTCAGCCGCAGCGGATAACAGGGACAGTCGGTGGCTGCCTCACGTATCCAATCTGCAGAAATGTTACCTCACAATGTATTATTATTACAGCGGTATAACAATATGTAATAATAAATAGTCATTTCCTATTATCCTATCCTCTGCAGCGTAATGAGCTGATTGGGAAGGGAGGGGGGAGAGAGCCGCGCCAGCATGTGAGAGAGATAAATAGGAGGCGCTGATTACAATAGAACGCACTAAAGATGCTATAAAGTGAGAAGAGGAAATTAATATGGAAAGAAGAAAGGAGATGGACTCCACAGAAAGACAATTCTGATAAAGATTTATGTTCACGACAGATAAAACTACATGTGGCACAGAAAGTGTAATGTGGATTAATGGAGAGCTTGTGGGGTGTCGGCAGATAAACTCTCCAGGGGGTGTATGTACTAAGCCTCAGAGAGAGATAAAGTGTAGCTGCCATGTTACAGGCTGTGGGCGGGATGTACTAAAGGGAAAATGCCCCCCCCCCCCCCCCCCCCCAAAAAACAAAAAAAAAAAGTTTTCAGGGTTTTTACCCCATTTTCATATGTACTAAGACCCGGCCGCGGGGTCTTCACAGCCAAGGGTATGGCAATACCCTATAGAAGCCTTTGGGCTTCTTACCGCCAGCCGCAGCATCCCGCCGCCTCTGCCGCCCACGCCTCCCCCCTCCCCCGAGGCATACCTGTGTGCAGACAGCCCTGGTCCAGGAACCCAAACTCCTCCTCCCCCTAGCAACACAGCTGCAGGTACTTTCGGCTGCAGGGAGGAGGAGGAGGAGCCCAGGACTCAAGTCTGCCTACTTGCCGCTGTCTGGGAGGTGACGGAGACCCCCGCATAACCTACTGACAGGTATCGTGGGGGGCCTCTGTCACCACATTGTGATGTTAATCACATATGTTAGTGCATATGCGTTTAGCATCGCAGCGGCGGGCGGTGATGTATTTTAATACATCCTGCCCTATGTAGGAAAAATGACAGTTAGGAGCAGATTGGCTGGTACTTTATCTCCGTCCACTTTACCTCTCTCCAAGGCTTAATACTGTACCTAGACACCTCAGTCTGGTTCACAGATGGATGTAAATGTACCCGCGGGTGCGTCTTGTGGCAGTCACCCATCTCAGGCTTTCTACTGATGTCATTATGGGTGTGATTGGGCACGTAGCACCCTCGGGTGTAGTATGGAAGGTCGACAGTGTCTAGGTCGACCACTATTGGTTGACAGTAACTAGGTCGACAGGGTCTCTAGGTCGACAGATCAAATGGTCGACATGAGTTTTTCATTTGTTTTCTACAGTGACCGGGAACCCCTATTAGTGCACCGTGTCCCCTCGCATGGCGAGCGAGCTTCGGGCAAGGTTACCGTTCCCAATCGTAGTCTGCGTGGATCGTTAAGTATGAAAAAGTTCAAAAAAATGAAAACAATTGTGAAAAACTCATGTCGACCTTTTGACCTAGAGACCCTGTCGACCTAGTTACTGTCGACCTAGAGACCGGATCCCACACCCTCCTGCCCCTATACAGAAGATTCTGTCTGCCATAGCGCAGGGCAATATCACAGGTGATCACCGGACAACAGCAAGCACTGGGCACATAAGTTGAACATAATTTAAAAAAACGGACCCCCCTCTGTCACACATGGCACATGGGCACCCTCCTCGGTGTCATTATGAAAGGGCACGCATATTTGTAATAGCGCAAGATAACATTGTCTGGGGAGCACGTGATCGCCAGACAATAACTAGCAGGCAGCCACTCCGTTTTATAGAGGGGAAGCCCCCTCTTTCACCAGTGGGTGCGCCTACATATTCTGGATGACAGATGGGGGTAAATCTTCCCCCAAAACCAGACTCCAACATTTTTTGGAACTGTAGTGTAAGGGTTAAAGACTGGAGATCACACACATCAGCACACATAGGCGTGCAGATGGAATTTCCTGGAACTCCCGGCGTCTTGTTTAGTGTCCCCCCACCATGAAGCGGATGACGAGCCACACTACGGGCGCTGACAGCAGGAGTCTCAGTCCGTGCACATTTGGATGTACACCGGGGAAGGGCTTTGTGGCTGCACTTGCAAAAAGTCGTAGTCCACCAATGCTTCCTCTTTTGAATCAGGCCCAGTGTCTCCAAGGATCTGCAAATTTAGAAGAGGGCTGTGGCGTAATTAGCAATAATAAAACAATAAGAAAAATGAAAGGCTACAGCTGCCAGGCCTTCATTATCAGAGCCGTCTCCGGCCTCATCCATCCCAGCCTCAGTCCTGTGCTATGGATTTATCTATTACCTATACGTCTCGCTGAGTGCGGCTCATACAGCGCTTCTGAGACATCAGCTCTCTCTTATTACTTGTCACACGTCCCCTGTTTAAATAATGACCCTGCTTCCCGGAGCTTCATCAACACTATCCCCTGAACAGCTCTTCATATACAGACATCCACTAATTATTTCAGCGTATGCTTGACGTGACAATGGCTGAGATCTGCCACTCATGTTCCATTCCCGGAACGTCAAACAGATGTCTTTCTGTGAATCCTACGTGGAGTCTCTGCTGAACGTTTATGCAATGATTGTGCTGATATATATGTGTTATATAATGACAGAGGAAGCGTTATTTGTGAGGAAATAATAGGATTTTAATTATCTACCGGTAAATCCTTTTCTCGTAGTCCGTAAAGGATGCTGGGGTCCACATTAGTACCATGGGGTATAGACAGGTCCACCAGGAGCCATTGGCACTTTAAGAGTTTGATAGTGTGTGCTGGCTCCTCCCTCTATGCCCCTCCTACCAGACTCAGTCTAGAAACTGTACCCGAGGAGACAGACAACTTCGAGAGAAGGATTTTACACAGATAGTGGTGAGATTCATACCAGCTCACACACAAGGCAAACCAAGCTAACTAGCTTGAAACATCAGCAACGGCTGAGCAATATTACTTACCAAGTAACAAAACAGTACTTACCAAGAACTAAGCAGTACTGAACTAAGTAACCACTGCAGGATCACGAAGCGCTGGGCGAGCGCCCAGCATCCTCTACGGACTACAAGAAAAGGATTTACCGGTAGGTAATTAAAATCCTATTTTCTCTTACGTCCTAGAGGATGCTGGGGTCCACATTAGTACCATGGGGATGTACCAAAGCTCCCAGAACGGGAGGGAGAGCGCGGAGGCTTCTGCAGAACTGACTGACCAAACTTAAAGTCCTCAGAGGCCAAAGTATCGAACTTCTAGAACTTAGCGAACGTGTTTGAACCAGACCAAGTAGCCGCTCGGCAAAGCTGTAAAGCCGAGACACCCCGGCCAGCCGCCCAGGAAGAACCCACCTTACGAGTAGAGTGGGCCTTAACAGACGTAAGACACGGCAGTGCTGCCGTAAAATATGCATGCTGGATAGTGAACCTGATCCAGCGAGAGATCGTCTGCCTAGAAGCAGAACACACAAGTTTCTTGGAATCATACAGGACAAACAGAGAGTCCGATTTTCTGTGATGAGCAGTCCTCTTCACATAGATTTTCAGAGCTCTTACAACATCCAAGGACTTTGATGCAATTGAGGAGTAAGTAGCAACTGGCACCACAATAGGTTGGTTGATATGAAATGCCGACACAACCTTAGGAAGGAACTGCTGACGTGTCCGGAGCTCAGCTCTATCTTCATGGAAGATCAAGTAGGGGCCCTTACAAGATAAAGCCCACAACTCCGACACACGTCTAGCAGAAGCTAAGGCCAACAGAGTGACAGCCTTCCATGTGAGAAACTTGACCGCCACCTCCGCTAGAGGCTCGAACCAATCCGATTGGAGGAACTGTAACACCACGTTAAGATCCCAGGGCACAAAGGGAGGCTGGATGTGCAGAACCCCTTTCAGAAAAGTCTGAACCTTAGGAAAGAAAGCCAACTGTTTCTGGAAGAAAATGGATAGGGCCGAAATCTGGACCTTTACGGATCCCAACCTCAGGCCCACATCCATACCTGCTTAAAGGAAGAGAAGAAACCATCCCAGCTGAAACTCCACCGTAGGAAACTTCTTGGACTCACACCAAGATACATATTTTTTCCAAATACGATGGTAATGTTTAGACGTTACTCCTTTCCTAGCCTGTATATGTATATGTATGAATAACCTTGTTCGGAATGCCCTTCCGAGCTAATATCTGGCGTTCAACCTCCATGCCATCAAACGTAGCCTCGGTAAGTCTTGATAAGCGACCGGCCCCTGCTGCAGTAGGTCCTCCTGAAGAGGTAGAGGTCTCGGCTCTTCTAGCAGTAGATCCAGAAGATCCGCGTACCAAGCCCTTCTTGGCCAGTACGGAGCAATGAGGATTACCTGAACTTTTGTTCTCCTTATGAGTTTTAGAACTCTTGGAATGAGTGGAAGTGGAGGAAACACGTACACCGACTTGAACACCCACGGAGTCACTAGGGCGTCCACCGCCACGGCTTGCGGGTCCCTCGACCTGGAACAATACTGCCGAAGCTTCTTGTTGAGACGAGAGGCCATCATGTCTATTAGAGGTACTCTCCAAAGGTCTGTTACCTCCGTGAACACCTCCGGATGGAGTCCCCACTCCCCTGGATGGAGATCGCGTCTGCTGAGGAAGTCCGCTTCCCAGTTGTCTACTCCCGGAATGAAGATCGCTGACAATGCCAACGCGTGTTTTTCTGCCCAGAGGATGATTCTTGTTACCTCTGACATTGCAGCTCTGCTCTTCATTTCACCGTCGGTTTATGTACGCTACTGTCGTTACATTGTCTGACTGCACTTGAATGGCCCGATCTCGCAGAAGATGGGCCACTTGGAGAAGACCGTTGTAGATGGCTCTTAGTTCCAGAATGTTTATTGGTAGGCCGGCTTCCAGACTTGACCACCTTCCTTGGAAGGTCTCCCCTTGAGTGACTGTGCCCCAGCCCCGGAGACTTGCATCTGTGGTTAGAAGGATCCAATCCTGAATCCCGGACCTGAAGCCCTCCAGAAGGTGAGGTAATTGTAGCCACCAGAGGAGTGAAATCCTGGCCTTTGGCGACAGATGTATTCTCTGGTGCATGTCCACCACTTGTCCAGGAGATCCAGTTGGAAGAGCCAAGCATGAAACCTCCTGTACTGCAGAGCCTTGTAAGAGGCCACCATCTTCCTCAGAAGACGAATGCACTGATGAACCGACACCCGGGCTGGCTTCAGGACATCCCGGACCATTGTTTGTATCACCAACGCTTTCTCCTCCAGAAAGAAACACCCTCTGCACTTCCGTGTCGAGGATCATTCCCAGAAAGGACAACCTCCTGGTTGGCTCCAAATGTGATTTTGGAAGATTCAGGATCCAACACTTTTTCCTTGTGTAGATGGTTCTTTAGAACAATGGACTGCAACAGCTTCTCCTTGGACGATGCATTTATCAGCAGATCGTCCAGATACAGAATTATGTTCAGCCCCTGCCTGCGGAGAAGAACCATCATCTCCGCCATCACCTTGGTGAATACCCTCGGTGCTGTGGAGAAGCCGAATGGCAGGGCCTGGAACTGAAAATTACTGTCTAACAGTGTGAATCGTAGAAAAGCTTGATGCCGCGGCCAAATCAGAATGTGGAGGTACGCATCCTTGATATCCAGGGATACCAGGAATTCCCCTTCCTAAAGACCTGATATCACCACCCTCAGAGACTCCATTTTGAACTTGAACTCCCTCAGAAAGAGGTTTAGTGACTTTAAGTTCAAAATGGGCCTGACCGAACCATCCGGTTTTGGTACCACGAAAAGGATTGAATAGTAACCTTTGTTTTGCAAATGGGGTGGAACTGGTACAATGATCTGTGACTCCACCAACTTCTGGATGGCTTCCTGTAGGATAGCCCTGTCCGCCAGCAAAGCTGGCAAGCCTGATTTGAAGAATCGGTGAGGAGGGAGATCTTGAAACTCCAGCCTGTACCCCTGGGACACAATATCTTGCACCCAGGGATCCAGGCCGGACGACACCCAGACGTGGCTGAAATGCCTGAGTCTCGCCTCCACCGGCCCCACCTCCAGGGCGCACGGTCCACTGTCATGCTGAGGACTTAGGCGTACCTGAAGCAGCCTTCTGTTCCCTGGAACCTGCGGCAACAGGTTTCTTGGATTTTGGCATACCTCCCATAAAGAAGGTGTTAGACGGCTTGGCCTTTCTTACATTAGTAGCCCGAAAGGACTGTGATGCAGGAGAAGTGAAAGGTTTCTTCGTAGTCAGTGCAGCTGACGGAAGAAAAGGTGATTTACCCGCGGAAGCTGTGGAAATCCATGCATCCAGCGCTTCCCCAAAGAGAGCCTGACCTGTGTAGGGTAGGGTCTCCACACCTCTCCTGGATTCCGCGTCGGCAGACCACTGGCGCAGCCAAAATCCTCTGCGAGCTGAGACAGACATGGAAGATATCCCTGTAGCCATCGAACCCAGGTCCTTCATGGATTCCACCATAAAACCTGCAGAATCCTGAATGTTACGTAAAAACAATTCAACATCACCTTTATCCATTGTATCCAAATCTTCAAGTGACGTGCCTGACCACTTTACTATAGCCTTGGAAGTCTATGCACAGGCAATAGTAGGACGTAGAATAGCCCCTGAAGCCGTTTATATGGATTTGAGCGTAGCGTCAATTTTGCGATCAGCCGGTTCTTTCAACGTGGTAGATCCTGAGACAGGTAAAACCACCTTTTTTGAGAGTCTGGATACAGACACATCAACTATGGGTGGATTTTCCCATTTTTTCCTATCTTCCTCAGGGAAAGGAAAAGCAACCAGAACCCTTCTAGGGATCTGAATTTTTTTCTCCGGGTTTTACCAGGCTTTCTCAAAAATACCATTTCATTCTTTAGACGCAGGGAAGGTTAGCGAGGCTTCCTTATTGTCTGTAAAGTAAGCCTCCTCAACCTGCTCAGGTGTTGTATCAGCAATATTCAATACATCTCTAATGGCCTCTATCATCAACTGCACCCCTTTTGCAAGAGATGCCACCCCCCTCAGTACATCCCCATCACCGTCTGCCGTGTCAGAGTCGGTGTCCGTGTCATCCTGCATAATTAGGGCAAAAGCACGTTTTTGGGAGCTGTCAAAGTCAGAAAAATATCTCTATACACACTGCCATATTTGCACCTCATTCTGGTCCGCGCTGCGCATGCGTGCGCTCTCCCGTGCGTGCGCATACTCACAGTCGCGGGCACCCGCAGGCGCACGGTATGCGTATTTACGGTAGAGTTTATGTGATCGTAGCGTGCGACTCAATCGTTACATATTTTCAGTAATAATGTATTTTGTAAATCATGGTCCCTTTGATAGATTCTGAAAGTTTGGTTAATATAGAATGTTCGTGAACAGAGAAATCCCTCTTTGTTTGATACGAAGGGTCAGACAGGAGTAATACAGTGGTGTTTAGTATCCATCGGAAGAATATTTAATTAGAAATATTCCGGTGTTGGTTTGAAGCAGATCAATCGCTCGTGCGAATAGTTATGGACATAAGAAGTTTATGAACATTTACTTTATTTGCACTTTATTACCCATGCGGCGGGAAACCCAGTTTCCCTCCCACCTGAGCTGTTGGAAATAGTCACAGCCCACCTGTATGAATCAACCTATGACCTTTTGTTATAATGCGAGGAGAAATTCCTGTGTCCAATGAACAATGAGATTGTAGGGACCATTGAATTGCATTGTGTGTGGGGCATAAATAGAAAGGCCGATCACATCCAGCTCTCACTCTTCAACGGTTATCATTGCTGAAAATCGAGAGCTGGATGTCCAGAGGCGCATGCGATCGTTTCCCTTGTGCGTAAGTTTTTCTCCGTAATCATACTGTTTCTCTCTTGTTATTATGGGCCATATCTTTCTCTCTCTTCTCTTTCTCTCATTTTTCTCTTAAACTTAATTGTATTGTATTTCCTGTGTAGTTATCTGGATAGGTAGTCTATGTTATATTGTAGTGTATGACTTGTATTGTGTTTAACTCTTTTGCAAGTATAGCATTCATAATATACATTTTAGGCGTTGGACCCTGAGCACGGTATCTGTGTGTTTCTTATAGTATTAAGTATTCTCAGAGCGTCGGTGACGCTCGAACAGCTTTAAAGGTAATAAGGTTATACTGTGTTGCATTTACACTCTAACATTACACTAAGGTTTTACCGCACAACACACTGTTTATGGTTTAGATATAAAGGTTTAATATAGTGAGCGTCAGCGCCGCTGGTGATCTCCTCGTGGTCCCGAGCGTCTGCTACGCTATAGCGAATCATTACGTTAGTTAACAGCCAATAACGTGCCAGCCTGTGATCTCTTGGCCGTGAGTGAACGTGACGCTTGAGCGTCTCGATTCGGCAAAGCGGTTGTTACGCAACTAGCGTACCCTTACGGTACTTCATACGTAGATAGCGTATAGTGTTCTTAGACCTCATAAAGGGTATTATATACGATAAATATTTAGCTTTATCAATTGGCGGCTCGCCCGTCCTTCACATATCTACACTAGGTAATTTCAGCAGACATTATCCAGCAGCAAAGGGCGGGAGATCATATTCCTCGTAGTGCTGTTTGGATAAGCGTCTGCTTCTCTTAGTAAAGGGTGCTGAAGGAATCCGGGAACCGGAGGTAAGAACAAAACAATAGTGGTTTTTTTTTTTTAAAACTGTTTATTTTTCTGTCTTGCGTACACACGCACGCACACATATATATCTGCATTTCCTTTTCATTTGTGTATTTTCGTATGTCACTCTTCTGTTTGCCAGTTCTATAGTTGATAAACGTATAAATTGTGTTACGGTGGATCTTTGCTTTGCGTACACGTGTCTCTAACAAAAGACTGAGACTTGCGTACGCAATCCAAGGGCCGACGCACGCAGCGTATATTACGCAACGGAGCGTACGGGTACGCCCACATAACTCAAAACACAAGTTTTTCTCCTCTTCTCTCGACGCGATAAGTAGCGCCACGCGGTAAATAACGCCAGGCGATAAATCGCGCAAATTTTTTTTTTTCTTTTAAATTCCAAATTTAAATTAATAGATCCTTCTCCTAATTTGTAACACATCTGGTCTAAAGAGAAATTTCTGCGCAGAAATAGAAATAGAAACAAAAGTGTACAGGTGGTGAGTGAGTGTGTTGTATACAATTTTACAGGTTGAACCACAAGAAAAGTCGAGTTCTCGTGAAGTACATGCGTGTAAGTGATGTACATGGTGGCTAGGGAGGCATCCCTGGTTAAATATACAATTTGAGCATTAGAGTGTAGCAGACCAGGAGGTCATACTGTAACAGACCAGGAGGTCATAGCAGACCAACAGGTTCAGGTACAGCAGACAAGGAAGTCCGCTATACATTTCACAGGCACAACACCAAGAAAGGGTTGGTGCAACACCCATATAGGCCATATAAGCTCTGGCTGAAGGAATTCGCAGCCGAAATTTTCGATTCCACTGGTCGCTCAGTACATAAGATTAGTTGCTTGTGTACTAAACGATTGTACCGCACGTAATTGTGTGCATTAGTAAACCTGACCGGTACTATTTGTGTACGAAGGTCATAAACGCTATTTGTACATTCTAACGTGATTTGTGTAATTTTTTTTATTTTAAGGGAAGTTCGCTGCTCACTCAGGAACTATCCAGCAACCAATAGTTACTGGAAAGAGTAAGTGTTCTTCGGAGCACCCTCACAGGTTCCAGTAAATAGAGGTTC
Organism: Pseudophryne corroboree; assembly: GCF_028390025.1. NCBI lineage: Eukaryota > Metazoa > Chordata > Amphibia > Anura > Myobatrachidae > Pseudophryne > Pseudophryne corroboree. The sequence continues at coordinate 449,017,657 of NC_086450.1, read as the reverse complement.
AGGTCGCAGGGGCCCTAGGTCGAGTACGCCAGCACCATATCGGTGTGATCAGGTCGTATTGGTCGGCGTGGGCGAGTGAGTGGGGTACTCGGTAAACCGCCACCGTCAGCCTATTTTGGACATTTGGTTTGCGTAAGGGTTGGTTGAATAAAGCAACACCTTCGAACTATGGGGGCCACTTGTTCAGGTAGGGGGCGATCAACCTCTGTTCGGGTTGATTCAGTGAACCGACCAATTGGGTCGGCAAGGTATGTAATGTGTGAGAAATACGGAAGTCACACAGAAGCTTTATGTGATGAATGGGAGAGAATGACAGTACATGACGGGGAGAAATTCCCAAGAGTAGGTAGCTTCAGCACAGAAGTGTTAACAAATTTAAGGAGAAGGATATGTCTCATTAAATCAGCAAAGAGACGAATCAAGCATTATGATTATTTGCAGTTGTGGCAACAGGAGGGTGACATACAGAGAGGATTGGCTCAGGCGGCGGGATCTGGCTCAATCAGAAAACTGATAGCCACGGCCCCACCGCCACCATACATATCAGGAGAGAAATTGATTGCGGAGAATGACGCACTAAGGTGTAACACACAAACACTTAGCAACTGTGTAAATGTTAAAGATAATGTTAACCAATTAACCAATGCAAGTATTAACCGTGCAAGTTGTACCCTGTTTTGAACTTTCCTCAGGAGTGTGATCAAGAAGACGAATCGGCAACAATTTCAGCGCTCTCTCTAGCAGCCACCATAGCAGAGACCACAGTAGGCACAGCTCCACCCACGAGATTAGTAACAAAGGCCCCTAGCGGAGGGATAGGTGAGGTCGTATCTACGGGTAAGTACGGCACCATACACTATGCTGAAGCCATTTCACCACAGGGTGTAGAACCCACACAGAGTGATGTTGTTAGAGTTAATCCTGTTAGGGTAATAGCTGTTCCAAATGGGAAAACTGACACATCAGGAGTCACCCCCGTGAGGAACATTGCCATGTATAGCCCATTTTCCAGAATGGAATTAAGGACCATAGTGTCTGAATTCCCTGACCCTAGAAAAGATTTAGTTGCCAGTCAAAAATACATCAGAGACTTAGGTAACACTGTAGAGCCCAACAATAAAGACTGGCAGATATTGCTGAGAGCATGTTTACCCTCCAATGTTGACACAACTCAATTTTTAGCTGATTGCGGATTAGATCAGGATGTACCTCTTACACATGTGTACAACAAAGACAATGTAAAAAGAATAAACTTACAGTTAAAAGAGTATTTCCCAGCGGTAGTCAGATGGAACAAGATATTCTCCATTAAACAGAAGGAGTCAGAGACAGCTGCAGAGTATTTTCACAGAGCATTATCAGAAATGGCAAAATACACAGGCATAGAGGACATTAAAACAAACATAAACCATCGAGAAGTAGCAGTATCGGTACTGATGGATGGTTTAAAAGAATCATTAAAGACTAGGGTACAGACCACACAACCATGTTGGCGAGGTCTGTCTGTGGCTACTTTGAGAGAGGCTGCTATTGATCACGATAGGAACATCACCAGACACAGGGAACAACAAAGTGATAAGTTAATGGCCGTAAGTATACAGGCCCTGACCACAAGGCAGCCTTTGTTTGTATCACCAAACCCTGTGGGTAAGTCAAGTGTGGTTACTTGTTATTCTTGTCATAAACAGGGACACATGGCACGAGACTGTAGAGTAAAGAATGTACGAAACTCATACCAACCCCCTAGACAACGACACGACACACGACATTGGGAGCAAGGTCCGCAGAAACGGAGTTATGAGCCACATGCAGGGGAAACAAAAAGATACCCCCCAAACAGAGATTGGCAAACCTCTGGTAGTTCCCAGCTAACTCCCTCACAAGTAGTTGCTGCCAGCGGGATTCAGGGAGGTCACCATACCCAATAGGGGTGTGGCCATACCTGTAATCTGCAGCCAGTAAAATTGATTGCAAGTCTTGGAAGTGAACCAGAAATTGCAATCAATGTAGCTGGTAAATCATTAAACTTTCTTGTAGACACAGGGGCGGCCAAATCAGTGATAAATTCGACAGTTGGCATGAGGACCACTGGTAGGACAATTCCAGCCGTGGGAGTAACAGGAGTAGTCCAGCATTACCCTGTTAGCAAACCAGCAGAGATTACAATAGGGCCTTTACATACCAAGCATTCCTTTTTGCTGGCTGCATCGGCACCGACCAATCTCCTGGGAAGAGACTTGCTGTGTAAAATGGGGTGCGTCATTTATTGTACTCCTGAAGGTGTATTCTTGGACATACCTGAGAATCACGCTCAGGAAGTACGAGACATGTTAGACTCCCCGTCAAAATTAATGTCACATACCACTATGACAAATAGGACTCCCTCCCAAGTAGAAGAAATGACATCTCAGATACCAGAGTCACTTTGGACAAAAGATGGACAGGACACTGGATTAATGGCAAACGTAGCTCCGGTAGTTGTACAAGTAAAAGATGGTAGGATGGCTCCAAAAATCCCACAGTACCCTCTGAAGCCAGAGGTGGAGTTAGGAGTTTACCCAGTAATAGAGCGCTTGCTACAACAGGGCATTCTGGTAAGAACGTCCAGCACTGCTAATAGTCCCATCTTCCCTGTGAAAAAGAGTGGGGGGAGGGGTTACCGGCTAGTGCAGGATCTAAGGGGGATTAACAAAATAGTTGAGAGTCAGTTCCCCGTAGTGCCAAATCCAGCTGTCATCCTAATGCAAATCCCTCCCACTGCGAAATTTTTCACTGTTATTGACCTCTGCTCCGCTTTCTTTTCGGTACCTCTGCACCGTGACAGTCAATATTTGTTTGCATTCACATACAGAGGAGTCCAATACACATGGACTCGATTACCACAAGGATTCATAGATAGTCCAAGTATATTTTCTCAGGCTTTGCATGATTGTTTACAGTCTTTCCAACCAGTGAGTGGATCAGTATTAATACAGTACGTGGATGATCTACTACTGTGTTCTGATTCATTGGAGGCATCCCTGAAGGATACGAAACAGCTCCTGTTTCATCTTTCAGACACAGGACACAAGGTTTCCAAAGACAAGTTGCAATTATGCCAAACTAAGGTAAAATATTTGGGACACTGTCTAACACAAGGACTGAGACACCTGACCGCTGATAGAATTCAAGCAATTAGAGACATGACTCTGCCACAAACCCAGCAACAGATCAGAACATTTTTAGGAATGTGTGGGTATTGCCGTAACTGGATCCCAGGGTTTTCCATTTTAGCGTTACCTTTGCAGGAAATGGTCTCCTCAAACAAACCTGATCGGATTTTGCATACAGACGAGTCTGAGGCAGCATTTGAGAGACTTAAACAGTGCCTAACGCAGGCACCAGCATTAGGTATGCCGGACTATGGGAAACCCTTTGAACTATACGGAACAGAAAGTGCTGGTTGCGCGGCAGGCGTACTAACCCAAAAGCACGGTGATGCCAGCAGGCCAGTAGCATATTACAGCGCGCAGCTAGACACGGTAGCGCGATCCCTCCCCACATGCTTGCGAAGCGTTGCGGCGATAGCATTGCTAGTAACGAAAAGCGAAGACGTCGTGCTAGGTCACAACCTCACAATTCATACACCACATGCAGTGTCAGCCTTGTTAAATTCTGCCCAAACCAGGCACGTCTCATCAGCGCGGTTTACAAGGTGGGAATTGGCACTAATGGCCCCCATAAACATCACCATAAAGAGATGCAGTGCATTAAATCCTGCAACATATCTCCCAGGTGTGCCTGGACAGGCACAAAGGGTGGAGGATGAGAGTACTGGGGAAGGAGGATTTAATACAAAGGAAGACACTCATGATTGTATGGAATATTTGACCCAAAATTTTACCGCAAGGCCTGACATCAGTGACAACCCACTGGAAGATGCAGAACTTACGTTCTACACGGACGGTAGTTGTCATAGACAGTCAGACTCGGGAGACTTGTGTACTGGATACGCAGTCGTAGATGACCAAGGCACCATAGAAGCGGAACCGCTAGGCCCACCTCACTCAGCCCAGGTTGCTGAACTGGTCGCCCTAACCAGAGCATGTGAATTGGCTAAGGGCAAATCAGCCAATATCTACACCGATTCTAGATACGCATTCGGGGTAGTCCATGATTTTGGAGCCCTATGGCGCCTCAGAAATTTCATGACGGCAGCTGGTACACCGGTAGCGCATGCAGCTCACATAAAAAGGCTTCTAACAGCGATACAGGAACCCGACAGAGTGGCTGTTATCAAATGTAAAGCACATACATATAGCCAAGACCCAGTATCGCTTGGTAACAGCCGAGCAGACGAAGCAGCTAAGTTAGCAGCTGCTACCCCCAGACAGACAGACACCACACAACTGATGGTATTTAATACCATCAACACACAGAAGTTGTGTGAGATGCAAAATTTGTGTTCCACACAGGAAAAGGCAGTCTGGAGGGCAAAGGGATATGGCCAGGAGTCCTCAGGACTCTGGACGGATGGACAAGGTAAACCGGTGGCCCCCAGAGCATACCTTCCATGTTTGGCTGAAGCAGCTCACGGGCTGACTCATTTAGGCAAGGAAGGGATGTGCAAGTTGGTAAGAGCATATTGGTGCGCCCCAGGATTCTCCTCTCATGCGAGTAAAAGAGCCATGTCATGCCTTACCTGTTTGAGAAAGAATATTGGAAAGGCAATACCTACAGAACCATCCCATATCCCACCTGCCGGCGGCCCTTTCCAGGTAATACAGATTGACTTCATTCAATTACCCCCTTGTCGAAATTTGAAATATGTACTTGTTTGTATAGATGTTTTTTCAAATTGGGTCGAAGCATTTCCAGCGGCCACAAATACCGCTATGTTTACTGCTAAGAAAATTGTGCAGGAATTTGTATGTAGATATGGTATCCCTAGAATTATCGAAAGTGATAGGGGTACCCATTTTACAGGTGATGTCTTTCAAGGAATGTGTAAATTGATGGGAATTGATAGCAAGCTGCATACTCCATACCGTCCACAGGCGAGTGCGAAAGTGGAAAGAGTGAACAGCACTATTAAAAATAAACTGAGTAAAGTGATGGCAGAGACAGGATTGACATGGCCAGAAGCTTTACCCATTGTACTGTACAGCATCAGAATCACTCCCAGGTCCCCTCTTAATCTGTCTCCCTTTGAAATCTTGTTTGGTCGACAACCGCATGTTATGATTAACCCTCAGGATGATTTGAAGTGTAACAATGAAGTGACTGTAAAATTCTTGATTAACATGAGTAAACAGTTAAGGAATCAAAATGATAATCTGAAGTTAGTGATTCCTGATTTACCAGATAGTAATTGTCATGACATTGAACCTGGGGATTATGTAATGATACGGAATTTTCTACGCTCAGGTTGCCTTATTGACAGATGGGAAGGACCATACCAGGTCTTATTAGCACTACAGCATTGAAGGTTGCTGAGAGAGAGACTTGGGTTCATTCGTCCCACTGTAAGAAGGTTACTGATCCAGAGAGGTCCCGCGATAAGGAACAGACGGTAGAGGTTGTATCCCTGGAGTGTCTGTTCCAGGAAGATTGAGGCGGCACCTGAGCATCGAGAACCACAAGATCAAAAGCAGTTGTCGATCCCCTGTTCCCTTTTATTGTTTTTCTCCAACTTCCCATCCCATCTCCCTCAATTATTTTTTTCCCCCTCTCATTCTTCTTCGTCTCCTCCTATAAGATGGACTTGCCCCAAGAGACTGTGATCCGGATTTTCCTGTTGACCATGATGTTGACCAGAGCAGTCTGTTCCGGCGAGAGTACCATGGAGGTCGAGAGGGGTTCTGGAATGGGTTCTGATGATAAAGATGGAGGCGTAGTTTTCCAAGAACAACTTAACCAACAAGTAAAGGCGAGTATCAGAAAACGATCCGACAGCATTGACCATAGAAGGAATTGTGAAGGATTGTTAGCTGAAGAAAACTGTATCTGTAGGCTCTGTAACAATGTCATTGAGGATGGGTGCATTAAGAAATGCCAATCCAGTTTTAATATCCATATGGACCGGCATCCATTGAGTGACTATCACTCCTTAGTGGGTAATGTATTAAACAAAACAGATTGTTGGGTATGCTCTCAAGTACCTCAGGGTCATAGCAAATCAGGGCTAGTACCATTTCCTTTAACGATAGAGGAGGTACTTGAGTTAAATGGTGGGAGACCGGTGGACCGGAGGTTTAATATCTCCAGCCCTCCTAGTTTGAAGCTCCACCAATACCATGTGGATAGGTCCCTATTATGTTTCAACATCTCCAATCCCCGAAAGCCGGGAAATTGGGAAGTGTCATGGAGTAACCACACCATGACCTTTTCGCATAGAGCAGATAGAATGCCTACGGATACAGAGCTTGTACGCCACATAGCCAGTAGAGGAAAATCTTTCCGGTATAGGTATACCTTAGGAAATAGGATTACTAAAGTTGGAGAGGTATCACCAGGATACTGTGCACATATCGTACAACCTGATACGTGTACTAAGCAGGTGGAAGAATTAGGGTTAGGAGATTTCACATGGAAGGTGTGTAATATGGTTATGTCCTACTCCGTCCCATATGTTCTCCCCGATGATGCATATTTCATATGCGGGAGAAAGGCGTACAAGTGGCTTGCCCCAAACTCTGAAGGATTGTGTTATATTGGAAAAGTACTGCCTGAAGTAATGACTGTATCACATGACAAAATGAAAGACATACACCGTGGTGCCCAAGCTCCTTATACTCACACCCATTACGAGCACGTTGTTAAAAGGCACCTGATAGAGAAGACAGAGCATCCGGCCTCTGATCTGATAAGTGAATCCACCGGGATTCAATTCTTAATCGCGTTAGATTTCACCCGCACCGCTAGAGGAGTGCTGAATTATAAATACATTTCTGCGCTCGCCAATTTGTTAGACAATATCACTGAAATGTATGATGACACGTTTAGGTATACTGGAAGAGAACTTCAGGCTTACAAAACAGAACTGGTACAGCATAGAATGGTTCTCAATTACCTCACAGCAGTGACAGGCGGATATTGTGTCACACTGGCAACACAATACGGCGTGAAATGTTGCACATATATTACGAATAGCACCGAGGACCCGGTCGAGGTCATAGACCAAAAGATGGACGATATTCTCCAATTGAAGTGGGAATTTCGCAGGAGACACAATCTCACTCTTGCTGCTGTAGGTAATGAGCTGACTGGTTGGGTGTCATGGTTGAACCCGCGAAATTGGTTTTCTGGTTTAGGAGACTGGGCTCAAGGAGTCATAATGGACGTTGGGAAGTTTCTCCTATGTATCTTAGGTGTTGTCATATCGATTGGATTGATATTTAGATGCGGTCAGGCTTTAATGAAGTGCAATCATCGTACTAGGGTAATGAGTTTAAGGAGTGAGGAAACTGTAATTAACCTGGACTTGATTTATGACCCAAATGTAGAAACAATGATGTGATGAAAATGCGATTTCTACGGTCCGTTTCTTTCACCTGTTTTTCCGTTTCCTCCAAGGTAACAAGACCCACTTGGACGAGGAATTTGATGAGCCAATATACAGACAACAGAGGGATTAAAGAAGAAGTTTGACAACCTGATACACAGATTTTTGATGAACTATGCCATGGATCCCCAGTTTCCCTAGAAATTTTAAAATTACGCTAGCCCAACACTTTTGTAAATCTATGGACATTGACAGCTTTGCTCGCACCTTATGAGCAAAAGCACAAGGAAGACTGCAATCAACAGGCACCAAACAAGACCTCAATCGACGAATGTTCATTTACCTGACATAGAATACCACCACATTTACCGTAATTATGTCTTTTCTTCATTTCTACAACCCTCAGGTAATGACACACATAGTCGATAGGGAATACAGGCACAGATATCAGCAATCACATATTCCCCCCATTCATGTATCATCAACTAAAATGTGCACCCCCATTTTTGTTGCAACCACAGCCGAAAAGAGCTCGGTAAAGTTTGACAGCCCATCCACAGACCCGTACCACGGGATAAGAAGGAATTCAAATGTATACTTCGCAATACCTCGAAGCTTGATTTAAAACACGTACGGCACGATGATACATGACCCCCCAAACATGGATCCATACACACATGCTTCTGCTATCTCACTAGGTCATACCCTCTTCACACCTACTCCTCTCTCCTCCCCTACCCAACCATGGAAATATATTAACCCCTGACATATATTTTTCTCTTTTTGAAATGTTTTCAGGAAGTGGCAGTTATTGTTGACTGCCAAAGGGTGGACTGTCAAAGTCAGAAAAATATCTCTATACACACTGCCATATTTGCACCTCATTCTGGTCCGCAGTGCGCATGCGTGCGCTCTCCCGTGCGTGCGCATACTCACAGTCGCGGGCACCCGCAGGCGCATGGTATGCGTATTTACGGTAGAGTTTATGTGATCGTAGCGTGCGACTCAATCGTTACATATTTTCAGTAATAATGTATTTTGTAGATCATGGTCCCTTTGATAGATTCTGAAAGTTTGGTTAATATAGAATGTTCGTGAACAGAGAAATCCCTCTTTGTTTGATACGAAGGGTCAGACAGGAGTAATACAGTGGTGTTTAGTATCCATCGGAAGAATATTTAATTAGAAATATTCCGGTGTTGGTTTGAAGCAGATCAATCGCTCGTGCGAATAGTTATGGACATAAGAAGTTTATGAACATTTACTTTATTTGCACTTTATTACCCATGCGGCGGGAAACCCAGTTTCCCTCCCACCTGAGCTGTTGGAAATAGTCACAGCCCACCTGTATGAATCAACCTATGACCTTTTGTTATAATGCGAGGAGAAATTCCTGTGTCCAATGAACAATGAGATTGTAGGGACCATTGAATTGCATTGTGTGTGGGGCATAAATAGAAAGGCCGATCACATCCAGCTCTCACTCTTCAACGGTTATCATTGCTGAAAATCGAGAGCTGGATGTCCAGAGGCGCATGCGATCGTTTCCCTTGTGCGTAAGTTTTTCTCCGTAATCATACTGTTTCTCTCTTGTTATTATGGGCCATATCTTTCTCTCTCTTCTCTTTCTCTCATTTTTCTCTTAAACTTAATTGTATTGTATTTCCTGTGTAGTTATCTGGATAGGTAGTCTATGTTATATTGTAGTGTATGACTTGTATTGTGTTTAACTCTTTTGCAAGTATAGCATTCATAATATACATTTTAGGCGTTGGACCCTGAGCACGGTATCTGTGTGTTTCTTATAGTATTAAGTATTCTCAGAGCGTCGGTGACGCTCGAACAGCTTTAAAGGTAATAAGGTTATACTGTGTTGCATTTACACTCTAACATTACACTAAGGTTTTACCGCACAACACACTGTTTATGGTTTAGATATAAAGGTTTAATATAGTGAGCGTCAGCGCCGCTGGTGATCTCCTCGTGGTCCCGAGCGTCTGCTACGCTATAGCGAATCATTACGTTAGTTAACAGCCAATAACGTGCCAGCCTGTGATCTCTTGGCCGTGAGTGAACGTGACGCTTGAGCGTCTCGATTCGGCAAAGCGATTGTTACGCAACTAGCGTACCCTTACGGTACTTCATACGTAGATAGCGTATAGTGTTCTTAGACCTCATAAAGGGTATTATATACGATAAATATTTAGCTTTATCAGAGCATACATCAGGGGGCCCGGAGGCAACAGAATCAACAACAGCCATAGAGTTCTGTAAAACCTGAGTTGCAGACTCATTTTGTGCAACTCTAGTAGAAATCTGAGAAATCATGCTCTTAAGAGAGGCTAACCACTCAGGCTCACTTGCTGGGACCTGTGCTAACACAGTGCAATCCTGATTACATGAAATGGGATCATCCTGAGAAAACATATCCTCTGCAGCATATGACATAGCTTAATGGAGACCACAAACACTACACACACACACACACACACACACACACACACACACACACACACACACACACACAAAGGTAGACAGAGTTTACCCCCAAGAATGCCATGAGAGACACAGAGATTGGAGCCAACCCACACACAGCGCTTCTTGGATAGATAACAGCCACTACCCAGCGCTGACTGTGTACCTTAATAGGATACACAGTCTGTACACAGACTCCCACCCCCTTCTACAACCCCATGGTACCGTTGTAAGATAGCTGGAGTTCATGAGGAAGGACAGCTCTCCCTTTCAGCGTCCCTGCAGGCAGGGAAAATGGCGCTGAACACTGCTGGTCCGCTCTGAGGAGAAGCTCCGCCCCCTTTCATGGCGCTGCTTCCCGCTCTCTGTTTGAATTATACTGGCCTGAGGTATGTGCTGGCAGTGATCCGGGGTCCCTGACAGACTGTGTGACCAGTGTAGGGAGTAGGCGCTGGCTCAGCCCCTCACAGCGCAGCACTATGTACCGCTGAGCCCTGGAGCGCAGTTAGTACTGCACTCCATACCCTGTTGCCGCCATCTTCACACCGGCTCCCCGCTTGCTAAGGGGGGCAGTGACTAACTCGCCACAAGTCTTCTGGCTCTGTAAGGGGGTGGTGGCATGCTGCCGGGGTGATTGATCCCCTGTGGCGGCGATCGATCAATCCCCTCCGGAGCTCAGTGTCCTGTCAGCGGAGATAGTGGCTCAGACCCCTTAGGGCGGACACTACTCCCCCCTTAGTCCCATGAAGCAGGGAGACTGTTGCCAGCAGCCTCCCTGTAAAATAATAAACTCTAAAAAAACCTTTTACTAGAGAAGCTCTGGAGAGCTCCCCTAGCTGTGACCGGCTCCTCCGGGCACATTTTCTAAACTGCGTCTAGTAGGAGGGGCATAAAGGGAGGAGCCAGCCCACACTCTCAAACTCTTAAAGTGCCAGTGGCTCCTAGTGGACCCATCTATACCCCATGGTACTTCTGTGGACCCCAGCATCCCCTAGGACGTAAGAGAAATAAAAGTTGCGTGAGCCTTTCGAGAAGCCCCTAAATCCTGGTGGGTTTCATAAATGGTCCTTTGCAACAATACTCCAGAGCAGGCATTTCCAACCACGGTCCTCAAGGCACACTAACAGTGCAGGTTTTAGTGATATCCAGGCTTCAGCACAGGTGACTTAATTAGTAGCTCAGTTATTTTGATTTAACCATCTGTGCTGCAGCCTGGATATCACTAAAACCTGCACTGGTGGTGTGCTTTGAGGACCGTGGTTGGAAATGCCTGCTCCAGAGACAGCAGCCAGCCAGCCTAGTAGGAGTTGGTTCTTCTGGAATATTGGTAAAGAAGTACCCCAGGAAATGCATTTTCTGAAACCGTTACTGCTACGCCCTTGATTCTGGCAAACACGTCACCTACATACATCAAAAGCCGCCATTTTATGTGCTAATCCGATATTTGGTCTATTAGTTCATTTGGAAGGAGTGACACTGTTGAAGCAGAAAACGACACAAAACGGTGTCACTGATCTGAAGTGAATGTATAGTCTTACTTCTTATAAACTTGGGTTTACAAAATGGCTGCCTCCAGTGAGTACAGGAGGCAGCCATTTTGTGTCTTTTAAAAATAAGACTTTTTTTAAAAAATGTACACCTTCTTTCACACAAGAATATACAGCCGCGTCCATTTTTCAGCAAGTAACCTCCACTCAGGTATGCTCAGATGTTCATTGATATATGAACTCGCTGTAACGTTTTGAAGCATTTTTCAAGTGTTTTTATTTTTATTTTTTCACCCACTTGGCAAAAAGCTCCAAAAGGCAAGTGAATCCAAACACTAAGAAATACTGATTTACAATACTGCCAACTGCAAACTGCAACTGCAAACCTCTGCCAGGCTGCTTACTGTGTTTTCTTTCTGTCCTAGGTGTACTAGAGCACAGGTTCTCAAACTCTGTCCTCAGGACCCCACACGGTGCATGTTTTGCAGGTCTCCTCACAGAATCACAAGTGACGACATTAGCTCCACCTGTGGACCTTTTAAAATGTGTCAGTGAGTACTTAATACACCTGTGCACTTGCTGGATTACCTGCAAAACATGCACTGTATGGGGTCCTGAGGACCAAGTTTGAGAACCACTGTACTAGAGTAATCTAAGTGAGCAATTGCCATTGGATGTTGCACAACACTTAGTGAAAGTGGATGTAGCCGCCGTCCCAGGCGTCCACAGGTGAGTAAAAGGACCATTCCCTTCTCACGCCTCCCTCACAGTGAGGGGATTATTTACTGATGTCCTTGACTGGTCAATCCTGGCATACGCTATGCCCCTGTCACGAAAGCCCATATGTGTTTCCATATCTGCTGCCCAAAGGGTACTAGATGTCAGGTTGTACTATGTATGCTTTCCCCAAAGATGTTTCCAATGAAATCCTGGACATACATTGCAGCCAGTTGAGGAGCTTGTGATCAGTAACAATGGAAAACTCAAGGATGGGCAAATAGAGTTGGAGCTTCTGGAGCAATTATACGTGGGTCAGACACTACTCCTCAATGTAGCATAAGTCACCTGACAGCTAGCAAATTAAATGATTGGGTATTGGTCTCCAGAAGTATACACTCCTGGGTTCCCGCTCTGCTCTCTGCGCAGTGAAAACCCAGCTGATCAGACAGACAGGTGATTGGTTGCTATGGGCAACTTCTCCACTTGACAACTTTCCCAATCTTTAGAAGGTTTGATACACAATCCCCCACCCCCCTCCCATTATAGACATCTATAACTGTTTCATCAGACCTCACAATATTGTCCTTTGAACAGTCAGGACAAAGTCAGCACACTGCCATGCTAAAGGGGGCACGGCCGTCACATGTAGGGGGCATTCCATATCCCTGGGAGGGTGAGGAGCACTATCCAAGTGCTAGACCACCAACTGTCTTCCACCTTTCTCCTAAAAACACCCATAAATTGCCACTAGCACCAGAGGCACCTACCTCCCGACTTGCAGACTCATGAAACGTCAAGACAGTGCACTCAAATATGGATTGTCTTCATAGGTGTGCGCAGGGGGGGGTGCCTGGTGCGCACAGGCACCCCCTAATGTCGGCACCACCATCTCACATGCCTGATGCAGCGATCGCCGAGCAGGCTGATTACTGTCCCCTCTGCGTTGCACCCTGTCAGGACTGTATTACTGACCGGACGCCTGGGTTAATCAAGGATGCCACTGCCACCGGCTTTCAAACTCCCGGCTCCACCTCCATGTACAAAAACAGCATGATGTGACGTGATGACATCATGCTGCTCGCACGCCCACCCGTCACATGCCCACCTCTCTCATTCTATGCTATGAGGATCAGCATGCAGCCAGCGTTCCTCTTATGAAGACAAATTCAGTACTGGCAGGCGGCCAGCAGCAGCATTGACACGTCACTCGTTTTTCCAGCAGCAGCAGTACTAGTCTGCGAGGGATCAGTACGAAATCCCGCTGGACGGGAACCCGGCGGTCGAAGTACCGACACTGGAATCCAGACCAGCAGAATCCCGACAGGCGTGGTGAGCGGAAAGCAGCCCCTTGCGGGCTCGATGCGCTCACCACGCTGCGGGCACGGTGCCTCGCTATGCTCGGCACACTATTTTATTCTCATGGGTGTCGTGGACACCCACAGAGGGAGAATATGTCGGGATTGTGCCGGTCGGGATTCCGGTGTCAGTATTTCGACCGCCGGGATTCCATCCGGCGGGATCATGACCGCATCCCGTCTGCGACTGTCAGTGTCAGTGAGTTACTGCAGCTTGCAGGGGAAAGAGAGGGGGAGCCAGACCAGGCTGTGGAGGAGCAGTGTAATTGGGTCTTTGTTTGGGGCACACCACAACATCTGACAATGTATCTGCTTTATTAGGATTGGTACAAGGGTGGATATTTTATATTGCATTGACTGTCAATAGATGGTGCTAGACACGCCCAAAAGGCGGTGCTAGACACACCCCTCTGATGGTGCACCCCCTAATAAAATGTGCTGCGCACGCCTATGATTGTCTTATCTAAATTGAGAGATACTGTATGTCTAGGCCCCAAGAGCTTGCACCAAAATAGGGACAGGGCGTCATGTACATTCACTGTAAAGCTCTGCATCATATGATGGCATTACATAAATGAAAGGTTATCCATAAAACGATCTGTCACGATAAGCTTCACCAGTACAGCGGGTGCTATTGATGACTTTGATATGTGTTCCTGTAATAAACTGATGAAATCTTTGGGTTATCTATGGACGTGTAACGTGAGCATGTAATGGGATCGGTATGAAATACCTACAATCAAAATCCCGACATGGACAAAATACCGACATTTAAAATACCGACAAGGTCAAAATACCGACATGTAAAATGTCGACAGGTCAAATTACAGACATGAGTTTTTCATTGCTTTTTGGTGTGTATGTCGACATAGGTCGACATGGACACCATATAAGTGTACCGCGTCCCCTCCAGGTCCACTGGGATGGTAAAGTATGAACATGTCAGTTTCAATGAAAAAATCAGGAAAAAGATTTTGATTGTCTGTAAATTAACTGCATCCCCGTGTAACCTCTCTGAGATGTCTCTGGGGCCGCCAGTCACTACATCCCATCTCTGGATAGTACGCAGATTCTTACTTGTAGACCACTTTGTCTGTACTTTTCACTTTCCACATTCTGTGCATTTGACCAATTTTGTGTCCTATTTTAACATTATTAAATCTATTTTGTAGGTAAAGAAACACTCTTCTCTGACTCTTACAAATGTCAAGTATGTCACTCAAATTGGCCAGCAATTGTCTGCTTCTCTGCATTACAGAAGCAGAGGTCTATGTGATGTATTGTAAATACATTGTTAATGGCACAGCGCCACCTGCTGACTTTATACATTAATGCATTTCCCTTGAGCTATAAAATTAAGCTTACACAGGATTCAGGGGGTAATTCAGACCTGATAGCGATTTTTGCGGTCCTGCGATCAGAGAGTCGTCGCCCACAGGGGGAGTGCATTTTCGCTGTGCAAATGTTTGAACGCATGTGTAGCAGAGCTGATTGTGCGCAGTCTCTGCTCAGCCCAGGACTTACCCAGGACTTACGATCACATCAGCCTGTTCCTGACCAGATTTGACGTCAGGAACCCTCCCTTCAAACGCTTGGACACGCCTGTGTTTTTCCAAACACTCCCTGAAAATGGTCAGTTGACACCCACAAATCTCCTTGCGAACGCCCGTGCGAATGGATCCTTCGCACAAACCCGTCGCTGACCGGTGATCCCCTTTGCAGCTGTGCAACGCACTGGCGCGGTGCAAATGCATGCGCAGTTTGGATCTGATCGCCTGCTGTGCGAAAACGCACAGCAGCAATCAGATCTGAATGACCCCCTCAGTCACAAACATGTGGAGCCCAACTTTAATGCACATTGGTGGTCATTCCGAGTTGTTCGCAGCGCAGTGATGAGGCAAAAAAACTGCACTTCTGCGCATGCAGCGCAATGCGCACGCGCGGCATACTATTACAATGAACAATGTCGTTTTACACAGGGTCTAGCGACGCTTTTCAGCTGCACTGGCTGCCGCAGAGTGATTGACATGAAGTGGGCGTTTCTGGGTGTCAACTGACCGTTTTCAGGGAGTGTTCGGAAAAACGCAGGCATGCCAGGGAAAACGCAGGCGTGGCTGGGCGAACGCAGGGCGTGTTCGTGACGTCAAATCAGGAACTGAATGGTCTGAAGTGATCGCAAGTAGGTTTGAAGCTACTCTGAAACAAAATTATTTTGTAGCCGCTCTGCGATCCATTCGTTCGCACTTCTGCTAAGCTAAAATACACTCCCAGTGGGTGGCGGCATAGCGTTTGCACGGCTGCTAAAAACTGTTAGCGAGCGATCAACTCGGAATGACCCCCATTATGCACAACATGTTTTCTGATGCAGGAATGTGCAGTTTGTTCGAAACTGGGAGATGGGTCGGTTTTAACAGATGCGTCCAAATCAGCATCACAAGCAGAATACGGAACGTCGTCCAATGACACAGAAAAACAACTTCAGCTATAATATAAAATGTAACAAAATGATAGCCAGATCCCCCAGGAAATGACAAGATTTGGGTAACGGCGCCGAATGCTCTGGGGTCAGTGTCAGGGTCTAATTACTTTTGCTTGACCTTTGGGCCAGAATGTAGCCAGCTCACCTGTCCAGGATGACAGTATGTCCCGGTGACCAAGGCTGGTTACTTGATACCCACAGAACATTATGTGTAAAGTGATGGTTTAGAAGAGACTGAATAATGGTTAAAGCACAGCAGGGATCCATGAAATATAGATCAAGTATTATTCCTAATCATCAAGCTTGGGAACTGCCAGGCGATCAATACGTCTCAGGGACGACAGGCTTTGCTGTAGAAATGTGTTAGTTTAAATAGCCAATAAAATTTATTTGAAAACTATAGGAGACGGATTATCAATGGCTTACATGGGGAATAAACCTCCAACCGCACCTGCTCCATATTCACTTCCCTTCTCACCCCCACTCCCCTTGCAGCCCTGTTGCTAATCCGGCTCCACGTGGTGGTGTAGACAGAGCCGGATTAGCAACAGTAGTCCACGTGGATTGTTAAGTATGAAAAGGTTCAAAAAAAAGAAAAAAATTGTGAAAAACTCATGTTGACCTTTTGACCTGTCGACCTAGAACATGTCCACCTAGAGACCCTGTCGACCTAGTTACTGTCTACCAATAGTGGTCGACCTAGAGACTGAATCCCTAATGTTGACAGTGGACATTTGTGGTGCTGGAAATACAGATGGAGCCCTCCTCATCTATCCCTTTAATAGGAGTAATTGAGCCAGGGCTGTCAGACTTAATCCCCTGCTGTAATGGCTTAATCCCCTGCTGTATTGTTCTCTCTGTATTGTATTGCAGCTGAGAACAATAGATGAAAGGCTTATGCTAATAAACCTTGGTGCACCTAGGTGCAGCAGAGAAGCCTAGATGGGCGGGGCTCCATCTGTATTTACACATTACACTTTGTACTAACATTGCCAACACATTTTATTGATCATTTTATTGGTATGGAACCCCCACAAACTTTAATATGGCACTGAGCGTGGATGTCCCCTCATGTCACTGCAGTTCTATGTACTGGCCTATTGCCCACCAGTAGGGCCACATTCTGGGTCCGCAGTTCTCACCATTTCCTGCTGAGGAAGAAAACTTTTGACATAAGTCTGAGGAAGAAGCTGCTCGTCACCAACTCTTCTAACATGGTCATGGAATCCACAGATGGTTCTGTCCATCGCACATGCCAGGCTTTCTCAGCTATCCTTCTCCTGAGGGTGGAACTGGCTTCTGGGTTTTACAGATTCTTTGCTAAATTTTAAATTTGAAACCAAGGAATTAAAAGATACCACGAGTAAATGTAGACTGAGCAAATGCCATTTGTGTCTGGCTTTCAGCTGCAATCTTATGGTGACTCTGAAGTTACAGTATGCCCAAACGTTTCTTGTAGTCCTCACCTACCTACCTCCTAATATTTCCTAAGTAGGGATGATGACAGATGGAAGAATGCTGGCAAGTTCTTTTAGCCAAGAAACATTTCAAACGTCTTTGTTACTGATAATGATGTAAGGCTAATAAAATGGTCCATGCGTGCCACAACTTTTGAGGCCACTTAGGGGGTAATTCAGAGTTGATCGCAGCAGCAAATTTGTTAACTGTTGAGCAAAACCATGTGCACTGCAGGTGGGGCAGATATAACATGTGCAGAGAGAGTTAGATTTGGGTGGGTTATTTTGTTTCTGTGCAGGGTAAATACTGGCTGCTTTATTTTTACACTGCAATTTAGATTTTAGTTTGAACACACCACCCAAATCTAATTCTCTCTGCACATGTTATATCTGCCTCCCCTGCAGTGCACATGGTTTTGTCCAACTGCTAACAAATTTGCTGCTGCGATCAACTCTGAATTAGGCCCTTAGATCGTTGTAGATTTTATCAGCAGCAATTTAGCATTTATGTGTCTAAAATGCTGCAGATCCAGATAAACTTCTGATTGGAATCTGTCATATGTTGGTTGGTTCAGACAGTAAAGACACCCTTATCCTCCAACCTCATTAATAGTTCACTCATCCTTCAACCTCAGTATGGTTCACTTGTCCTCCAACTCCAGTATGGATCATTCATCCTCCAACCTCAGTATGGGTCATTTATCCACCAACCTCAGTAATGCTTCACTCATCCTCCAACCTCAGTATGGCTCACTCATCCTCCAACCTCAGTATGGCTCACTCATCCTCCAACCTTAGTATGCTTCACTAATCCTCCAACCTCAGCCGAGGGCGGATTGACCATAGGGCTCGCCAGGAAGATTCCCAGTAGTCCGACGGGTCTGTGGGGCCTTTTTGCCATGTGGCCCCACCCCCCACATGCCAGGTAGCCCACCGCACTCAGTGCACTGCATTGTCCCCATTCATTCTGTTATTCCATCTTTGCTGTACAGCATCTCTGCCATCCAGTGATGCTGCCATGGCTACACAGTATGTTATACCTCTTGTGTTGCCCATGATGGGTCACTTCTACAAAATTTTAAAGGGCCACTTTTAGTTCCCAATCCGCCCTTGTTCTGCCGCAAAAGACGCAAGGTAGGCCGCAATTGCGTACAGCCCAAGGTGGAATCCCGCCGATCCCAGCAGACCCTACTACATCATCAGACCACACCCCAATTCGGGCTACTTCCAGAAATTTCCTGGGCTGGTTTTTCATCCCAAACCGCCCCTGCTCCAACCTCAGCATGGCTCCCTAATCCTCCATCTTCAGTATGGTTCACTCATTCTCCAACCTCAGTATGGTTCACTCATCCTCCAACCTCAGTATGGTTCACTCATCCTTCAACCTCAGTATGCTTCACTTACTCTCCAACCTCAGCATGGCTCCCTAATCCTCCAACTTCAGTATGGTTCACTCATTCTCCAACCTCAGTATGGTTCACTCATCCTCCAACCTCAGTATCTTCACTCACTCTCCAACTTCAGCATGGCTCCCTAATCCTCCAACTTCAATATGGTTTACTCATTCTCCAACTTCAGTATGGTTCACTCATCCTCCAACCTCAGCATGATTCCCTCATCCTCCAACCTCAGCATGGTTCACTCATCCTCCAGCGTCAGTATGGTTCACTCATCCTCCAACCTCAGCATGGTTCACTCATCCTCCAGCTTCAGTATGGTTCACTCATGCTCCAGCTTCAGTATGGTTCACTCATGCTTCAACCTCAGCATGGTTCACTCATCCTCCAACCTCAGCATGGTTCACTCATCCTCCAGCGTCAGTATGGTTCACTCATCCTCCAACCTCAGCATGGTTCACTCATCCTCCAGCTTCAGTACGGTTCACTCATGCTCCAGCTTCAGCATGGTTCACTCATGCTTCAACCTCAGCATGGTTCACTCATCCTCCAATCTCAGCATGGTTCCCTAATCCTCCAACCTCAGTAATGGTTCATTGTTGGACCTAGTCACTGGGCAGAAATGCTAAATGTATGGATCTTTACAGCCTTGGCCCCATGCATTGATGTTACCATTCCAATAATAGAAAATGTGAGTATTGATTAACCCTCATTTTACAATCTATCAGAGAGGTGGCTCTCCAACAGAAGTCGCCAAACCAATGGCTGTTTCACACAGACAAATTGCTATGTACTGGGATACATCTTGAAATGGTGAGCGCCGGGCATAAATCATTGTGTTACTTGACTATGGATAATCTTCATTGATTGACTCTGACATCACTGTCACAATTAGCAATCAGCTCGTCAGATGTTGATAACGGGGCTAATTCAGACCTGATCATAGATGTGCTAAATTTAGCACCTATACGATCAGTCACACTGACATGCGGGGGTACGCCCAGCACAGCGCTGGCCCACCTCGCATGTCAGTCCCTGCCCATCGCACAAGTACAAAAGCATCGCACAGCGTCAATGCTTTTGTGCTTCAGGAGTAGCTCTCAGCCAGCACAGCTCCTGTGCGCTGGCAGGGAGCATCGCAGCGGCTGTGTGTGACGTCATGCAGCCGGCCCGGCTCGCCCCCCCAACGGTCCGGCCACACCTGCGTTGCCCAGACCGCGCCCCCTAAACAGCGGCTAAACACCACCGGCCCGCCCCCTCCTGCCCAGCGACCGCCTCTGCCTGTCAGTCAGGCAGAGGCGATCGCAGGGCTACGACAGCCATCCGCTGTCTGCCATGCGCCGGCGCACTGTGGCGCCGGAGCATGCGCAGTTCAGACCTGATCACTGCTGTGCGTCGATCAGGTCTGAATCAGCCCCTAGATCTCTTGTAATTATATAAAACTAATCATAGACCTCCAGGCAATTGTAAATTCTTAGCTCTGTGCCAAAAACGAAATGATCAATAGATCATGGAGAAGATCCTGTTCACCCATCAAATTGTGTCCTGACCTACGGAGGGTTCCGCTGCTTCCCGTTCTGTGGCTCCGTTGCCGAAACATTCTTTTTTCGCTGTTTTCCTTGTATTACACCAAGTACTATGATGCTTTATTCATTCCTGCAAATACAGAGTGCGGTTTGGAGTCATTTCTGCTGTTTTCTGAACTTATACTCCCATCAGCCCCAGCAGGAGGAGGCTGCCTTGGTGAAGTTATTGAAAGAGCACGGTATCAGGCTTGTGATAAGCAAATTCAATACACCGATATTAGGTATAATGTATTTATTAAGATAATGTATGCAATCAGCAGTGATGGAACAGCTGGCTACATAGGGGTATATTTACTAAGGTCCCGATTTTGACCGAGATGCCGTTTTTTCTTCAAAGTGTCATCTCGGTAATTTACTAAGCAAAAATCACGGCAGTGATGAGGGCATTCGTAATATTTTGGAAGTCCTAGGAAAAAATCACGAATCAATACACCATCGGTCAAATACGCCTGCAATTTGGTAGAAATCGGGAATTTACTAAAAAGTGCAAAACACAAACACTGCCGACAATAGCCAAACACTGCCGTGCTAAAATACAAATCGTGAAAAAGTGCTAAAAAAAACCAGACCTGCTTTTTTATCCCGTGTTTGTATAGGCATGCACGGATCCATGAGATCCGTGCATGTTTTTCAGTGGGAAGGGGGGGGAAAATGTTATAAATTTAAAAAAAAAAAATTGCGTGGGGTCCCCCCTTCTAAGGCAAACCAGCCTCGGGCTCTTTGAGCCGATCCTGGTTGCAGAAATATGGGGAAAAAATGGACAGGGGTTCCCCCATATTTAAACAACCAGCATCGGGCTCTGCGCCTGGTCCTGGTTCCAAAAATACGGGGGACAAAAAGAGTAGGGGTCCCCCGTATTTTTGAAACCAGCACCGGGCTCCACTAGCTGGACAGATAATGCCACAGCCGGGGGTCACTTTTATACAGTGCTTTGCGGCCGTGGCATCAAATATCCAACTAGTCACCCCTGGCCGGGGTACCCTGGGGGAGTGGGGACCCCTTCAATCAAGGGGTCCCCCCCCCCAGCCACCCAAGGGCCAGGGGTGAAGCCCGAGGCTGTCCCCCCCCATCCAATGGGCTGCAGATGGGGGGCTGATAGCCTTTGTTCAAAGTGTTTGATATTGTTTTTAGTAGCAGTACTACAAGGCCCAGCAAGCCTCCCCCGCAAGCTGGTACTTGGAGAACCACAAGTACCAGCATGCGGAGGAAAAATGGGCCCGCTGGTACCTGTAGTACTACTACTAAAAAAATACCCCAATAAAGACAACACACACACACCTTGAAAGTATAACTTTAATACATCAATCCACACCTCCATATACACATACTTACCTTATATGTTCCCACGCAGGTCGGTCCTCTTCTCCAGTAGAATCCATGGTGTACCTGTAGAAAAAATTATACTCACATAATCCATGGTTGAAGGCTCCTCTGCTTGTAATCCTTTTGTAATCCACGTACTTGAAAAAATAAAAAAACGGATACCCGACCACGAACTGAAAGGGGACCCATGTTTTCACATGGGACCCCTTTCCCCGAATGCCAGAAACCCACTCTGACTGATGTCTAAGTGGGTTTCTTCAGCCAATCAGGGAGCGCCACGTTGTGGCACCCTCCTGATCGGCTGTGTGCTCCTGTACTGTATGACAGGCGGCACACGGCAGTGTTACAATGTAGCGCCTATGCGCTCCATTGTAACCAATGGTGGGAACTTTCAGGTCAGCGGTTGACCGAAAGTGACCTCACCGCTGACCTGAAAGTTCCCACCATTGGTTACAATGGAGTGCATAGGCGCTACATTGTAACACTGCCGTGTGCCGCCTGTCATACAGTACAGGAGCACACAGCCGATCAGGAGGGTGCCACAACGTGGCGCTCCCTGATTGGCTGAAGAAACCCACTTAGACATCAGTCAGAGTGGGTTTCTGGCATTCGGGGAAAGGGGTCCCATGTGAAAACATGGGTCCCCTTTCAGTTCGTGGTCGGGTATCCGGTTTTTTTATTTTTTCAAGTACGTGGATTACAAAAGGATTACAAGCAGAGGAGCCTTCAACCATGGATTATGTGAGTATAATTTTTTCTACAGGTACACCATGGATTCTACTGGAGAAGAGGACCGACCTGCGTGGGAACATAAGGTAAGTATGTGTATATGGAGGTGTGGATGGATGTATTAAAGTTATACTTTCAAGGTGTGTGTGTGTTGTCTTTATTGGGGTATTTTTTTAGTAGTAGTACTACAGGTACCAGCGGGCCCATTTTTCCTCCGCATGCTGGTACTTGTGGTTCTCCAAGTACCAGCTTGCGGGGGAGGCTTGCTGGGCCTTGTAGTACTGCTACTAAAAACAATATCAAACACTTTGAACAAAGGCTATCAGCCCCCCATCCGCAGCCCATTGGATGGGGGGGACAGCCTCGGGCTTCACCCCTGGCCCTTGGGTGGCTGGGGGGGGGACCCCTTGATTGAAGGGGTCCCCACTCCCCCAGGGTACCCCGGCCAGGGGTGACTAGTTGGATATTTGATGCCACGGCCGCAAGGCACTGTATAAAAGTGACCCCGGTCTGTGGCATTATCTGTCCAGCTAGTGGAGCCCGGTGCTGGTTTCAAAAATACGGGGGACCCCTACGCTTTTTGTCCCCCGTATTTTTGGAACCAGGACCAGGCGCAGAGCCCGATGCTGGTTGTTTAAATATGGGGGAACCCCTGTCCATTTTTTCCCCATATTTCTGCAACCAGGATCGGCTCAAAGAGCCCGAGGCTGGTTTGCCTCAGGAGGGGGGACCCCACGCAATTTTTTTTTTACATTTAAACTTTTTTTTTTTTTAATAACAAAGTGCACAATGAAGCCCAGCACGGATCTCTCAGATCCGGCCGAGATTCATTGTATTAAAGTCGGCAGTGTTTTACAAGTCACTCACGTAAAACACTGCCAAAAAAAACGAATGACATCGACATCGGAAAACCCGAAAATGCAGAATACGGCAGCTTAGTAAATTAGTCGTAATCAATTCAAAAAGTTGCATATTTACACTTTCGATGTCATTCGTGATTGAACTTTGACCTCAAATGGGAAAATACGAATCTTAGTAAATTTTCCCCATAGAGTCTAAGCACATGTTTACATAACGCTGGTTATCTGCAAACTATGTGAGTATAATATAATATACAGATAATCACTCATAACAGCTCTAGGAATGGTGGGGGTATACAGTGTATCCAGAAAGTATTCACAGCACTTCACTTGTTCCACATTTTGTTATGTTACAGCCTTATTTCACAATGGAATAAATACATTTTTTCCCTCAAAATTCTACACACAATACCCCATAATGAGAGCGTGAAAAAAAGTTTTTTTTTGTGATTTTTGCAAATTTAGTAAAAATAAAAATCTAAGAAATCACATGTACATAAGTATTCACAGCCTTTGACATAAAGCTCAAAATTGTTTCCACTGATCATCCTTGAGATGTTCCTACAGCTTAATTGGAGTCCACCTGTGGTAATTTCAGTTGATTAGACATGATTTGGAAAGGCACACACCTGTCTATAAGGTACACACATGTCTGAGCACAAACCGAGCATGAAGTCAAAGGAATTGTCTGTAGACCTCCAAGACAGGATTGTCTGGAGGCACAAATCTGGGGAAGGGTACAGAAAAATATCTGCTGCTTTGAAGGTCACAATGAGCACAGTGGCCTCCATCATCCGTAAATGGAAGAAGTTCGGAACCATCAGGACTCTTTCTAGAGCTGGCTGGCCGTCTAAACTGACCGATCGTGGGAGAAGGGCCCTAGTCAGGGAGGTGACCAAGAACACGATGGTCACTCTGTCAGAGCTACAGCATTCCTCTGTGGAGAGAGGAGAACCCTCCAGAAGGACAACCATCTCTGCTACAATCCTCCAGGGGAGGCAGATATAACATGTGCAGAAAGAGTTAGATTTGGGTGGGTTATTTTGTTTCTGTGCAGGGTAAATACTGGCTGCTTTATTTTTACACTGCAAATTAGATTGCAGATTGAACACACCCCACCCAAATCTAACTCTCTCTGCACATGTTAAATCTGCCTCCCCTGCAGTGCAGCATGGTTTTGCCCAACTGCTAACAAAATTCCTGCTGCGATCAACTTGGAATTACCCCCATGGTTTTGCCCAACTGCTAACAAAATTCCTGCTGCGATCAACTCAGAATTACCCCCATAGTGTGTAGAATTTTGAGGGGATTTTTTTTTAGTTATTCCAGATTGGAGTAAGGCTGTAACATAACAAAATGTGGTAAAAGTGAAGAGCTGTGAATACTTTCCAGATGCACTGTATATACAGTACATAGTGTGATGTTAGTGTATTAGAATGCTTAATATTTGTAGACACTCCCTTACTAATCTGTGTAAGCCTGAATCTTCAGTGATGGTCCCTGGGACCAGGGGGATGCTGGGAAGTGGGTTGTCCAGTGTGCAGTGTGGCTGGAGTTGGTGAGGAAATAAACAGCACAGCAGTGAACTCACATGTCTCTGTGCCCTGATGACTGGATTTACAAACGTATGAACAAAACATGGCGTCAGAAGCAGTTTAACTTGGACTGCTAGTGCTCTCAGACTGTGAAAGAATCTTGCAGAAGTCTGTGGCTGTGATACTCTGTGTCTGCAAAGCCTGCCGTGTGCTCCTATCTTCAAACAGTGAGTAACCATGGATAAACTAGCTCCTCCAACCGGCATGCTGATGTCTAATAACTTATCTGAAAACTGGAAAAGATTTAAGCAAAAGTATAATATATATCTTGCTGCATGTGGAGCTGATTCAGAGGCTGACAAAACGAAGGCATCCATTTTCCTCCATGTGATAAGAGAGGATGTGCTGGACATTTATAATAGTTTTCAGTTTGATGAGGGGCAGAATATGGTGCTATCTTCTATAATGCAAAAGTTTGAAGATTACTTTGTGCCAAGGAAAAATGTGACATATGAAAGATATAAGTTTTTCACATGTGATCAGAAGTCTGTAGATGGATTTGATCAGTATGTTACAGAGCTGCAATCACTCAGTAAAACCTGTGAGTTTGGTGATTTAAAGGATTCACTGATTAGAGATCGTATTGTCTGTGGAATACCTGATAATGGACTCAGAGAGAGATTGCTGAGAGAGCAAGACCTAACACTAGAAAAGGCAGTGACTATGTGTAGATCTGCAGAAATAACTAGATTTCAAGCCAAAAAGTTACGCAAGGAAGTTGATGCTGATGTGCATGTAGTGCAGAAAACAGAGCCATGCAAACCTCCATTCTCAAGAATGAAGCAGTCTAAGCCACAGTCTAATAAGGAAATGTGTAGTAGATGTGGAAATGCTCACAATCCTAAAATGTGCCCTGCTTATGGTAAAACCTGCATGAAATGTGGTAGACTTAATCACTTTGCCAAATGCTGTAAAATTAAAAGTAAAACAACCAAAGTGTATGCTGTTAAACAAACAGATGAATTCTTTGTGGATTGCATTGAACTTTGCAGTGCAGATAAGAAAGAATGGATTGTCCCTTTAACTGTGAACAAGATTGTCATTCCCTTTAAGCTTGATACTGGTGCGCAGGTGAATTTAATATAATTTCAAGACTATAAGACTTTTAGAGTAAATCCTAAAATTCATCCAGCCAAAGTGAAAGTTACAGGGTACACTGGGGAGGAAATTCCTGTGAAAGGTACATGCTTAGTGACACTGAAATATAAGGGACAACAGTTTAAAACATCTCTACTGATTGTGGATAAAAATGTGCAACCGATTCTAGGATTAAGTTCCTGTGAGAAACTAAGATTGCTAAAGAAAGTTTTTATGGTGACATCACAAGTAGAAGATGACTGCAAATCGATGTTTACAGAATACAGAGACTTGTTTGAAGGTCTAGGTTGTTTGCCTGGAGAGCATAAAATAAATATAGACACGCAAGTTTCTTCAGTGATACACCCCTGTAGAAAAGTGCTGTTTGCGCTGAGAGAAAAACTGAAACAAGAGTTAAATCGCATGGAAGCCTTGGGTGTGATACAGAAAGTTGATGAGCCTACTGAATGGGTAAGATCCTTAGTAATTGTTGAAAAGAAAAATGGACAACTCAGAATATGTCTAGACCCCAGAGATTTAAACAAAGCTATTAAACGAGAACATTTCAAACTACCAACTAGAGATGAAATCATGTCGCAATTTGCGGGAGCAAAATGGTTCAGTAAATTGGACGCATCTTCAGGATCCTGGCAAATGAAGCTAGATGAGGCTAGCTCAAAGCTTTGTACATTTAATACACCAGAAGGTCGATACAGATTTCTTCGACTACCATATGGAATATTGTCTGCTCCAGAAGTATATCACAAAAAGATACACATGATTTTTGAACATATTCCAGGTGTTGAAACAATGATGGATGACATTATTGTCTGGGGATCTACAAAGGAAGAACATGATTCTAGATTGAGACAAGTAATGGAACTTGTCAAGAAAGTGAATCTAAAGCTAAACAAGGACAAATGTGAATTTGGCGTGAATACACTTACCTTTATGGGCGACGTGGTCTCGGATCAAGGTGTAAAACCAGACCCAAGGAAAATATCAGCCATAGTGAACATGGAACGTCCTAACAACAAAGACGACGTTAGAAGATTCCTAGGAATGATTACTTACTTACAGTAGGAAAGTTTATTTCTCAACTCTCTGAATGAACAGCCTCTCTTTGATGGTTGTTGGACAAAGATAACGAGTGGATGTGGTCACATGAACAAGATGAAAGTTGGCAAAACTTGAAACAGATCATTACAGAGCAACCAGTGCTAAAATTCTTTGATCCTGCGAAAAGAATAAGAATTTCAGCAGATGCTTCGCAATTTGGCCTAGGCTCAGTGCTGTTACAAGAACATGAGGATACATGGCAACCAGTAATCTATGCATCAAGAGCACTGACAAGTGCTGAAACAAGGTACGCTCAGATAGAAAAAGAACTTCTAGCAATCACATATGCATGTGAGCGATTTCATCAGTTTGTGTATGGTCAAACATTTACAGTGGAAACTAACCACAAGCCATTGATAGCTATCATGACTAAATCATTACATGACTGTCCCATGAGAATTCAACGAATGCTTATCAGTATAGTATAGGACGTCAGGCCTATAAGGACGTTGCAGTGCCTAGTATATGAAGTGGCTAGTTATTAAGTGGCAGCTAATATCAATAGCAGTGTTATACCTGTGTTTCATTGGTTGCATCTTCAACTGATATTTGGAATTGACTCCTGTCTCTCCTTTTCACCAACAGGTAACTACAGCAGAGAGCTGATCACTGTGTGTTTATTGCTAAAAAGATATATTTGGTAACTACAGCAGAGAGCTGATCACTGTGTGTTTATTGCTAAAAAGATATATTTGGTAACTACAGCAGAGAGCTGATCACTGTGTGTTTATTGCTAAAAAGATATATTTGGTAACTACAGCAGAGAGCTGATCACTGTGTGTTTATTGCTAAAAAGATATATTTGGTAACTACAGCAGAGAGCTGATCACTGTGTGTTTATTGCTAAAAAGATATATTTGGTAACTACAGCAGAGAGCTGATCACTGTGTGTTTATTGCTAAAAAGATATATTTGGTAACTACAGCAGAGAGCTGATCACTGTGTGTTTATTGCTAAAAAGATATATTTGGTAACTACAGCAGAGAGCTGATCACTGTGTGTTTATTGCTAAAAAGATATATTTGGTAACTACAGCAGAGAGCTGATCACTGTGTGTTTATTGCTAAAAAGATATATTTGGTAACTACAGCAGAGAGCTGATCACTGTGTGTTTATTGCTAAAAAGATATATTTGGTAACTACAGCAGAGAGCTGATCACTGTGTGTTTATTGCTAAAAAGATATATTTGGTAACTACAGCAGAGAGCTGATCACTGTGTGTTTATTGCTAAAAAGATATATTTGGTAAATTGTTAAGTGGATTAATATCTGTAGTCAGCAAAAACTTTGTGATTGACTGGGGCTTAGATTTCACATTTGGTAGTTGATTAGCACCTTTTGGTGGAGGGTTGCTGTGTGGGGGAGGGGGTTTTAATCACAAAGAGCATGTGTTTGTAGACTTACTTAACCAGTATAGTATAGGACGTCAGGCCTATAAGGACGTTGCAGTGCCTAGTATATGAAGTGGCTAGTTATTAAGTGGCAGCTAATATCAATAGCAGTGTTATACCTGTGTTAAACCGAAGGAAAACAGAAGGCAAACAAACTTACAAGTTAATAGAAGGACGACGTTACAACCACAAAACTCTGGAACTTTATGTGGCCTCTCCTCGCCTCAAACATGAGAACACCAAGACCAGGCTTACCACCTCTCTGGCTGAGAACATCATGTCTGCCCCTGGGCCTAACCATCAAGATGAACAGGGAACTGTGGGGGCACAGCATTAGGACCAGGATCAGCAGGGACATCCCCATTGCGTCTGAGTATGCCCCCCTCATTCTCCTACCCACCCGAACTAAGTTCTGATCAAAATGTTAACCCACTCCCACTTCTGCCACTAGTTACCTGCTATTGTGTGTGTTTTTTTTTTTTTTTTTTTTTCTCTCTCCATTGATCGCTTCCAACCCATGTGTTTTTCCTGTAATGTTTACCTCCACTGATTGCACACCTTTCCATTGTGCCCTACATGCAGGGTACATCATACTACTACATAAGCATCAGTTTTCCCATATATGAACTTGGCCCTTGTATGGCTCACCTCCCACAGTGTAACCTTCAAAGTGCGCCCAACATGGCTGCCCCATATGGTACACTTGTGGATGGGATGAAAAATACATGGACCTTGTGGTTTTGTTGGAACCCTACTCTAATCTGTAGGACTCTGAAATCACCCCCATTTTGTGTCATCTCTTCTAGGGGTAGACTATTCCACCCTGGGTAATCCTACGCTTAGCGCCCAAGACGGCTGCTGCACTCGGTACCTATAAGGGTGGAATACACAACCCTTGGAAGTTATTACCCAAAATGCCTACACCAATCCTGCGTTATGCTTTCTGTGGACTTAAGATTTTTCTTTTATGTCTGTGTTGCTTGTCTATTGTTGTATTACTCAAATCCTCTGTATCATGTGCACTGTTTTTGATGTCTGTAAAGCGCCTTGAGTCCTGTTGGAGAAAGAGCGCTATATAAATAAAAATTATTATTATTATTATTATTATCAGACTACAGAAATATGATGTACACTTGCTGTACTGTCCAGGCAAATACATGTACATTGCTGATACACTTTCTCGTGCTGTGGAAAAAAGTGAAGGTTCCAAAAGTCTGATGGATGAAGAGATAGAAGCCTATGTTAATTTGATCGTAGCTTCTCTACCAGTGTCTCTTGCAAGACAAGAACAGATTAGGAAAGAAACTGAGACAGATGACACAATGAAAGTGTTGAAAAATATCATTCTGAAAGGTTGGCCAGCAGAAAAACATGCGTGCCTGCTGTCTATCCATGATTATTGGATGTACCACAGTGACCTTACAGTTGTTGATGGTATTATTTACAAAGGCAATAGGTTTGTCATACCTGCACGACTAAGAAAAACTATGCTGTATGAAGGCCACTTAGGAGAAGAAAAATGTAAGCGGAGAGAGCGTGAAGTTATGTATTGGCCAAGAATGAACCAAGACATAGCACAGACTACAGCTACATGTGAATTATGTCTTACGTATAGACCGAAACAACAAGTCGAGCCACTGAGTCCTCACGCAGTGCCAGAGAGACCGTACCAGAAAGTTGGTCCAGATTTGTTTGATTGTAATGGGAAAACGTACATTGTCGTGACTGATTATTACTCTAACTACCCTGAGGTGAAGACACTACATACAACTACTAGTAAAGCCGTAATCAATTGCATGAAGTCAATCTTTGCAAGGCATGGTGTTCCTATGGAAGTGTTCACTGACAATGGTCCTCAGTTTTCCAGTGCTGAATTTAGACAATTTGCTGATGAGTGGGAATTTGTCCATACTACGTCAAGTCCCCACTTTCCACGCTCAAATGGGTTGGTGGAAAGTTCAGTAAAAACTGTAAAGAGTCTCATGAAAAAAGCTCAAGAAGGTAAAGAAGATTTCTACAAAAGTCTTTTAATCTACCGCAGTAAACCTTTACAGAATGGACTTTCTCCTGCACAAATGCTGATGGGAAGGAGGATTAGAGCAAATCTCCCGATACATGATGAACTGCTTAATACACATAACTCAGCGTTGGTCAGACTGAGTAAGGAACGTCAACAGGCGAAACAGAAACTGTTCCATGACAGGCGAGCAAAAAGCTTATCTGATCTAAAATCGGGTGACCAAGTCTGTCTCAGAGATCACAAGAAAGGTATTTGGGTGCAGAAAGGTATTGTGCAAGCACAAGTAGCACCAAGATCTTATACTATACGTACAGAGCGTGGAACAGAAGTAAGAAGAAATCGGGTGGATTTAAGATCTCAACCTAACCATAATGAAGACAACATGACTGAAGAATATCCTTCATCTGACATGTATGATGATCCTGATAATGGTGAACAAACCACGATTCTAGAAAGGTCCAACATGGTCGATGAAACACAGACTGTGTATGAAAGACCCAAAAGGGAAATACGCAGACCTGAGAGACTCATTGAAACGTGTTAGATGATGTTCTTAATATGACGTTGTTAATTGTTGCATTGAAGCGTACAGGGCTTATCTTTAAAGAAAAGAGGATGTGATGTTAGTGTATTAGAATGCTTAATATTTGTAGACACTCCCTTACTAATCTGTGTAAGCCTGAATCTTCAGTGATGGTCCCTGGGACCAGGGGGATGCTGGGAAGTGGGTGGTCCAGTGTGCAGTGTGCCTGGAGTTGGAGGGAATAAACAGCACAGCAGTGAACTCACATGTCTCTGTGTCCTGATGACTGGATTTACAAACGTATGAACAAAACACATAGTGCCAAGTGGAGACTTCTAAGACATGTCATAAGTCCATGGAGAGATGAAAAGGTCACCATTAGTCTGAACTGTCCATTAATCCCATCACTAGCGGTGCTGTTAGGATACCATTAACTCTGTAATTGCCATTGCAGCTGTGCATATTGGCCCTCATTCCGAGTTGTTCGCTCGTTATTTTCCTTCGCATCGGTGCGATTTTCCGCTAACTGCGCATGCGCAATGTTCGCACTGCGGCTGCGTCAAGTAAATTTGCTAAGAAGTTTGGTATTTTACTCACGGCATTACGAGGTTTTTTCTTCGTTCTGGTGATCGGAGTGTGATTGACAGGAAGTGGGTGTTTCTGGGCGGAAACTGGACGTTTTATGGGTGTGTGTGTGAAAAAACGCTGCCGTTTCTGGGAAAAAACGCGGGAGTGGCTGGAGAAACGGGGGAGTGCCTGGGCGAACGCTGGGTGTGTTTGTGACATCAAACCAGGAACGAAACTGACTGAACTGATCGCAGTGGCAGAGTAAGTCTCGAGCTACTCAGAAACTGCTAAGAAATTTCTATTCGCAATTTTGCGAATCTTTCGTTCGCAATTCTGCTAAGCTAAGATTCACTCCCAGAGGGCGGCGGCTTAGCGTGTGCACTGCTGCGAAAAGCGGCTAGCGAGCGAACAACTCGGAATGAGGGCCATTGAAAGGCATGCAAAATATTTAATAATTGTTTATCCTACTGCAGATATGTGCCCAGGCAAAGCACAGGCATCATCCTACTGCAGATATGTACCCAGGCAAAGC
This sequence comes from Pseudophryne corroboree, assembly GCF_028390025.1. NCBI lineage: Eukaryota > Metazoa > Chordata > Amphibia > Anura > Myobatrachidae > Pseudophryne > Pseudophryne corroboree. The sequence continues at coordinate 448,985,482 of NC_086450.1, read as the reverse complement.
ACAGGCATCATCCTACTGCAGATACGTACCCAGGCAAAGCACAGGCATCACCTTACTGCAGATACGTACCCAGGCAAAGCACAGGCATCATCCTACTGCAGATAAGTACCCAGGCAAAGCACAGGCATCATCCTACTGCAGATATGTACCCAGGCAAAGCACAGGCATCATCCTACTGCAGATATGTACCCAGGCAAAGCACAGGCATCATCCTACTGCAGATATGTACACAGGCAAAGCACAGGCATCATCCTACTGCAGATATGCACCCAGGCAAAGCACAGGCATCGTCCTACTGCAGATATGTACCCAGGCAAAGCACAGGCATCATCCTACTGCAGATATGTACCCAGGCACAGCACAGGCATCGTCCTACTGCAGATATGTACCCAGGCAAAGCACAGGCATCTTCCTACTGCAGATATGTACCCAGGCAAAGCACAGGCATCGTCCTACTGCAGATATGTACCCAGGCAAAGCACAAGCATCACCTTACTGCAGATATGTACCCAGGCAAAGCACAGGCATCGTCCTACTGCAGATATGTACCCAGGCAAAGCACAGGCATCATCCTACTGCAGATATGTACCCAGGCAAAGCACAGGCATCGTCCTACTGCAGATATATACCCAGGCAAAACACAGGCATCATCCTACTGCAGATATGTACCCAGGCAAAGCACAGGCATCATCCTACTGCAGATATGTACCCAGGCAAAGCACAGGCATCATCCTACTGCAGATATGTACCCAGGCAAAGCACAGGCATCACCTTACTGCAGATATGTACCCAGGCAAGGCACAGACATCATCCTACTGCAGATATGTACCCGGGCAAAGCACAGGCATCGTCCTACTGCAGATATGTACCCAGGCAAAGCACAGGCATCATCCTACTGCAGATATGTACCCAGGCAAAGCACAGGCATCATCCTACTGCAGATATGTACCCGGGCAAAGCACAGGCATCATCCTACTGCAGATATGTACCCGGGCAAAGCACAGGCATCATCCTACTGCAGATATGTAACCAGGCAAAGCACAGGCATCACCTTACTGCAGATATGTACCCAGGCAAAGCACAGGCATCACCTTACTGCAGATATGTACCCGGGCAAAGCACAGGCATCATCCTACTGCAGATATGTACCCAGGCACAGCACAGGCATCATCCTACTGCAGATATGTACCCAGGCAAAGCACAGGCATCATCCTACTGCAGATATGTACCCAGGCAAAGCACAGGCATCATCCTACTGCAGATATGTACCCAGGCAAAGCACAGGCATCACCTTACTGCAGATATGTACCCAGGCAAAGCACAGGCATCGTCCTACTGCAGATATGTACCCGGGCAAAGCACAGGCATCGTCCTACTGCAGATATGTACCCAGGCAAAGCACAGGCATCATCCTACTGCAGATATGTACCCGGGCAAAGCACAGGCATCATCCTACTGCAGATATGTACCCGGGCAAAGCAGAGGCATCATCCTACTGCAGATATGTGCCCAGGCAAAGCACAGGCATCATCCTACTGCAGATATGTATCCAGGCAAAGCACAGGCATCATCCTACTGCAGATACGTACCCAGGCAAAGCACAGGCATCACCTTACTGCAGATATGTACCCAGGCAAAGCACAGGCATCATCCTACTGCAGATATGTACCCAGGCAAAGCACAGGCATCATCCTACTGCAGATATGTACCCAGGCAAAGCACAGGCATCATCCTACTGCAGATATGTACCCAGGCACAGCACAGGCATCGTCCTACTGCAGATATGTACCCAGGCAAAGCACAGGCATCTTCCTACTGCAGATATGTACCCAGGCAAAGCACAGGCATCACCTTACTGCAGATATATACCCAGGCAAAGCACAGGCATCGTCCTACTGCAGATATGTACCCAGGCAAAGCACAGGCATCATCCTACTGCAGATATGTACCCAGGCAAAGCACAGGCATCATCCTACTGCAGATATGTACCCAGGCAAAGCACAGGCATCACCTTACTGCAGATATGTACCCAGGCACAGCACATGCATTATCCTACTGCAGATATGTACCCAGGCAAAGCACAGGCATCATCCTACTGAAGATATGTACCCAGGCAAAGCACAGGCATCATCCAACTGCAGATATGTACCCAGGCACAGCACAGGCATCATCCTACTGCAGATATATACCCAGGCAAAGCACAGGCATCATCATACTGCAGATATGTACCCAGGCACAGCACATGCATCATCCTACTGCAGATATGTACCCAGGCAAAGCACAGGCATCGTCCTACTGCAGATATGTACCCAGGCAAAGCACAGGCATCACCTTACTGCAGATATGTACCGAGGCAAGGCACAGACATCATCCTACTGCAGATATGTACCCAGGCAAAGCACAGGCATCACCTTACTGCAGATATGTACCCAGGCACAGCACAGGCATCATCCTACTGCAGATATGTACCCAGGCAAAGCACAGGCATCATCGTACTGCAGATATGTACCCAGGAACAGCACAGGCATCATCCTACTGCAGATATGTACCCAGGCAAAGCACAGGCATCATCTTACTGCAGATATGTACCCAGACACAGCACAGGCATCATCCTACTGCAAATACGTACCCAGGCAAAGCACAGGCATCATCTTACTGCAGATATGTACCCAGGCACAGCACAGGCATCATCCTACTGCAGATATGTACCCGGCCAAAGCACAGGCATCGTCCTACTGTACATATGTACCCAGGCACAGCACAGGCATCATCCTACTGCAGATATGTACCCAGGCAAAGCACAGGCATCATCCTACTGCAGATATGTACCCAGGCAAAGCACAGGCATCATCCTACTGCAGATATGTACCCAGGCACAGCACAGGCATTATCCTACTGCAGATATGTACCCAGGCACAGCACAGGCATCATCTTACTGCAGATATGTACCCAGGCAAAGCACAGGCATCGTCCTACTGCAGATATTTACCCAGGCAAAGCACAGGCATCGTCCTACTGCAGATATGTACCCAGGCAAAGCACAGGCATCACCTTATTGCAGATATGTACCCAGGCAAAGCACAGGCATCATCCTACTGCAGATATGTACCCAAGCACAGCACAGACATCATCCAACTGCAGATATGTACCCAGGCAAAGCACAGGCATCACCTTACTGCAGATACGTACCCAGGCAAAGCACAGGCATCATCCTACTGCAGATATGTACCCAGGCAAAGCACAGGCATCACCTTACTGCAGATATGTACCCAGGCAAAGCACAGGCATCACCTTACTGCAGATATGTACCCAGGCACAGCACAGGCATCATCCTACTGCAGATATGTACCCAGGCAAAGCACAGGCATCGTCCTACTGCAGATATGTACCCAGGCAAAGCACAGGCATCTTCCTACTGCAGATATGTACCCAGGCAAAGCACAGGCATCGTCCTACTGCAGATATGTACCCAGGCAAAGCACAAGCATCACCTTACTGCAGATATGTACCCAGGCAAAGCACAGGCATCGTCCTACTGCAGATATGTACCCAGGCAAAGCACAGGCATCATCCTACTGCAGATATGTACCCAGGCAAAGCACAGGCATCGTCCTACTGCAGATATATACCCAGGCAAAACACAGGCATCATCCTACTGCAGATATGTACCCAGGCAAAGCACAGGCATCATCCTACTGCAGATATGTACCCAGGCAAAGCACAGGCATCATCCTACTGCAGATATGTACCCAGGCAAAGCACAGGCATCACCTTACTGCAGATATGTACCCAGGCAAGGCACAGACATCATCCTACTGCAGATATGTACCCGGGCAAAGCACAGGCATCGTCCTACTGCAGATATGTACCCAGGCAAAGCACAGGCATCATCCTACTGCAGATATGTACCCAGGCAAAGCACAGGCATCATCCTACTGCAGATATGTACCCGGGCAAAGCACAGGCATCATCCTACTGCAGATATGTACCCGGGCAAAGCACAGGCATCATCCTACTGCAGATATGTAACCAGGCAAAGCACAGGCATCACCTTACTGCAGATATGTACCCAGGCAAAGCACAGGCATCACCTTACTGCAGATATGTACCCGGGCAAAGCACAGGCATCATCCTACTGCAGATATGTACCCAGGCACAGCACAGGCATCATCCTACTGCAGATATGTACCCAGGCAAAGCACAGGCATCATCCTACTGCAGATATGTACCCAGGCAAAGCACAGGCATCATCCTACTGCAGATATGTACCCAGGCAAAGCACAGGCATCACCTTACTGCAGATATGTACCCAGGCAAAGCACAGGCATCGTCCTACTGCAGATATGTACCCGGGCAAAGCACAGGCATCGTCCTACTGCAGATATGTACCCAGGCAAAGCACAGGCATCATCCTACTGCAGATATGTACCCGGGCAAAGCACAGGCATCATCCTACTGCAGATATGTACCCGGGCAAAGCAGAGGCATCATCCTACTGCAGATATGTGCCCAGGCAAAGCACAGGCATCATCCTACTGCAGATATGTATCCAGGCAAAGCACAGGCATCATCCTACTGCAGATACGTACCCAGGCAAAGCACAGGCATCACCTTACTGCAGATATGTACCCAGGCAAAGCACAGGCATCATCCTACTGCAGATATGTACCCAGGCAAAGCACAGGCATCATCCTACTGCAGATATGTACCCAGGCAAAGCACAGGCATCATCCTACTGCAGATATGTACCCAGGCACAGCACAGGCATCGTCCTACTGCAGATATGTACCCAGGCAAAGCACAGGCATCTTCCTACTGCAGATATGTACCCAGGCAAAGCACAGGCATCACCTTACTGCAGATATATACCCAGGCAAAGCACAGGCATCGTCCTACTGCAGATATGTACCCAGGCAAAGCACAGGCATCATCCTACTGCAGATATGTACCCAGGCAAAGCAGAGGCATCATCCTACTGCAGATATGTACCCAGGCAAAGCACAGGCATCACCTTACTGCAGATATGTACCCAGGCACAGCACATGCATTATCCTACTGCAGATATGTACCCAGGCAAAGCACAGGCATCATCCTACTGAAGATATGTACCCAGGCAAAGCACAGGCATCATCCAACTGCAGATATGTACCCAGGCACAGCACAGGCATCATCCTACTGCAGATATATACCCAGGCAAAGCACAGGCATCATCATACTGCAGATATGTACCCAGGCACAGCACATGCATCATCCTACTGCAGATATGTACCCAGGCAAAGCACAGGCATCGTCCTACTGCAGATATGTACCCAGGCAAAGCACAGGCATCACCTTACTGCAGATATGTACCGAGGCAAGGCACAGACATCATCCTACTGCAGATATGTACCCAGGCAAAGCACAGGCATCACCTTACTGCAGATATGTACCCAGGCACAGCACAGGCATCATCCTACTGCAGATATGTACCCAGGCAAAGCACAGGCATCATCGTACTGCAGATATGTACCCAGGAACAGCACAGGCATCATCCTACTGCAGATATGTACCCAGGCAAAGCACAGGCATCATCTTACTGCAGATATGTACCCAGACACAGCACAGGCATCATCCTACTGCAAATACGTACCCAGGCAAAGCACAGGCATCATCTTACTGCAGATATGTACCCAGGCACAGCACAGGCATCATCCTACTGCAGATATGTACCCGGCCAAAGCACAGGCATCGTCCTACTGTACATATGTACCCAGGCACAGCACAGGCATCATCCTACTGCAGATATGTACCCAGGCAAAGCACAGGCATCATCCTACTGCAGATATGTACCCAGGCAAAGCACAGGCATCATCCTACTGCAGATATGTACCCAGGCACAGCACAGGCATTATCCTACTGCAGATATGTACCCAGGCACAGCACAGGCATCATCTTACTGCAGATATGTACCCAGGCAAAGCACAGGCATCGTCCTACTGCAGATATTTACCCAGGCAAAGCACAGGCATCGTCCTACTGCAGATATGTACCCAGGCAAAGCACAGGCATCACCTTATTGCAGATATGTACCCAGGCAAAGCACAGGCATCATCCTACTGCAGATATGTACCCAAGCACAGCACAGACATCATCCAACTGCAGATATGTACCCAGGCAAAGCACAGGCATCACCTTACTGCAGATACGTACCCAGGCAAAGCACAGGCATCATCCTACTGCAGATATGTACCCAGGCAAAGCACAGGCATCACCTTACTGCAGATATGTACCCAGGCAAAGCACAGGCATCACCTTACTGCAGATATGTACCCAGGCACAGCACAGGCATCATCCTACTGCAGATATGTACCCAGGCAAAGCACAGGCATCGTCCTACTGCAGATATGTACCCAGGCAAAGCACAGGCATCTTCCTACTGCAGATATGTACCCAGGCAAAGCACAGGCATCGTCCTACTGCAGATATGTACCCAGGCAAAGCACAAGCATCACCTTACTGCAGATATGTACCCAGGCAAAGCACAGGCATCGTCCTACTGCAGATATGTACCCAGGCAAAGCACAGGCATCATCCTACTGCAGATATGTACCCAGGCAAAGCACAGGCATCGTCCTACTGCAGATATATACCCAGGCAAAACACAGGCATCATCCTACTGCAGATATGTACCCAGGCAAAGCACAGGCATCATCCTACTGCAGATATGTACCCAGGCAAAGCACAGGCATCATCCTACTGCAGATATGTACCCAGGCAAAGCACAGGCATCACCTTACTGCAGATATGTACCCAGGCAAGGCACAGACATCATCCTACTGCAGATATGTACCCGGGCAAAGCACAGGCATCGTCCTACTGCAGATATGTACCCAGGCAAAGCACAGGCATCATCCTACTGCAGATATGTACCCAGGCAAAGCACAGGCATCATCCTACTGCAGATATGTACCCGGGCAAAGCACAGGCATCATCCTACTGCAGATATGTACCCGGGCAAAGCACAGGCATCATCCTACTGCAGATATGTAACCAGGCAAAGCACAGGCATCACCTTACTGCAGATATGTACCCAGGCAAAGCACAGGCATCACCTTACTGCAGATATGTACCCGGGCAAAGCACAGGCATCATCCTACTGCAGATATGTACCCAGGCACAGCACAGGCATCATCCTACTGCAGATATGTACCCAGGCAAAGCACAGGCATCATCCTACTGCAGATATGTACCCAGGCAAAGCACAGGCATCATCCTACTGCAGATATGTACCCAGGCAAAGCACAGGCATCACCTTACTGCAGATATGTACCCAGGCAAAGCACAGGCATCGTCCTACTGCAGATATGTACCCGGGCAAAGCACAGGCATCGTCCTACTGCAGATATGTACCCAGGCAAAGCACAGGCATCATCCTACTGCAGATATGTACCCGGGCAAAGCACAGGCATCATCCTACTGCAGATATGTACCCGGGCAAAGCAGAGGCATCATCCTACTGCAGATATGTGCCCAGGCAAAGCACAGGCATCATCCTACTGCAGATATGTATCCAGGCAAAGCACAGGCATCATCCTACTGCAGATACGTACCCAGGCAAAGCACAGGCATCACCTTACTGCAGATATGTACCCAGGCAAAGCACAGGCATCATCCTACTGCAGATATGTACCCAGGCAAAGCACAGGCATCATCCTACTGCAGATATGTACCCAGGCAAAGCACAGGCATCATCCTACTGCAGATATGTACCCAGGCACAGCACAGGCATCGTCCTACTGCAGATATGTACCCAGGCAAAGCACAGGCATCTTCCTACTGCAGATATGTACCCAGGCAAAGCACAGGCATCACCTTACTGCAGATATATACCCAGGCAAAGCACAGGCATCGTCCTACTGCAGATATGTACCCAGGCAAAGCACAGGCATCATCCTACTGCAGATATGTACCCAGGCAAAGCACAGGCATCATCCTACTGCAGATATGTACCCAGGCAAAGCACAGGCATCACCTTACTGCAGATATGTACCCAGGCACAGCACATGCATTATCCTACTGCAGATATGTACCCAGGCAAAGCACAGGCATCATCCTACTGAAGATATGTACCCAGGCAAAGCACAGGCATCATCCAACTGCAGATATGTACCCAGGCACAGCACAGGCATCATCCTACTGCAGATATATACCCAGGCAAAGCACAGGCATCATCATACTGCAGATATGTACCCAGGCACAGCACATGCATCATCCTACTGCAGATATGTACCCAGGCAAAGCACAGGCATCACCTTACTGCAGATATGTACCGAGGCAAGGCACAGACATCATCCTACTGCAGATATGTACCCAGGCAAAGCACAGGCATCACCTTACTGCAGATATGTACCCAGGCACAGCACAGGCATCATCCTACTGCAGATATGTACCCAGGCAAAGCACAGGCATCATCGTACTGCAGATATGTACCCAGGAACAGCACAGGCATCATCCTACTGCAGATATGTACCCAGGCAAAGCACAGGCATCATCTTACTGCAGATATGTACCCAGACACAGCACAGGCATCATCCTACTGCAAATACGTACCCAGGCAAAGCACAGGCATCATCTTACTGCAGATATGTACCCAGGCACAGCACAGGCATCATCCTACTGCAGATATGTACCCGGCCAAAGCACAGGCATTGTCCTACTGTACATATGTACCCAGGCACAGCACAGGCATCATCCTACTGCAGATATGTACCCAGGCAAAGCACAGGCATCATCCTACTGCAGATATGTACCCAGGCAAAGCACAGGCATTATCCTACTGCAGATATGTACCCAGGCACAGCACAGGCATCATCTTACTGCAGATATGTACCCAGGCAAAGCACAGGCATCGTCCTACTGCAGATATTTACCCAGGCAAAGCACAGGCATCGTCCTACTGCAGATATGTACCCAGGCAAAGCACAGGCATCACCTTATTGCAGATATGTACCCAGGCAAAGCACAGGCATCATCCTACTGCAGATATGTACCCAAGCACAGCACAGACATCATCCAACTGCAGATATGTACCCAGGCAAAGCACAGGCATCACCTTACTGCAGATACGTACCCAGGCAAAGCACAGGCATCATCCTACTGCAGATATGTACCCAGGCAAAGCACAGGCATCACCTTACTGCAGATATGTACCCAGGCAAAGCACAGGCATCACCTTACTGCAGATATGTACCCAGGCACAGCACAGGCATCATCCTACTGCAGATATGTACCCAGGCAAAGCACAGGCATCGTCCTACTGCAGATATGTACCCAGGCAAAGCACAGGCATCATCCTACTGCAGATATGTACCCAGGCAAAGCACAGGCATCATCCTACTGCAGATATGTACCCGGGCAAAGCACAGGCATCATCCTACTGCAGATACGTACCCAGGCACAGCACAGGCATCATCCTACTGCAGATATGTACCCAGGCAAAGCACAGGCATCACCTTACTGCAGATATGTACCCAGGCAAAGCACAGGCATCATCCTACTGCAGATATGTACCCAGGCAAAGCACAGGCATCACCTTACTGCAGATATGTACCCAGGCAAAGCACAGGCATCATCCTACTGCAGATATGTACCCGGGCAAAGCACAGGCATCATCCTACTGCAGATATGTGCCCAGGCAAAGCACAGGCATCATCCTACTGCAGACATGTACCCAGGCAAAGCACAGGCATCATCCTACTGCAGATACGTACCCAGGCAAAGCACAGGCATCATCCTACTGCAGATATGTGCCCAGGCAAAGCACAGGCATCATCCTACTGCAGATACGTACCCAGGCAAAGCACAGGCATCATCCTACTGCAGATATGTAACCAGGCAAAGCACAGGCATCACCATACTGCAGATATGTACCCAGGCAAAGCACAGGCATCACCTTACTGCAGATATGTACCCGGGCAAAGCACAGGCATCATCCTACTGCAGATATGTACCCAGGCACAGCACAGGCATCATCCTACTGCAGATATGTACCCAGGCAAAGCACAGGCATCATCCTACTGCAGATATGTACCCAGGCAAAGCACAGGCATCATCCTACTGCAGATATGTACCCAGGCAAAGCACAGGCATCACCTTACTGCAGATATGTACCCAGGCAAAGCACAGGCATCGTCCTACTGCAGATATGTACCCGGGCAAAGCACAGGCATCGTCCTACTGCAGATATGTACCCAGGCAAAGCACAGGCATCATCCTACTGCAGATATGTACCCGGGCAAAGCACAGGCATCATCCTACTGCAGATATGTGCCCAGGCAAAGCACAGGCATCATCCTACTGCAGATATGTACCCAGGCAAAGCACAGGCATCATCTTACTGCAGATATGTACCCAGGCAAAGCACAGGCATCATCCTACTGCAGATATGTACCCAGGCAAAGCACAGGCATCATCTTACTGCAGATATGTACCCAGGCAAAGCACAGGCATCATCCTACTGCAGATACGTACCAAGGCAAAGCACAGGCATCACCTTACTGCAGATATGTACCCAGGCAAAGCACAGGCATCATCCTACTGCAGATACGTACCCAGGCAAAGCACAGGCATCATCCTACTGCAGATATGTACCCAGGCAAAGCACAGGCATCATCCTACTGCAGATATGTACCCAGGCAAAGCACAGGCATCATCTTACTGCAGATATGTACCCAGGCAAAGCACAGGCATCATCCTACTGCAGATATGCACCCAGGCAAAGCACAGGCATCGTCCTACTGCAGATATGTACCCAGGCAAAGCACAGGCATCATCCTACTGCAGATATGTACCCAGGCACAGCACAGGCATCGTCCTACTGCAGATATGTACCCAGGCAAAGCACAGGCATCTTCCTACTGCAGATATGTACCCAGGCAAAGCACAGGCATCGTCCTACTGCAGATATGTACCCAGGCAAAGCACAAGCATCACCTTACTGCAGATATGTACCCAGGCAAAGCACAGGCATCGTCCTACTGCAGATATGTACCCAGGCAAAGCACAGGCATCATCCTACTGCAGATATGTACCCAGGCAAAGCACAGGCATCGTCCTACTGCAGATATATACCCAGGCAAAGCACAGGCATCATCCTACTGCAGATATGTACCCAGGCACAGCACATGCATCATCCTACTGCAGATATGTACCCAGGCAAAGCACAGGCATCATCCTACTGCAGATATGTACCCAGTCAAAGCACAGGCATCGTCCTACTGCAGATATGTACCCAGGCAAAGCACAGGCATCGTCCTACTGCAGATATGTACCCAGGCAAAGCACAGGCATCATCCTACTGCAGATATGTACCCAGGCAAAGCACAGGCATCACCTTACTGCAGATATGTACCGAGGCAAGGCACAGACATCATCCTACTGCAGATATGTACCCAGGCAAAGCACAGGCATCACCTTACTGCAGATATGTACCCAGGCACAGCACAGGCATCATCCTACTGCAGATATGTACCCAGGCAAAGCACAGGCATCATCCTACTGCAGATATGTACCCAGGCACAGCACAGGCATCGTCCTACTGCAGATATGTACCCAGGCAAAGCACAGGCATCTTCCTACTGCAGATATGTACCCAGGCAAAGCACAGGCATCGTCCTACTGCAGATATGTACCCAGGCAAAGCACAAGCATCACCTTACTGCAGATATGTACCCAGGCAAAGCACAGGCATCGTCCTACTGCAGATATGTACCCAGGCAAAGCACAGGCATCATCCTACTGCAGATATGTACCCAGGCAAAGCACAGGCATCGTCCTACTGCAGATATATACCCAGGCAAAGCACAGGCATCATCCTACTGCAGATATGTACCCAGGCACAGCACATGCATCATCCTACTGCAGATATGTACCCAGGCAAAGCACAGGCATCATCCTACTGCAGATATGTACCCAGTCAAAGCACAGGCATCGTCCTACTGCAGATATGTACCCAGGCAAAGCACAGGCATCGTCCTACTGCAGATATGTACCCAGGCAAAGCACAGGCATCATCCTACTGCAGATATGTACCCAGGCAAAGCACAGGCATCACCTTACTGCAGATATGTACCGAGGCAAGGCACAGACATCATCCTACTGCAGATATGTACCCAGGCAAAGCACAGGCATCACCTTACTGCAGATATGTACCCAGGCACAGCACAGGCATCATCCTACTGCAGATATGTACCCAGGCAAAGCACAGGCATCATCGTACTGCAGATATGTACCCAGGAACAGCACAGGCATCATCCTACTGCAGATATGTACCCAGGCAAAGCACAGGCATCATCCTACTGCAAATACGTACCCAGGCAAAGCACAGGCATCATCTTACTGCAGATATGTACCCAGGCACAGCACAGGCATCATCCTACTGCAGATATGTACCCGGCCAAAGCACAGGCATCGTCCTACTGCAGATATGTACCCAGGCACAGCACAGGCATCATCCTACTGCAGATATGTACCCAGGCACAGCACAGGCATCATCTTACTGCAGATATGTACCCAGGCAAAGCACAGGCATCATCTTACTGCAGATATGTACCCGGGCAAAGCACAGGCATCATCCTACTGCAGATATGTACCCAGGCAAAGCACAGGCATCATCCTACTGCAGATATGTACCCAGGCAAAGCACAGGCATCATCCTACTGCAGATATGTACCCAGGCAAAGCACAGGCATCACCTTACTGCAGATATGTACCCAGGCACAGCACAGGCATCATCCTACTGCAGATATGTACCCAGGCACAGCACAGACATCATCCAACTGCAGATACGTACCCAGGCAAAGCACAGGCATCACCTTACTGCAGATACGTACCCAGGCAAAGCACAGGCATCATCCTACTGCAGATATGTACCCAGGCAAAGCACAGGCATCACCTTACTGCAGATATGTACCCAGACACAGCACAGGCATCATCCTACTGCAAATACGTACCCAGGCAAAGCACAGGCATCATCTTACTGCAGATATGTACCCAGGCACAGCACAGGCATCATCCTACTGCAGATATGTACCCGGCCAAAGCACAGGCATCGTCCTACTGTAGATATGTACCCAGGCACAGCACAGGCATCATCCTACTGCAGATATGTACCCAGGCAAAGCACAGGCATCATCCTACTGCAGATATGTACCCAGGCAAAGCACAGGCATCATCCTACTGCAGATATGTACCCAGGCACAGCACAGGCATTATCCTACTGCAGATATGTACCCAGGCACAGCACAGGCATCATCTTACTGCAGATATGTACCCAGGCAAAGCACAGGCATCACCTTACTGCAGATATGTACCCAGGCACAGCACAGGCATCATCCTACTGCAGATATGTACCCAGGCACAGCACAGACATCATCCAACTGCAGATATGTACCCAGGCAAAGCACAGGCATCACCTTACTGCAGATACGTACCCAGGCAAAGCACAGGCATCATCCTACTGCAGATATGTACCCAGGCAAAGCACAGGCATCACCTTACTGCAGATATGTACCCAGGCACAGCACAGGCATCATCCTACTGCAGATATGTACCCAGGCAAAGCACAGGCATCATCCTACTGCAGATATGTACCCAGGCACAGCACAGGCATCATCTTACTGCAGATATGTACCCAGGCAAAGCACAGGCATCGTCCTACTGCAGATATTTACCCAGGCAAAGCACAGGCATCGTCCTACTGCAGATATGTACCCAGGCAAAGCACAGGCATCACCTTATTGCAGATATGTACCCAGGCAAAGCACAGGCATCATCCTACTGCAGATATGTACCCAAGCACAGCACAGACATCATCCAACTGCAGATATGTACCCAGGCAAAGCACAGGCATCACCTTACTGCAGATACGTACCCAGGCAAAGCACAGGCATCACCTTACTGCAGATATGTACCCAGGCAAAGCACAGGCATCACCTTACTGCAGATATGTACCCAGGCACAGCACAGGCATCATCCTACTGCAGATATGTACCCAGGCAAAGCACAGGCATCGTCCTACTGCAGATATGTACCCAGGCAAAGCACAGGCATCATCCTACTGCAGATATGTACCCAGTCAAAGCACAGGCATCATCCTACTGCAGATATGTACCCGGGCAAAGCACAGGCATCATCCTACTGCAGATACGTACCCAGGCACAGCACAGGCATCATCCTACTGCAGATATGTACCCAGGCAAAGCACAGGCATCACCTTACTGCAGATATGTACCCAGGCAAAGCACAGGCATCATCCTACTGCAGATATGTACCCAGGCAAAGCACAGGCATCACCTTACTGCAGATATGTACCCAGGCAAAGCACAGGCATCATCCTACTGCAGATATGTACCCGGGCAAAGCACAGGCATCATCCTACTGCAGATATGTACCCAGGCAAAGCACAGGCATCACCTTACTGCAGATATGTACCCAGGCACAGCACATGCATTATCCTACTGCAGATATGTACCCAGGCAAAGCACAGGCATCATCCTACTGAAGATATGTACCCAGGCAAAGCACAGGCATCATCCAACTGCAGATATGTACCCAGGCACAGCACAGGCATCATCCTACTGCAGATATATACCCAGGCAAAGCACAGGCATCATCATACTGCAGATATGTACCCAGGCACAGCACATGCATCATCCTACTGCAGATATGTACCCAGGCAAAGCACAGGCATCGTCCTACTGCAGATATGTACCCAGGCAAAGCACAGGCATCACCTTACTGCAGATATGTACCGAGGCAAGGCACAGACATCATCCTACTGCAGATATGTACCCAGGCAAAGCACAGGCATCACCTTACTGCAGATATGTACCCAGGCACAGCACAGGCATCATCCTACTGCAGATATGTACCCAGGCAAAGCACAGGCATCATCGTACTGCAGATATGTACCCAGGAACAGCACAGGCATCATCCTACTGCAGATATGTACCCAGGCAAAGCACAGGCATCATCTTACTGCAGATATGTACCCAGACACAGCACAGGCATCATCCTACTGCAAATACGTACCCAGGCAAAGCACAGGCATCATCTTACTGCAGATATGTACCCAGGCACAGCACAGGCATCATCCTACTGCAGATATGTACCCGGCCAAAGCACAGGCATCGTCCTACTGTACATATGTACCCAGGCACAGCACAGGCATCATCCTACTGCAGATATGTACCCAGGCAAAGCACAGGCATCATCCTACTGCAGATATGTACCCAGGCAAAGCACAGGCATCATCCTACTGCAGATATGTACCCAGGCACAGCACAGGCATTATCCTACTGCAGATATGTACCCAGGCACAGCACAGGCATCATCTTACTGCAGATATGTACCCAGGCAAAGCACAGGCATCGTCCTACTGCAGATATTTACCCAGGCAAAGCACAGGCATCGTCCTACTGCAGATATGTACCCAGGCAAAGCACAGGCATCACCTTATTGCAGATATGTACCCAGGCAAAGCACAGGCATCATCCTACTGCAGATATGTACCCAAGCACAGCACAGACATCATCCAACTGCAGATATGTACCCAGGCAAAGCACAGGCATCACCTTACTGCAGATACGTACCCAGGCAAAGCACAGGCATCATCCTACTGCAGATATGTACCCAGGCAAAGCACAGGCATCACCTTACTGCAGATATGTACCCAGGCAAAGCACAGGCATCACCTTACTGCAGATATGTACCCAGGCACAGCACAGGCATCATCCTACTGCAGATATGTACCCAGGCAAAGCACAGGCATCGTCCTACTGCAGATATGTACCCAGGCAAAGCACAGGCATCTTCCTACTGCAGATATGTACCCAGGCAAAGCACAGGCATCGTCCTACTGCAGATATGTACCCAGGCAAAGCACAAGCATCACCTTACTGCAGATATGTACCCAGGCAAAGCACAGGCATCGTCCTACTGCAGATATGTACCCAGGCAAAGCACAGGCATCATCCTACTGCAGATATGTACCCAGGCAAAGCACAGGCATCGTCCTACTGCAGATATATACCCAGGCAAAACACAGGCATCATCCTACTGCAGATATGTACCCAGGCAAAGCACAGGCATCATCCTACTGCAGATATGTACCCAGGCAAAGCACAGGCATCATCCTACTGCAGATATGTACCCAGGCAAAGCACAGGCATCACCTTACTGCAGATATGTACCCAGGCAAGGCACAGACATCATCCTACTGCAGATATGTACCCGGGCAAAGCACAGGCATCGTCCTACTGCAGATATGTACCCAGGCAAAGCACAGGCATCATCCTACTGCAGATATGTACCCAGGCAAAGCACAGGCATCATCCTACTGCAGATATGTACCCGGGCAAAGCACAGGCATCATCCTACTGCAGATATGTACCCGGGCAAAGCACAGGCATCATCCTACTGCAGATATGTAACCAGGCAAAGCACAGGCATCACCTTACTGCAGATATGTACCCAGGCAAAGCACAGGCATCACCTTACTGCAGATATGTACCCGGGCAAAGCACAGGCATCATCCTACTGCAGATATGTACCCAGGCACAGCACAGGCATCATCCTACTGCAGATATGTACCCAGGCAAAGCACAGGCATCATCCTACTGCAGATATGTACCCAGGCAAAGCACAGGCATCATCCTACTGCAGATATGTACCCAGGCAAAGCACAGGCATCACCTTACTGCAGATATGTACCCAGGCAAAGCACAGGCATCGTCCTACTGCAGATATGTACCCGGGCAAAGCACAGGCATCGTCCTACTGCAGATATGTACCCAGGCAAAGCACAGGCATCATCCTACTGCAGATATGTACCCGGGCAAAGCACAGGCATCATCCTACTGCAGATATGTACCCGGGCAAAGCAGAGGCATCATCCTACTGCAGATATGTGCCCAGGCAAAGCACAGGCATCATCCTACTGCAGATATGTATCCAGGCAAAGCACAGGCATCATCCTACTGCAGATACGTACCCAGGCAAAGCACAGGCATCACCTTACTGCAGATATGTACCCAGGCAAAGCACAGGCATCATCCTACTGCAGATATGTACCCAGGCAAAGCAC
The DNA here is from genome assembly GCF_028390025.1 of Pseudophryne corroboree. Classification (NCBI taxonomy): domain Eukaryota; kingdom Metazoa; phylum Chordata; class Amphibia; order Anura; family Myobatrachidae; genus Pseudophryne; species Pseudophryne corroboree. The sequence goes on along the minus strand of NC_086450.1, from coordinate 448,968,360 downwards.
AGGCATCATCCTACTGCAGATATGTACCCAGGCAAAGCACAGGCATCATCCTACTGCAGATATGTACCCAGGCACAGCACAGGCATCGTCCTACTGCAGATATGTACCCAGGCAAAGCACAGGCATCTTCCTACTGCAGATATGTACCCAGGCAAAGCACAGGCATCACCTTACTGCAGATATATACCCAGGCAAAGCACAGGCATCGTCCTACTGCAGATATGTACCCAGGCAAAGCACAGGCATCATCCTACTGCAGATATGTACCCAGGCAAAGCACAGGCATCATCCTACTGCAGATATGTACCCAGGCAAAGCACAGGCATCACCTTACTGCAGATATGTACCCAGGCACAGCACATGCATTATCCTACTGCAGATATGTACCCAGGCAAAGCACAGGCATCATCCTACTGAAGATATGTACCCAGGCAAAGCACAGGCATCATCCAACTGCAGATATGTACCCAGGCACAGCACAGGCATCATCCTACTGCAGATATATACCCAGGCAAAGCACAGGCATCATCATACTGCAGATATGTACCCAGGCACAGCACATGCATCATCCTACTGCAGATATGTACCCAGGCAAAGCACAGGCATCGTCCTACTGCAGATATGTACCCAGGCAAAGCACAGGCATCACCTTACTGCAGATATGTACCGAGGCAAGGCACAGACATCATCCTACTGCAGATATGTACCCAGGCAAAGCACAGGCATCACCTTACTGCAGATATGTACCCAGGCACAGCACAGGCATCATCCTACTGCAGATATGTACCCAGGCAAAGCACAGGCATCATCGTACTGCAGATATGTACCCAGGAACAGCACAGGCATCATCCTACTGCAGATATGTACCCAGGCAAAGCACAGGCATCATCTTACTGCAGATATGTACCCAGACACAGCACAGGCATCATCCTACTGCAAATACGTACCCAGGCAAAGCACAGGCATCATCTTACTGCAGATATGTACCCAGGCACAGCACAGGCATCATCCTACTGCAGATATGTACCCGGCCAAAGCACAGGCATTGTCCTACTGTACATATGTACCCAGGCACAGCACAGGCATCATCCTACTGCAGATATGTACCCAGGCAAAGCACAGGCATCATCCTACTGCAGATATGTACCCAGGCAAAGCACAGGCATTATCCTACTGCAGATATGTACCCAGGCACAGCACAGGCATCATCTTACTGCAGATATGTACCCAGGCAAAGCACAGGCATCGTCCTACTGCAGATATTTACCCAGGCAAAGCACAGGCATCGTCCTACTGCAGATATGTACCCAGGCAAAGCACAGGCATCACCTTATTGCAGATATGTACCCAGGCAAAGCACAGGCATCATCCTACTGCAGATATGTACCCAAGCACAGCACAGACATCATCCAACTGCAGATATGTACCCAGGCAAAGCACAGGCATCACCTTACTGCAGATACGTACCCAGGCAAAGCACAGGCATCATCCTACTGCAGATATGTACCCAGGCAAAGCACAGGCATCACCTTACTGCAGATATGTACCCAGGCAAAGCACAGGCATCACCTTACTGCAGATATGTACCCAGGCACAGCACAGGCATCATCCTACTGCAGATATGTACCCAGGCAAAGCACAGGCATCGTCCTACTGCAGATATGTACCCAGGCAAAGCACAGGCATCATCCTACTGCAGATATGTACCCAGGCAAAGCACAGGCATCATCCTACTGCAGATATGTACCCGGGCAAAGCACAGGCATCATCCTACTGCAGATACGTACCCAGGCACAGCACAGGCATCATCCTACTGCAGATATGTACCCAGGCAAAGCACAGGCATCACCTTACTGCAGATATGTACCCAGGCAAAGCACAGGCATCATCCTACTGCAGATATGTACCCAGGCAAAGCACAGGCATCACCTTACTGCAGATATGTACCCAGGCAAAGCACAGGCATCATCCTACTGCAGATATGTACCCGGGCAAAGCACAGGCATCATCCTACTGCAGATATGTGCCCAGGCAAAGCACAGGCATCATCCTACTGCAGACATGTACCCAGGCAAAGCACAGGCATCATCCTACTGCAGATACGTACCCAGGCAAAGCACAGGCATCATCCTACTGCAGATATGTGCCCAGGCAAAGCACAGGCATCATCCTACTGCAGATACGTACCCAGGCAAAGCACAGGCATCATCCTACTGCAGATATGTAACCAGGCAAAGCACAGGCATCACCATACTGCAGATATGTACCCAGGCAAAGCACAGGCATCACCTTACTGCAGATATGTACCCGGGCAAAGCACAGGCATCATCCTACTGCAGATATGTACCCAGGCACAGCACAGGCATCATCCTACTGCAGATATGTACCCAGGCAAAGCACAGGCATCATCCTACTGCAGATATGTACCCAGGCAAAGCACAGGCATCATCCTACTGCAGATATGTACCCAGGCAAAGCACAGGCATCACCTTACTGCAGATATGTACCCAGGCAAAGCACAGGCATCGTCCTACTGCAGATATGTACCCGGGCAAAGCACAGGCATCGTCCTACTGCAGATATGTACCCAGGCAAAGCACAGGCATCATCCTACTGCAGATATGTACCCGGGCAAAGCACAGGCATCATCCTACTGCAGATATGTGCCCAGGCAAAGCACAGGCATCATCCTACTGCAGATATGTACCCAGGCAAAGCACAGGCATCATCTTACTGCAGATATGTACCCAGGCAAAGCACAGGCATCATCCTACTGCAGATATGTACCCAGGCAAAGCACAGGCATCATCTTACTGCAGATATGTACCCAGGCAAAGCACAGGCATCATCCTACTGCAGATACGTACCAAGGCAAAGCACAGGCATCACCTTACTGCAGATATGTACCCAGGCAAAGCACAGGCATCATCCTACTGCAGATACGTACCCAGGCAAAGCACAGGCATCATCCTACTGCAGATATGTACCCAGGCAAAGCACAGGCATCATCCTACTGCAGATATGTACCCAGGCAAAGCACAGGCATCATCTTACTGCAGATATGTACCCAGGCAAAGCACAGGCATCATCCTACTGCAGATATGCACCCAGGCAAAGCACAGGCATCGTCCTACTGCAGATATGTACCCAGGCAAAGCACAGGCATCATCCTACTGCAGATATGTACCCAGGCACAGCACAGGCATCGTCCTACTGCAGATATGTACCCAGGCAAAGCACAGGCATCTTCCTACTGCAGATATGTACCCAGGCAAAGCACAGGCATCGTCCTACTGCAGATATGTACCCAGGCAAAGCACAAGCATCACCTTACTGCAGATATGTACCCAGGCAAAGCACAGGCATCGTCCTACTGCAGATATGTACCCAGGCAAAGCACAGGCATCATCCTACTGCAGATATGTACCCAGGCAAAGCACAGGCATCGTCCTACTGCAGATATATACCCAGGCAAAGCACAGGCATCATCCTACTGCAGATATGTACCCAGGCACAGCACATGCATCATCCTACTGCAGATATGTACCCAGGCAAAGCACAGGCATCATCCTACTGCAGATATGTACCCAGTCAAAGCACAGGCATCGTCCTACTGCAGATATGTACCCAGGCAAAGCACAGGCATCGTCCTACTGCAGATATGTACCCAGGCAAAGCACAGGCATCATCCTACTGCAGATATGTACCCAGGCAAAGCACAGGCATCACCTTACTGCAGATATGTACCGAGGCAAGGCACAGACATCATCCTACTGCAGATATGTACCCAGGCAAAGCACAGGCATCACCTTACTGCAGATATGTACCCAGGCACAGCACAGGCATCATCCTACTGCAGATATGTACCCAGGCAAAGCACAGGCATCATCCTACTGCAGATATGTACCCAGGCACAGCACAGGCATCGTCCTACTGCAGATATGTACCCAGGCAAAGCACAGGCATCTTCCTACTGCAGATATGTACCCAGGCAAAGCACAGGCATCGTCCTACTGCAGATATGTACCCAGGCAAAGCACAAGCATCACCTTACTGCAGATATGTACCCAGGCAAAGCACAGGCATCGTCCTACTGCAGATATGTACCCAGGCAAAGCACAGGCATCATCCTACTGCAGATATGTACCCAGGCAAAGCACAGGCATCGTCCTACTGCAGATATATACCCAGGCAAAGCACAGGCATCATCCTACTGCAGATATGTACCCAGGCACAGCACATGCATCATCCTACTGCAGATATGTACCCAGGCAAAGCACAGGCATCATCCTACTGCAGATATGTACCCAGTCAAAGCACAGGCATCGTCCTACTGCAGATATGTACCCAGGCAAAGCACAGGCATCGTCCTACTGCAGATATGTACCCAGGCAAAGCACAGGCATCATCCTACTGCAGATATGTACCCAGGCAAAGCACAGGCATCACCTTACTGCAGATATGTACCGAGGCAAGGCACAGACATCATCCTACTGCAGATATGTACCCAGGCAAAGCACAGGCATCACCTTACTGCAGATATGTACCCAGGCACAGCACAGGCATCATCCTACTGCAGATATGTACCCAGGCAAAGCACAGGCATCATCGTACTGCAGATATGTACCCAGGAACAGCACAGGCATCATCCTACTGCAGATATGTACCCAGGCAAAGCACAGGCATCATCCTACTGCAAATACGTACCCAGGCAAAGCACAGGCATCATCTTACTGCAGATATGTACCCAGGCACAGCACAGGCATCATCCTACTGCAGATATGTACCCGGCCAAAGCACAGGCATCGTCCTACTGCAGATATGTACCCAGGCACAGCACAGGCATCATCCTACTGCAGATATGTACCCAGGCACAGCACAGGCATCATCTTACTGCAGATATGTACCCAGGCAAAGCACAGGCATCATCTTACTGCAGATATGTACCCGGGCAAAGCACAGGCATCATCCTACTGCAGATATGTACCCAGGCAAAGCACAGGCATCATCCTACTGCAGATATGTACCCAGGCAAAGCACAGGCATCATCCTACTGCAGATATGTACCCAGGCAAAGCACAGGCATCACCTTACTGCAGATATGTACCCAGGCACAGCACAGGCATCATCCTACTGCAGATATGTACCCAGGCACAGCACAGACATCATCCAACTGCAGATATGTACCCAGGCAAAGCACAGGCATCACCTTACTGCAGATACGTACCCAGGCAAAGCACAGGCATCATCCTACTGCAGATATGTACCCAGGCAAAGCACAGGCATCACCTTACTGCAGATATGTACCCAGACACAGCACAGGCATCATCCTACTGCAAATACGTACCCAGGCAAAGCACAGGCATCATCTTACTGCAGATATGTACCCAGGCACAGCACAGGCATCATCCTACTGCAGATATGTACCCGGCCAAAGCACAGGCATCGTCCTACTGTAGATATGTACCCAGGCACAGCACAGGCATCATCCTACTGCAGATATGTACCCAGGCAAAGCACAGGCATCATCCTACTGCAGATATGTACCCAGGCAAAGCACAGGCATCATCCTACTGCAGATATGTACCCAGGCACAGCACAGGCATTATCCTACTGCAGATATGTACCCAGGCACAGCACAGGCATCATCTTACTGCAGATATGTACCCAGGCAAAGCACAGGCATCACCTTACTGCAGATATGTACCCAGGCACAGCACAGGCATCATCCTACTGCAGATATGTACCCAGGCACAGCACAGACATCATCCAACTGCAGATATGTACCCAGGCAAAGCACAGGCATCACCTTACTGCAGATACGTACCCAGGCAAAGCACAGGCATCATCCTACTGCAGATATGTACCCAGGCAAAGCACAGGCATCACCTTACTGCAGATATGTACCCAGGCACAGCACAGGCATCATCCTACTGCAGATATGTACCCAGGCAAAGCACAGGCATCATCCTACTGCAGATATGTACCCAGGCACAGCACAGGCATCATCTTACTGCAGATATGTACCCAGGCAAAGCACAGGCATCGTCCTACTGCAGATATTTACCCAGGCAAAGCACAGGCATCGTCCTACTGCAGATATGTACCCAGGCAAAGCACAGGCATCACCTTATTGCAGATATGTACCCAGGCAAAGCACAGGCATCATCCTACTGCAGATATGTACCCAAGCACAGCACAGACATCATCCAACTGCAGATATGTACCCAGGCAAAGCACAGGCATCACCTTACTGCAGATACGTACCCAGGCAAAGCACAGGCATCACCTTACTGCAGATATGTACCCAGGCAAAGCACAGGCATCACCTTACTGCAGATATGTACCCAGGCACAGCACAGGCATCATCCTACTGCAGATATGTACCCAGGCAAAGCACAGGCATCGTCCTACTGCAGATATGTACCCAGGCAAAGCACAGGCATCATCCTACTGCAGATATGTACCCAGGCAAAGCACAGGCATCATCCTACTGCAGATATGTACCCGGGCAAAGCACAGGCATCATCCTACTGCAGATACGTACCCAGGCACAGCACAGGCATCATCCTACTGCAGATATGTACCCAGGCAAAGCACAGGCATCACCTTACTGCAGATATGTACCCAGGCAAAGCACAGGCATCATCCTACTGCAGATATGTACCCAGGCAAAGCACAGGCATCACCTTACTGCAGATATGTACCCAGGCAAAGCACAGGCATCATCCTACTGCAGATATGTACCCGGGCAAAGCACAGGCATCATCCTACTGCAGATATGTGCCCAGGCAAAGCACAGGCATCATCCTACTGCAGACATGTACCCAGGCAAAGCACAGGCATCATCCTACTGCAGATACGTACCCAGGCAAAGCACAGGCATCATCCTACTGCAGATATGTGCCCAGGCAAAGCACAGGCATCATCCTACTGCAGATACGTACCCAGGCAAAGCACAGGCATCATCCTACTGCAGATATGTAACCAGGCAAAGCACAGGCATCACCATACTGCAGATATGTACCCAGGCAAAGCACAGGCATCACCTTACTGCAGATATGTACCCGGGCAAAGCACAGGCATCATCCTACTGCAGATATGTACCCAGGCACAGCACAGGCATCATCCTACTGCAGATATGTACCCAGGCAAAGCACAGGCATCATCCTACTGCAGATATGTACCCAGGCAAAGCACAGGCATCATCCTACTGCAGATATGTACCCAGGCAAAGCACAGGCATCACCTTACTGCAGATATGTACCCAGGCAAAGCACAGGCATCGTCCTACTGCAGATATGTACCCGGGCAAAGCACAGGCATCGTCCTACTGCAGATATGTACCCAGGCAAAGCACAGGCATCATCCTACTGCAGATATGTACCCGGGCAAAGCACAGGCATCATCCTACTGCAGATATGTGCCCAGGCAAAGCACAGGCATCATCCTACTGCAGATATGTACCCAGGCAAAGCACAGGCATCATCTTACTGCAGATATGTACCCAGGCAAAGCACAGGCATCATCCTACTGCAGATACGTACCCAGGCAAAGCACAGGCATCACCTTACTGCAGATATGTACCCAGGCAAAGCACAGGCATCATCCTACTGCAGATACGTACCCAGGCAAAGCACAGGCATCATCCTACTGCAGATATGTACCCAGGCAAAGCACAGGCATCATCCTACTGCAGATATGTACCCAGGCAAAGCACAGGCATCATCTTACTGCAGATATGTACCCAGGCAAAGCACAGGCATCATCCTACTGCAGATATGCACCCAGGCAAAGCACAGGCATCGTCCTACTGCAGATATGTGCCCAGGCAAAGCACAGGCATCATCCTACTGCAGATATGTACCCAGGCACAGCACAGGCATCGTCCTACTGCAGATATGTACCCAGGCAAAGCACAGGCATCTTCCTACTGCAGATATGTACCCAGGCAAAGCACAGGCATCGTCCTACTGCAGATATGTACCCAGGCAAAGCACAAGCATCACCTTACTGCAGATATGTACCCAGGCAAAGCACAGGCATCGTCCTACTGCAGATATGTACCCAGGCAAAGCACAGGCATCATCCTACTGCAGATATGTACCCAGGCAAAGCACAGGCATCGTCCTACTGCAGATATATACCCAGGCAAAGCACAGGCATCATCCTACTGCAGATATGTACCCAGGCACAGCACATGCATCATCCTACTGCAGATATGTACCCAGGCAAAGCACAGGCATCATCCTACTGCAGATATGTACCCAGTCAAAGCACAGGCATCGTCCTACTGCAGATATGTACCCAGGCAAAGCACAGGCATCGTCCTACTGCAGATATGTACCCAGGCAAAGCACAGGCATCATCCTACTGCAGATATGTACCCAGGCAAAGCACAGGCATCACCTTACTGCAGATATGTACCGAGGCAAGGCACAGACATCATCCTACTGCAGATATGTACCCAGGCAAAGCACAGGCATCACCTTACTGCAGATATGTACCCAGGCACAGCACAGGCATCATCCTACTGCAGATATGTACCCAGGCAAAGCACAGGCATCATCCTACTGCAGATATGTACCCAGGCAAAGCACAGGCATCGTCCTACTGCAGATATGTACCCAGGCAAAGCACAGGCATCTTCCTACTGCAGATATGTACCCAGGCAAAGCACAGGCATCGTCCTACTGCAGATATGTACCCAGGCAAAGCACAAGCATCACCTTACTGCAGATATGTACCCAGGCAAAGCACAGGCATCGTCCTACTGCAGATATGTACCCAGGCAAAGCACAGGCATCATCCTACTGCAGATATGTACCCAGGCAAAGCACAGGCATCGTCCTACTGCAGATATATACCCAGGCAAAGCACAGGCATCATCCTACTGCAGATATGTACCCAGGCACAGCACATGCATCATCCTACTGCAGATATGTACCCAGGCAAAGCACAGGCATCATCCTACTGCAGATATGTACCCAGTCAAAGCACAGGCATCGTCCTACTGCAGATATGTACCCAGGCAAAGCACAGGCATCGTCCTACTGCAGATATGTACCCAGGCAAAGCACAGGCATCATCCTACTGCAGATATGTACCCAGGCAAAGCACAGGCATCACCTTACTGCAGATATGTACCGAGGCAAGGCACAGACATCATCCTACTGCAGATATGTACCCAGGCAAAGCACAGGCATCACCTTACTGCAGATATGTACCCAGGCACAGCACAGGCATCATCCTACTGCAGATATGTACCCAGGCAAAGCACAGGCATCATCGTACTGCAGATATGTACCCAGGAACAGCACAGGCATCATCCTACTGCAGATATGTACCCAGGCAAAGCACAGGCATCATCCTACTGCAAATACGTACCCAGGCAAAGCACAGGCATCATCTTACTGCAGATATGTACCCAGGCACAGCACAGGCATCATCCTACTGCAGATATGTACCCGGCCAAAGCACAGGCATCGTCCTACTGCAGATATGTACCCAGGCACAGCACAGGCATCATCCTACTGCAGATATGTACCCAGGCACAGCACAGGCATCATCTTACTGCAGATATGTACCCAGGCAAAGCACAGGCATCATCTTACTGCAGATATGTACCCGGGCAAAGCACAGGCATCATCCTACTGCAGATATGTACCCAGGCAAAGCACAGGCATCATCCTACTGCAGATATGTACCCAGGCAAAGCACAGGCATCATCCTACTGCAGATATGTACCCAGGCAAAGCACAGGCATCACCTTACTGCAGATATGTACCCAGGCACAGCACAGGCATCATCCTACTGCAGATATGTACCCAGGCACAGCACAGACATCATCCAACTGCAGATATGTACCCAGGCAAAGCACAGGCATCACCTTACTGCAGATACGTACCCAGGCAAAGCACAGGCATCATCCTACTGCAGATATGTACCCAGGCAAAGCACAGGCATCACCTTACTGCAGATATGTACCCAGGCAAAGCACAGGCATCGTCCTACTGCAGATATGTACCCAGGCAAAGCACAGGCATCACCTTACTGCAGATATGTACCCAGGCAAAGCACAGGCATCATCCTACTGCAGATATGTACCCAGGCACAGCACAGACATCATCCAACTGCAGATATGTACCCAGGCAAAGCACAGGCATCACCTTACTGCAGATACGTACCCAGGCAAAGCACAGGCATCATCCTACTGCAGATATGTACCCAGGCAAAGCACAGGCATCACCTTACTGCAGATATGTACCCAGGCAAAGCACAGGCATCACCTTACTGCAGATATGTACCCAGGCACAGCACAGGCATCATCCTACTGCAGATATGTACCCAGGCAAAGCACAGGCATCGTCCTACTGCAGATATGTACCCAGGCAAAGCACAGGCATCATCCTACTGCAGATATGTACCCAGGCAAAGCACAGGCATCATCCTAATGCAGATATGTACCCGGGCAAAGCACAGGCATCATCCTACTGCAGATACGTACCCAGGCACAGCACAGGCATCATCCTACTGCAGATATGTACCCAGGCAAAGCACAGGCATCAACTTACTGCAGATATGTACCCAGGCAAAGCACAGGCATCATCCTACTGCAGATATGTACCCAGGCAAAGCACAGGCATCACCTTACTGCAGATATGTACCCAGGCAAAGCACAGGCATCATCCTACTGCAGATATGTACCCAGGCAAAGCACAGGCATCACCTTACTGCAGATATGTACCCAGGCAAAGCACAGGCATCGTCCTACTGCAGATATGTACCCAGGCAAAGCACAGGCATCATCCTACTGCAGATATGTACCCAGGCAAAGCACAGGCATCATCCTACTGCAGATATGTACCCAGGCAAAGCACAGGCATCACCTTACTGCAGATATGTACCCAGGCACAGCACAGTCATCATCCTACTGCAGATATGTACCCAGGCAAAGCACAGGCATCGTCCTACTGCAGATATGTACCCAGGCAAAGCACAGGCATCATCCTACCGCAGATATGTACCCAGGCAAAGCACAGGCATCATCCTACTGCAGATATGTACCCGGGCAAAGCACAGGCATTACCTTACTGCAGATATGTACCCGGGCAAAGCACAGGCATCACCTTACTGCAGATATGTACCCAGGCAAAGCACAGGCATCACCTTACTGCAGATATGTACCCAGGCAAAGCACAGGCATCATCTTACTGCAGATATGTACCCAGGAACAGCACAGGCATCATCCTACTGCAGATATGTACCCAGGCAAAGCACAGGCATCATCTTACTGCAGATATGTACCCAGGCACAGCACAGGCATCATCCTACTGCAAATACGTACCCAGGCAAAGCACAGGCATCATCCTACTGCAGATATGTACCCAGGCACAGCACAGGCATCATCCTACTGCAGATATGTACCGAGGCACAGCACAGGCATCATCCTACTGCAGATATGTACCCAGGCAAAGCACAGGCATCATCCTACTGCAGATATGTACCCAGGCACAGCACAGGCATCATCCTACTGCAGATACGTACCCAGGCAAAGCACAGGCATCATCCTACTGCAGATACGAACCCAGGCAAAGCACAGGCATCGTCCTACTGCAGATATGTACCCAGGCAAAGCACAGGCATCATCCTACTGCAGATATGTACCCGGGCAAAGCACAGGCATCATCCTACTGCAGATACGTACCCAGGCACAGCACAGGCATCATCCTACTGCAGATATGTACCCAGGCAAAGCACAGGCATCACCTTACTGCAGATATGTACCCAGGCAAAGCACAGGCATCATCCTACTGCAGATATGTACCCAGGCAAAGCACAGGCATCACCTTACTGCAGATATGTACCCAGGCAAAGCACAGGCATCATCCTACTGCAGATATGTACCCAGGCAAAGCACAGGCATCACCTTACTGCAGATATGTACCCAGGCAAAGCACAGGCATCGTCCTACTGCAGATATGTACCCAGGCAAAGCACAGGCATCATCCGACTGCAGATATGTACCCAGGCAAAGCACAGGCATCATCCTACTGCAGATATGTACCCAGGCAAAGCACAGGCATCACCTTACTGCAGATATGTACCCAGGCACAGCACAGGCATCATCCTACTGCAGATATGTACCCAGGCAAAGCACAGGCATCGTCCTACTGCAGATATGTACCCAGGCAAAGCACAGGCATCATCCTACTGCAGATATGTACCCAGGCAAAGCACAGGCATCATCCTACTGCAGATATGTACCCGGGCAAAGCACAGGCATCACCTTACTGCAGATATGTACCCGGGCAAAGCACAGGCATCACCTTACTGCAGATATGTACCCAGGCAAAGCACAGGCATCACCTTACTGCAGATATGTACCCAGGCAAAGCACAGGCATCACCTTACTGCAGATATGTACCCAGGCAAGGCACAGGCATCGTCCTACTGCAGATATGTACCCAGGCAAAGCACAGGCATCACCTTACTGCAGATATGTACCCAGGCAAGGCACAGACATCATCCTACTGCAGATATGTACCCAGGAAAAGCACAGGCATCTTCCTACTGCAGATATGTACCCAGGCACAGCACAGACATCATCCTGCTGCAGATATGTACCCGGGCAAAGCACAGGCATCGTCCTACTGCAGATATGTACCCAGGCAAAGCACAGGCATCACCTTACTGCAGATATGTACCGAGGCAAGGCACAGACATCATCCTACTGCAGATATGTACCCAGGCAAAGCACAGGCATCACCTTACTGCAGATATGTACCAAGGCACAGCACAGGCATCATCCTACTGCAGATATGTACCCAGGCAAAGCACAGGCATCATCTTACTGCAGATATGTACCCAGGAACAGCACAGGCATCATCCTACTGCAGATATGTACCCAGGCAAAGCACAGGCATCATCTTACTGCAGATATGTACCCAGGCACAGCACAGGCATCATCCTACTGCAAATACGTACCCAGGCAAAGCACAGGCATCATCTTACTGCAGATATGTACCCAGACACAGCACAGGCATCATCCTACTGCAGATATGTACCCGGCCAAAGCACAGGCATCGTCCTACTGCAGATATGTACCCAGGCACAGCACAGGCATCATCCTACTGCAGATATGTACCCAGGCAAAGCACAGGCATCATCCTACTGCAGATATGTACCCAGGCACAGCACAGGCATCATCCTACTGCAGATATGTACCCAGGCACAGCACAGGCATCATCCTACTGCAGATATGTACCCAGGCACAGCACAGGCATCATCCTACTGCAGATATGTACCCAGGCAAAGCACAGGCATCATCCTACTGCAGATATGTACCCAGGCACAGCACAGGCATCATCCTACTGCAGATACGTACCCAGGCAAAGCACAGGCATCATCCTACTGCAGATACGAACCCAGGCAAAGCACAGGCATCGTCCTACTGCAGATATGTACCCAGGCAAAGCACAGGCATCATCTTACTGCAGATATGTACCCAGGCACAGCACAGGCATCACCTTACTGCAGATATGTACCCAGGCAAAGCACAGGCATCGTCCTACTGCAGATATGTACCCAGGCACAGCACAGGTGTAGAGATGTGCGGCACAACCACACGCAGCCGCACCTCTCACACAGGCATCACCTTACTGCAGATATGTACCCAGGCAAAGCACAGGCATCATCCTACTATAGATATGTACCCAGGCACAGCACAGGCATCATCCTACTGCAGATATGTACCCAGGCAAAGCACAGGCATCATCCTACTACAGATATGTACCCAGACAAAGCACAGGCATCGTCCTACTGCAGATATGTACCCGGGCAAAGCACAGGCATCATCCTACTGCAGATATGTACCCGGGCAAAGCACAGGCATCATCCTACTGCAGATATGTACCCAGGCAAAGCACAGGCATCATCCTACTACAGATATGTACCCAGGCACAGCACAGGCATCATCCTACTGCAGATACGTATCCAGGCAAAGCACAGGCATCGTCCTACTGCAGATAGGTACCCAGGCACAGCACAGGCATCATCCTACTGCAGATACGTACCCAGGCAAAGCACAGGCATCGTCCTACTGCAGATATGTACCCAGGCAAAGCACAGGCATCATCCTACTGCAGATATGTACCCAGGCAAAGCACAGGCATCGTCCTACTGCAGATATGTACCCAGGCACAGCACAGGCATCGTCCTACTGCAGATATGTACCCAGGCACAGCACAGGCATCACCTTACTGCAGATATGTACCCAGGCAAAGCACAGGCATCATCCTACTGCAGATATGTACCCAGGCAAAGCACAGGCATCATCCTACTGCAGATATGTACCCAGGCAAAGCACAGGCATCATCCTACTGCAGATATGTACCCAGGCACAGCACAGGCATCATCCTACTGCAGATATGTACCCAGGCAAAGCACAGGCATCATCCTACTGCAGATATGTACCCAGGCACAGCACAGGCATCATCCTACTGCAGATACGTACCCAGGCAAAGCACAGGCATCATCCTACTGCAGATATGAACCCAGGCAAAGCACAGGCATCGTCCTACTGCAGATATGTACCCAGGCAAAGCACAGGCATCATCCTACTGCAGATACGTACCCAGGCAAAGCACAGGCATCATCCTACTGCAGATATGTACCCAGGCAAAGCACAGGTATCATCCTACTGCAGATACGTACCCAGGCAAAGCACAGGCATCATCTTACTGCAGATATGTACCCAGGCACAGCACAGGCATCACCTTACTGCAGATATGTACCCAGGCAAAGCACAGGCATCATCTTACTGCAGATATGTACCCAGGCACAGCACAGGTGTAGAGATGTGCGGCACCACCACACGCAGCCGCACCTCTCACACAGGCATCACCTTACTGCAGATATGTACCCAGGCAAAGCACAGGCATCATCCTACTACAGATATGTACCCAGACAAAGCACAGGCATCATCCTACTGCAGATATGTACCCAGGCAAAGCACAGGCATCATCCTACTGCAGATATGTACCCAGGCAAAGCACAGGCATCATCCTACTACAGCTATGTACCCAGGCACAGCACAGGCATCATCCTACTGCAGATACGTATCCAGGCAAAGCACAGGCATCGTCCTACTGCAGATATGTACCCAGGCACAGCACAGGCATCATCCTACTGCAGATACGTACCCAGGCAAAGCACAGGCATCATCTTACTGCAGATACGTATCCAGGCAAAGCACAGGCATCGTCCTACTGCAGATATGTACCCAGGCAAAGCACAGGCATCATCCTACTGCAGATATGTACCCAGGCAAAGCACAGGCATCATCCTACTACAGCTATGTACCCAGGCACAGCACAGGCATCATCCTACTGCAGATACGTACCCAGGCAAAGCACAGGCATCATCTTACTGCAGATACGTATCCAGGCAAAGCACAGGCATCGTCCTACTGCAGATATGTACCCAGGCAAGGCACAGGCATCGTCCTACTGCAGATACGTACCCAGGCAAAGCACAGGCATCATCCTACTGCAGATATGTACCCAGGCAAAGCACAGGCATCGTCCTACTGCAGATATGTACCCAGGCACAGCACAGGCATCATCCTACTGCAGATATGTACCGAGGCACAGCACAGGCATCATCCTACTGCAGATATGTACCCAGGCAAAGCACAGGCATCGTCCTACTGCAGATATGTACCCAGGCACAGCACAGGTGTAGAGATGTGCGGCACAACCACACGCAGCCGCACCTCTCACACAGGCATCACCTTACTGCAGATATGTACCCAGGCAAAGCACAGGCATCATCCTACTATAGATATGTACCCAGGCACAGCACAGGCATCATCCTACTGCAGATATGTACCCAGGCAAAGCACAGGCATCATCCTACTACAGATATGTACCCAGACAAAGCACAGGCATCGTCCTACTGCAGATATGTACCCGGGCAAAGCACAGGCATCATCCTACTGCAGATATGTACCCGGGCAAAGCACAGGCATCATCCTACTGCAGATATGTACCCAGGCAAAGCACAGGCATCATCCTACTACAGATATGTACCCAGGCACAGCACAGGCATCATCCTACTGCAGATACGTATCCAGGCAAAGCACAGGCATCGTCCTACTGCAGATAGGTACCCAGGCACAGCACAGGCATCATCCTACTGCAGATACGTACCCAGGCAAAGCACAGGCATCGTCCTACTGCAGATATGTACCCAGGCAAAGCACAGGCATCATCCTACTGCAGATATGTACCCAGGCAAAGCACAGGCATCGTCCTACTGCAGATATGTACCCAGGCACAGCACAGGCATCGTCCTACTGCAGATATGTACCCAGGCACAGCACAGGCATCACCTTACTGCAGATATGTACCCAGGCAAAGCACAGGCATCATCCTACTGCAGATATGTACCCAGGCAAAGCACAGGCATCATCCTACTGCAGATATGTACCCAGGCAAAGCACAGGCATCATCCTACTGCAGATATGTACCCAGGCACAGCACAGGCATCATCCTACTGCAGATATGTACCCAGGCAAAGCACAGGCATCATCCTACTGCAGATATGTACCCAGGCACAGCACAGGCATCATCCTACTGCAGATACGTACCCAGGCAAAGCACAGGCATCATCCTACTGCAGATATGAACCCAGGCAAAGCACAGGCATCGTCCTACTGCAGATATGTACCCAGGCAAAGCACAGGCATCATCCTACTGCAGATACGTACCCAGGCAAAGCACAGGCATCATCCTACTGCAGATATGTACCCAGGCAAAGCACAGGTATCATCCTACTGCAGATACGTACCCAGGCAAAGCACAGGCATCATCTTACTGCAGATATGTACCCAGGCACAGCACAGGCATCACCTTACTGCAGATATGTACCCAGGCAAAGCACAGGCATCATCTTACTGCAGATATGTACCCAGGCACAGCACAGGTGTAGAGATGTGCGGCACCACCACACGCAGCCGCACCTCTCACACAGGCATCACCTTACTGCAGATATGTACCCAGGCAAAGCACAGGCATCATCCTACTACAGATATGTACCCAGACAAAGCACAGGCATCATCCTACTGCAGATATGTACCCAGGCAAAGCACAGGCATCATCCTACTGCAGATATGTACCCAGGCAAAGCACAGGCATCATCCTACTACAGCTATGTACCCAGGCACAGCACAGGCATCATCCTACTGCAGATACGTATCCAGGCAAAGCACAGGCATCGTCCTACTGCAGATATGTACCCAGGCACAGCACAGGCATCATCCTACTGCAGATACGTACCCAGGCAAAGCACAGGCATCATCTTACTGCAGATACGTATCCAGGCAAAGCACAGGCATCGTCCTACTGCAGATATGTACCCAGGCAAAGCACAGGCATCATCCTACTGCAGATATGTACCCAGGCAAAGCACAGGCATCATCCTACTACAGCTATGTACCCAGGCACAGCACAGGCATCATCCTACTGCAGATACGTACCCAGGCAAAGCACAGGCATCATCTTACTGCAGATACGTATCCAGGCAAAGCACAGGCATCGTCCTACTGCAGATATGTACCCAGGCAAGGCACAGGCATCGTCCTACTGCAGATACGTACCCAGGCAAAGCACAGGCATCATCCTACTGCAGATATGTACCCAGGCAAAGCACAGGCATCGTCCTACTGCAGATATGTACCCAGGCACAGCACAGGCATCGTCCTACTGCAGATATGTACCCAGGCACAGCACAGGCATCACCTTACTGCAGATATGTACCCAGGCAAAGCACAGGCATCATCCTACTGCAGATATGTACCCAGGCAAAGCACAGGCATCATCCTACTGCAGATATGTACCCAGGCAAAGCACAGGCATCATCCTACTGCAGATATGTACCCAGGCAAAGCACAGGCATCATCCTACTGCAGATATGTACCCAGGCAAAGCACAGGCATCATCCTACTGCAGATACGTACCCAGGCACAGCACAGGCATCATCCTACTGCAGATATGTACCCAGGCAAAGCACAGGCATCACCTTACTGCAGATATGTACCCAGGCACAGCACAGGCATCATCCTACTGCAGATATGTACCCAGGCAAAGCACAGGCATCATCCTACTGCAGATATGTACCCAGGCAAAGCACAGGCATCACCTTACTGCAGATATGTACCCAGGCAAAGCACAGGCATCACCTTACTGCAGATATGTACCCAGGCAAAGCACAGGCATCATCCTACTGCAGATATATACCCAGGCAAAGCACAGGCATCACCTTACTGCAGATATGTACCCAGGCAAAGCACAGGCATCACCTTACTGCAGATATGTACCCAGGCACAGCAGAGGCATCATCCTACTGCAGATATGTACCCAGGCAAAGCACAGGCATCGTCCTACTGCAGATATGTACCCAGGCAATGCACAGGCATCATCCTACTGCAGATATGTACCCAGGCAAAGCACAGGCATAGCCAAGAGCTCAGCGGGAGACAATTAGGAACAACGGATGCAGGGTTTAGAGCTTACTTTAGGTACTCAGGGGCAGATGTACGCATCCTTGGAGAGAGATAAAGTGGAGAGAGAGATAAAGTACCAACTAACCAACTCCTAGCAGCCTGTAACATGGAAGTTAGGAGCTGATTGGCTGGTACTTTACCTCTCTCTGCTTTATCTCTCCATGGCTTAGTACATCTGCCCCTGAGAGAGAGATCCAAGTGGCAAGCTTAACTTGTGCAGCGACACAACTCGTGTCATCATGGCCTCTCCCTCATTGTACAATGCCACGATTCACTAGGGAAATGGGCAGGATATGGGAAGGTGACCTGCTCTAGAACCATGGGAACATACAAAGGTGAACCAATGTACCACGTGCCTAGGGAGAATCCAATCTGTCTAGGAGGCATTATCAATGTGACGCCATTGCCAATGGGGTCAGTAGAAAACAAACCAGTTGTCCACAAGCTGCAGAGGAGGATGAGAGAAGCACAGAAAATCGTAGTTAAAAAACATAGCAAGTGAGTGTCAGCTCTTGTGACAAATGAGCATAGGGCTCATTTATCAATGAGAGATAAAACGCATTGTAAATGATAAAACTTGTTGCGTATTCTCACTGGTGCTTCAGCCAATCAGCTCCTGTCGTGTGTATAAAAATTTACAGTTGGGAGCTGATTGGCTGGAGTGCCTTTTATCATCCACAATGAGTTTTATCACTCGTTGATAAATGGGCCCCTAGATCTAGGGAAAGGTGTGATGATAAAGGAAGACTGTGAAATGGAAGTGACTGTAATTCATGGTTGGATGTGAAGTTCAGAGACACCGTGGACAGACACCAGGTTTATCCAGAGACTGTGGGTAGTGACTTTATAAATAAATCCATAATCATTAATTCTCAGTAAGAAGATGATCTGGCGCTCATTACATCCGTCGCCTGTGTCTGTGCATTACATGCTCTGCCTCGCTGTTCCTATGCTTGCTTCACCATTATCAGCCGGGCATGTGCGTGGCTTTGTGTCTGCCCACACTGACCCATATACAACACTGGGATAGAGGAGACAGGGATGCATACAGGTGTTTGTCCCAAGAGCATCACCTGGTACAGGATGCACCTGCAGAACGGGGTTACTAGCACAGAAACGTAAAGGGATCCAGAATAGATGGCAACCATAGGCGTAATGACCTGTCTATGAACACCTTTATATAAAGGCGTGCCATAATATCCCTTTAATCTGGGTTATCTACTGTATGAATTACACAGGTTCCGTGGCTGGATAAATTCAAGCCTGCATTTCTCCTGGTTTGAATCAGCCACAGAACCTGTGCAAACCATACAGAAGGTGTCCCGGATAAAAGGCAAGCCTATTTATATAGCATGTCTTACATGTTACGTGGAGCTGGCGACACGCGAGGGGTTAATCCCTTGGTACCTGCAGTGCTCCGGCAGCAGGGTAGAGCTGCATTGAGCTCTATGCAAATGGCAGCAGTGACAGTCACTTCCTGGTTGTCACCTGTGGCCCTCCCTCCTCCGCAGGTAGTCAGGCGAGTCCCCACACCTGGGCGGTCAGAGATGCAGGGCCCACACCCAGCAATAGTGCAGGAAGCAGGAAGACACAGGCTGCAGCGCACGGACCTGCACATAAGGTATTACTCTTATTATTAATATTATTCCTAAAGAGGCAGCCAGACTGTACATGTCTTACCTGCCATATCCCCCATTTTTCCTGCTGTATAAATCTATTCCGTGCATCTATATAGATCTATTAGTACAGTGATTACACCACTATCTGCTTCCTATAATCAGTATAACCATACCCACCCTGTATATTACTATGGGTGACACCTCGCCTATGCACAGCACAGACAGCCGTTACACACACAGCTGCATCTCATCTGTCACTGATCTTTAACAATGAATCCCATATTTATTCAATAAGAACCAGTGTCATCACTGAGGCATGAGGTTTTCTATCTATTTACTAGGAAACAGTAACATCACTGAGGCATGAGGCTTCATACCTATTCATTAGGAACCGTTGACATCACTGAGGCATGAGGCACCCTATTTATAAACTAGCAAACAGTAACATCACCGAGGCATGAGGCACCTTATGTATTCAGTAGAATCAGTGACATCACTGAACTATTAGAATCCCTATATTAATATCTATTCATCAGGAACCGGTGACATCACTGAGGCATGAGGCTTCCTATCTATTCATTAGGAACTAGTGACATCACTGAGGCATATGGCTGCTATTCTATACACTAAAAGACAGTGACATTACTGAGGCATGAGGCTTTCAAACTATTTACTAGGAATTAGTGACATCACTGAGGCATGAGGAGGTTATTCTATTCACTATTTGCCAGTGAAATCATTAAGGCATGAGGCTTCTTATCTATTCACCAGGAATAGGCGATGTTACTGAGGCATACCTCCCAACTGTCCCGGTTTTCACGGTCTGTCCCGCTGTTCCACCCGCGAGTTGCAGCGTCCCGCGGGTGGGGGGGCAGTTGGGAGATCCCCCCCTGTCACTCACTGCTCTGATCAGAGCAGCGGTGTATAGATGTTGTGCGCATGCGCACAGCGTCTATTCCCCGACAGAGAGGGACAGGGGGCATGCCCAGCAGCTCACTGAGCGCTGTCCATGCCCCCATAGTGGCAAAAATGGGGGGCGTGGTTTGCGATCGTGGCGCTGGTCCAGAGGCCACACCCCCTTATCACAAGGCCATGCCCCCAAATACGAGCACGCACCACCGGCGCGCATTAGTGTCCCTCCTACGGTGGAACAGAAGTTGGGAGGTATGGGCATGAGGCTGCTATTCGATTCACTGAGAGCCAATGAAATTACTGAGGCATGAGGCTTTCTATCTATTTACTAGGAACCATTGGCGCCGCATCACTGAGGCATGAGGCTTCCTTTCTATTCACCAGGAACAAGTGACATCACTAAGGCATGAGGTTGCTAATTTATTCACTAGGAAAGTGATACCTGAAGCATGAGTCTTCCTATCTATTCATTAGGAGCCAGTGATATCACCAAGGCATAAGGCACCCAGCAGCGGATCTTGCCACGGGCAAGCAGGACTTTTGCCCGGGGCGCCGCCTTCCGGAGGGGCCGGCGCCATCCGGAGGGCGCCGCACCATGGCAAGATCCGCTGCTGCTGTGCCCCCCGCTGCCCGCTCTGTCCCGCTGCCGCTGCGTGGAGAGGACCTTTACTGTAATGATGTGCGGTGCGCGTTGACGTCATCGCGCACCGCACAGCAAAGGTCCTCTCCACGAAGGGAACTAGACAGGTAGCGTCTAGTTTTCCTACGTGGAGAGGACCTTTGCTGTGCGGTGCATCATTTCGGCGGCGCTACTACTGTACAGGGGGCGTAACTGACCACGCCCCCTGTATGAAGCCACGCCCCCTATTGCCGCAAAAAGCCCCTAAACCGGCCCAGAAGGCACCCTATCTATTCTCTAGGAACTAATAACATCACTGAGGCAGGAGTCTGCCTACTTATTCATTAGGAACCAGTGATAAGGTGCATTAGGAAACAATGCTATCACAGGCATGAGGAGGCACCCTATCTATTTACTATTAACCAGTCACATCAATTAAACATGAGGCAGCTTATGCAATCTCAAGGAAGAAGGCCAATGAGGCCTCTAATCTATTCATTAGGAACAGTGATATCGCTGAGGCATCTTATCTATTCACTAGAATCAGTGACATCACTTAGGTATGAGAATGCTATTTCTTCACTAGGAATCAGTGACATCATCGAGGCACCCAATCTATTCTTTAGGAACCACTGATATCATTAAGGCATGAGGCACCCTATCTATAGACTAAAAAAACAG
Source organism: Pseudophryne corroboree (assembly GCF_028390025.1). Taxonomy (NCBI): domain Eukaryota; kingdom Metazoa; phylum Chordata; class Amphibia; order Anura; family Myobatrachidae; genus Pseudophryne; species Pseudophryne corroboree. Next base: position 448,945,964 of record NC_086450.1, on the reverse strand, counting down.
TGACATCACCGAGGCATGAGGCACCTTATGTAGTCACTAGAATCAGTGACATCACTGAACTATCAGAATCCCTATATTTTCACAGGAATCAGTGACCTCACTGAGGCATGAGGTTACCTATCTATTCACTGGGAACTAGTAACATCACTGAGGCATGAGGCTGCTAATCTATTCACCAGTAAGAACCAACGACATCACTGAGGCATGAGGCTTCCTATCCTCTACAATGTATCGTAAACTGTGCCTTGTTGTTTATAAGACACAAGGCTTTGTAGTGAATACCAGATGCTACAATTGAGGACGTGTTACATGGTGGGGATTGTAGTTCTCCACGGCCCACCAAGACGTGACAAGTTTATGTCCTCTCTTTATGACGGTGATTTCTAGGAGGCTGGAGAATTAGAGGCCCGGTGCTCAGGGAAATAGCTTGTGGGATTGCCTCCAATGAGTAACTGAACACGTACCAAGCAACAAGCAGATTACACATTACACCCTTCTTACATTCCTGCTCTCCCCGCGTATTTGCATAAAGGAGGACGTATGCTATTAGTATAAACATTTATGAATGTGACGCTAGCGAACTCCGTGGTGCTTTATAATTGGTGCCAAGCACCGTAATAAAACAAGACATAAGAAACGGCTTGGCCAGTTAATGAGTGATGTGATTGAGATGTTTATGCCCATAAAACTCGCTGAGAGAATAGGACGGAAACAAGACGAAACAGAGAATTACTACAGCAAACGTGCTATTTTGTGTCTCGTTTCATAAGGTTGTGTTGTTTAAATAAAGTTTCGTTGTTCCAAAAAAATTCTGCTTTTTTTTCCGTTTGTTTTGAATACAAAGTATAACTTTTTATTCGATTAAAATTCGCCTTTAAAAAAAAAAAAATCTTTTTGCGCACCAAGCGATACACTCAAGCAAATTCATTTTTTTTATTCCAACATCTTCTGAAAATAAGATTTTAAACCTACCGGTAAATCTTTTTCTCCTAGTCCGTAGAGGATGCTGGGGACTCCGTAAGGACCATGGGGTATAGACGGCTCCGCAGGAGACATGGGCACTGTAAAGCTTTAGAATGGGTGTGCACTGGCTCCTCCCTCTATGCCCCTCCTCCAGACCTCAGTTAGGACTGTGCCCAGAGGAGACTGACAGTACGAGGAAAAGGATTTTGTTATCTAAGGGCGAGATACACATCAGCCCACACCATACACACCGTACAACGTGGTATACAATAACCAGTTAACAGTATGAACAAAACAGCATCAGCCATAGGCCGATCTCAACTGTAACTTAACCCTTACGTATGCAATAACTATATACAAGTCTTGCAGAATGTTTCCGCACTGGGACGGGCGCCCAGCATCCTCTACGGACTAGGAGAAAAAGATTTACCGGTAGGTTTAAAATCTTATTTTCTCTTACGTCCTAGAGGATGCTGGGGACTCCGTAAGGACCATGGGGTTTATACCAAAGCTCCAGAACGGGTGGGAGAGTGCGGATGACTCTGCAGCACCGACTGAGCAAACACGAGGTCCTCATCAGCCAGGGTATCAACTTGTAGCACTTTAGCAAAAGTGTTTGACCCCGACCAAGTAGCTGCTCGGCAAGGTTGAAATGCCGAGACGCCTCGGGCATCCGCCCAAGAAGAGCCCACCTTCCTAGTGGAATGGGCCTTTACTGAATTTGGTAATGGCCAACCAGCCGTAGAATGAGCCTGATGAATTGTGTTACAGATCCAGCGAGCAATAGTCTGCTTAGATGCATGAGTGCCAACCTTGTTGGCTGTATACAGGACAAACAGTGCATCTGTTTTCCTAACCGTAGCCGTTCTGGCTAATAAAATCTTTAAGGCCCTGACTACCTCAAGGGACTTGGAATTCTCCAAGGATCCCGTAGCCACAGGCACCACAACAGGTTGGTTCATATGAAATGACGAAACCACTTTTGGCCGAAATGGAGGACGAGACCTCAACTCTGCTCGATCCGCATGGAAAATCAGATAGGGGCTCTTGAAAGACAAGGCCGCTGTTAGGCGCCGAGGGTCCGCTCGTCAGTGCGGCCCGGCGCCTAGCAACCAGGGACGCCGTACGCGGACAGCCGCCGGCTCCCTGGCAACGCTAGACGCCGGGCGCACGGAGCCGCACAGACCCTAGCAACGGGGACGCCACGTCGGACCGCGTTCCCCGTTGCTGGGTCCAAAGTTAATTACCACACTTGTTTCCTGGCCGTGCAGTATGGCAGCTGCACGGCATGTTTGTAATTAGCCCTGTCTGGCACCTGATTGGAGGGCTTCCATTTAAAGGCACTCTCAGGACTTCTCACAGACGCCGGTAATAGCTTCCTGTTTGCTGTATCTGTTGCAGAGAGTGTTTCCAGTCCTGCTCTATCCGGTCGTTCCTGTCCTCAGTGGTCCAGTACTCGGAAGTTGTCATCTGTTCCTGGAGTCCTGACCGAGCACCTTTAACATCCTGTGGTGTTCGTGAGTCGCGGCGTAGCCGTGTGTTGCGGCTTGACCGCTTACTATTTATTATTTGTTATATTGAGTCTCGGAGCTTTTGCGGAGGATTCCGCTCCCACAAATCCACTCTGGTATCCAGCGGTGCTGGGTAGGAGTAACGGATTAGTGGATTTTGGTTGTCCTTTTCCCTGGCGGTTTGTCCGCACATACTTCTGGTTTAAGTTTAGTTAGCTCGTAGCCCCTGGCCTGGTTGTTTAGTCAGAGGGCCCCTTGTTATCACCCTGTCTCGGATTTCCCTTTGTCTCCCATTAAGACCTGAGGGGGCATCGGAGTTGGGCAGACATAATCCGCCCTTCAAACGCGGCTGCCATGGGCTCAAGCAACCATAGTCTCGCAGGGGATTTCTGATAACACGGGCGAGACAACGGAGTTAGGGCGCCAGGGGTTACTAGGCTTTCCTGCTCCCGTAACCAGCATTCCCTTCCAGTACTCTGGCCTTTGTCATAAGATCTCCTCTGGTCAGAAGTACTGGAATCATAACATTATTACCGGCCACACCAAAACTTAAAATTAAACAAGGTTTGATTTTTTCCCTTATTTCAGTTTGGAAGATTTGTCGGCCTCATGAATCCCACTGGTTTAGGGCCAAATCCTGGCCAGCTTCTAGTTAGCCAGATTCAAGAACTTACTCAGATGGTTCAGGATCTTTCCCTTCGGGTGAAGTCGCAGGAAGATCTTTTACGGACTTCCCCGAGGGTCGTCCCTGAACCGAAAATGCATTTGCCTGACCGTTTTTCTGGTGATAGGAAGCAGTTTTTTAATTTTAAAGAGTCTTGTAAACTTTATTTTCGCTTAAGACCAATCTCCTCAGGTACGGAATCTCAGCGGGTTGGAATTATTATTTCTTTACTTCAGGGGGATCCCCAGACCTGGGCTTTTGGTTTAAGAACAGAGGATCCGGCATTATTGTCTGTAGACGCCTTTCTGGGGTCTTTAGGGCTTTTGTATGATGACCCTGATAGAGAGGCATCCGCCGAGAGTCAGTTGCGTGCTCTCAGACAGGGTAGGAATCCCGCAGAGATTTATTGTACGGAGTTTCGCCGTTGGTCGAACGACTGTGGCTGGAATGACCCCGCCCTGCGCAGTCAGTTTCGCCTCGGCTTATCTGAGTCTATAAAAGACAGTCTCCTTCAGTATCCCGCTCCTGAGACTCTCGATAAACTCATGGAGCTTTCTATTAAGATTGATCGTCGTCTCAGAGAGCGGAGGGCTGAAAAAGGAGCACCTGTCGGGTCTTCTCCTTGTGTTTTTTCCATTCCTGTGGACTTAGAGGAGCCCATGCAGATGGGTCTCTCCAAGCTGTCTCCTGAAGAAAGAACCAGAAGGCAAAATTCTGGTCTTTGTTTGTACTGTGGGGGTAAGGGACATTTTGCCCGTAATTGTCCGAACAAGTCGGGAAACGCCTCGACCAAGTGAATTGTGAGGGGGTTCACTTTGGTCTGCAGCTTATCTCCTCGAATAATTCCCTGTTAGTCCCAGCTAAAGTTTCCTTTGGCAGCCTCTGTTCTTCGGTGTCGGCTTTTGTTGACAGTGGAGCTGCAGGGAACTTTATGGACTTAACGTGGGCCAAGGCCTTAGGTATTCCTCAGTTAACCTTGGGTAGGCGTATCACCATGCATGGTTTAGATGGGAGTCCCTTGTCCAATGGGGTTATTTCCCTCTGTACACCCCCTGTTCTACTTTCGGTAGGAGCTCTTCATTCCGAAAAGATTGAATTTTTCCTTACCCATTGCCCTGCAGTTCCAGTGGTTCTGGGTCACCCTTGGCTGGCCTTTCATAATCCCATCATTGATTGGCAGTCGGGGGAGATCTCACAATGGGGTACCATCTGTAATAAGGAATGTATTACGTTTCCCATCAGAATAGCTGCTGCCATTCCCGAACCCATTCCTGTGGAATACCAGGATTTTGTTGATGTATTTTCCAAGGGCAATGCAGACATTCTGCCTCCCCATCGGCCTTATGATTGTGCTATTGAGCTAATTCCTGGTGCCACATTGCCAAAGGGAAGGTTATATGCATTGTCCGGACCAGAAACTGTGGCCATGAATGAGTATGTTAAAGAGAGCCTAGGGAAAGGATTTATCAGGCCATCTAAATCCCCGTTAAGTGCAGGCTTCTTCTTTGTGGAAAAGAAAGATGGATCACTCAGACCTTGCATTGACTTTAGAGCCTTGAATAAGATCTCAGTAAAAAATACTTACCCTTTGCCGCTGATTTCTGTCCTCTTTGATCAGCTACGTTCGGCTGTGATTTTTTCTAAGATTGACCTGAGAGGAGCATATAACCTCATCCGAATCAAGTCAGGAGATGAGTGGAAAACGGCATTCAGTACTCAGTCGGGTCACTACGAGTATCTGGTTATGCCATTCGGCCTGTCTAACGCTCCTGCAGTTTTCCAGGATCTCATTAACGACGTGCTCCGTGATTTTCTTGGAAGATTCGTGGTCGTTTACTTAGACGATATCTTGATCTATTCTGACTCTATTGAACAACATGTTACCCAGGTGCGTCAGGTTCTTCAAAAATTACGTGAAAATCACCTATATGCCAAGCTGGAGAAGTGTGAATTTCATGTCACGGAGGTATCCTTTTTGGGGTACATTATTTCCCCTCGGGGATTCTGTATGGAACCAAAGAAGCTCCAAGCCATCCTTAGTTGGGCGCAACCCACCAACTTAAAAGCAATTCAGCGCTTTTTAGGGTTTGCGAATTATTATAGAAGATTTATTCATTCTTTTTCCGACCTGGTTGCTCCCATTGTGGCACTTACTAAGAAGGGAGCGGATCCAACCAGTTGGTCTCGTGAAGCTGAGTTATCTTTTCAGGCCTTGAAACAAGCCTTCGTCTCAGCCCCAGTCCTCAGACATCCCAACCCAGAATTGCCTTTCATTGTTGAGGTTGATGCCTCGGAGGTTGGAGTAGGGGCTATCCTGTCTCAGAAGGATCCGGACTCTCTAGAATTACATCCTTGTGCCTTTATGTCCAGGAAATTCTCATCTGCTGAATCCAACTACGATGTTGGTAACCGGGAATTACTGGCTATTAAATGGGCTTTCGAGGAGTGGAGGCATTGGCTTGAGGGAGCAACACATACCATTTCAGTTTTGACTGATCACAAAAATCTTCAGTACATCGAATCAGCTAAACGGCTGAATGCCCGGCAGGCTCGTTGGGCTTTATTTTTTACTCGTTTCAAGTTCATTATCACCTTCAGGCCAGGTTCCAAGAATACCAAGGCGGATGCCCTATCACGCAGTTTTCTTCCAGTTCATGATAACAGTCCTGTTACTCCCATACTTCCGTCTTCAGTCATTCGGGCAGGCCTCACACAAGATTTATTTACCCAGTTAAAGCAGCTTCAACATCAAGCTCCTGGAAATACTCCTGCTGGTCGTCTTTATGTCCCTGAGTTTTTGAGAGCAACTGTTTTGACTGAGTTTCATGATAGCAAAGTTGCCGGGCATCCGGGGATCTCTAAGACTTTGGAATTAGTCTCCCGCTCAGTATGGTGGCCTGGTCTTTCTAAAGACATTAAGGAGTTTGTTTTTTCTTGTCAGGTCTGTGCACAGCATAAAGTTCCCCGTTCCTTGCCTATCGGGCAACTTATGCCCTTGAATGTTCCTCTCAGGCCATGGTCTCATATTTCCATGGATTTTGTGGTAGACCTCCCTCTGTCAGCCGGATGCCGAGTCATATGGGTAGTAGTGGACCGTTTTAGCAAGATGGCCCATTTCATTGCTCTTCCCCGACTGCCATCTGCCCAGGGATTGGCAGTTTTGTTCCTCCGTCATGTTTTCAGACTCCATGGGTTACCTACTGATATTGTTTCTGATCGGGGTCCACAATTCATTGCACAATTTTGGAAGTCTTTTTGTGCCTCATTAAAGATGAAATTGTCTTTGACGTCTGGCTACCATCCCCAATCCAACGGGCAGACTGAGCGAGTTAATCAATCATTAAAACAGTATTTGCGTTTGTACTCAGCCAAACTCCAAAATGATTGGTCTGAGTTTCTTCCTTTGGCGGAGTTTGCTTACAACAATTCCTGTCATTCCTCCACCAATGTGTCTCCATTCTTTACAGTTTTTGGTTTTCACCCCAGAGCTAATTCCTTTTTTCAACATTCCTCTGTCTCCTCGATAACCTTAACCTCTCATCTCAGACTCATTTGGAGAAAAGTGCACCTTGCTCTCAGAAAAGCGGCATTTCGGGAGAAAAAATTTTCTGACAGGCTCCGGCGGCCTTGCACTTTTAAGGTAGGAGATAGGGTATGGTTGTCGACTCGCAACATTAAAATTCGACAAACCTCAGCCAGATTGGGTCCCAAATTTATTGGACCATTTCATATTATTAAAAAAATCAATCCAGTTGCTTTCCGGTTACGTTTACCAAGAGCTCTCCGGATCGGAAATACGTTCCATTGCTCCTTGTTGAAACCATACGTTTCTTCCAGTAGATTTCCTCGAAAGATCTCTCAGGGGAAATCACCAGTAGATGTACAGGGTCATCAGGAGTTCTTGGTGGAGAAGGTTCTTGATTTCAAGTTGTCCCGGGGTCGGCTTTATTTTCTGGTACACTGGAGAGGTTATGGTCCAGAAGAAAGGTCTTGGTCCTGGATAAGGATCTCCATGCCCCGAGGCTCAAGAGGGCATTTTTTCGAGAATTTCCTCGGAAACCTGGCTTTAGGGGTTCCTTGACCCCTCCTCAAGGGGGGGGTACTGTTAGGCGCCGAGGGTCCGCTCGTCAGTGCGGCCCGGCGCCTAGCAACCAGGGACGCCGTACGCGGACAGCCGCCGGCTCCCTGGCAACGCTAGACGCCGGGCGCACGGAGCCGCACAGACCCTAGCAACGGGGACGCCACTGTCGGACTGCGTTCCCCGTTGCTGGGTCCAAAGTTAATTACCACACTTGTTTCCTGGCCGTGCAGTATGGCAGCTGCACGGCATGTTTGTAATTAGCCCTGTCTGGCACCTGATTGGAGGGCTTCCATTTAAAGGCACTCTCAGGACTTCTCACAGACGCCGGTAATAGCTTCCTGTTTGCTGTATCTGTTGCAGAGAGTGTTTCCAGTCCTGCTCTATCCGGTCGTTCCTGTCCTCAGTGGTCCAGTACTCGGAAGTTGTCATCTGTTCCTGGAGTCCTGACCGAGCACCTTTAACATCCTGTGGTGTTCGTGAGTCGCGGCGTAGCCGTGTGTTGCGGCTTGACCGCTTACTATTTATTATTTGTTATATTGAGTCTCGGAGCTTTTGCGGAGGATTCCGCTCCCACAAATCCACTCTGGTATCCAGCGGTGCTGGGTAGGAGTAACGGATTAGTGGATTTTGGTTGTCCTTTTCCCTGGCGGTTTGTCCGCACATACTTCTGGTTTAAGTTTAGTTAGCTCGTAGCCCCTGGCCTGGTTGTTTAGTCAGAGGGCCCCTTGTTATCACCCTGTCTCGGATTTCCCTTTGTCTCCCATTAAGACCTGAGGGGGCATCGGAGTTGGGCAGACATAATCCGCCCTTCAAACGCGGCTGCCATGGGCTAAAGCAACCATAGTCTCGCAGGGGATTTCTGATAACACGGGCGAGACAACGGAGTTAGGGCGCCAGGGGTTACTAGGCTTTCCTGCTCCCGTAACCAGCATTCCCTTCCAGTACTCTGGCCTTTGTCATAAGATCTCCTCTGGTCAGAAGTACTGGAATCATAACAGCCGCCAACTCGGACACCCGCCTCGCAGATGTCAAGGCCAATAACATGACCACTTTCCAAGTGAGAAACTTCAATTCAACTGTTTGAAGCGGTTCAAACCAGTGTGACTTACGGAATCTTAACACCACGTTAAGTTCGCATGGTGCCACTGGGGCACAAAAAGAGGGTGGATGTGTAACGCTCTTTTTACCAAAGTCTGGACTTCTGTGAGAGAAGCCAATTCCTTCTGAAAAAATATGGATAAGGCAGAAATCTGCACCATAATTGAGCCTAACTTTAGGCCCATATCCACTCCTGTCTGTAGAAAATGGAGCAAACGTCCTAGTTGGAAATCCTCAGTAGGAACATTCTTGGCTTCTCACCAAGACACATATTTTCTCCAGATACGGTGATAGTGTTTCACCGTAACATATTTTCTAACTTTAATAAGAGTAGGAATGACCTCCTCTGGAATACCCTTTTTTTTTTTACCTAGGATTTTGTGTTCAACCGCCATGCCGTCAAACGTAACCGCTGTAAGTTTTGGAACACGTACGGCCCCTGTAGTAGCAGGTTCTCCCTGTGAGGAAGGGGCCACGGATCTTCTGAGAGCAGTCCCTGAAGATCTGCATACCCGGCCTTTCGAGGCCAATCTGGAACAATGAGTATCGTCTGCACTCTTGTTCGTCTTATGATTCTCAATATTTTTGAGATGAGAGGAAGTGGAGGGATCACATAGACCGACTGAACACCCACGGTGTCACCAGGGCGTCCACCCCTTGTAACAATTTTTCCCTTGAACTCGCCTTTACCAGGAGATTGTCCAAGTATGGAATAAATGTGACGTTTTGCTTGCGCAGGAGTACCATCATGTCCGCCATTAACTTGACGGACGTGGGAATAACAATCCTGTACAGCGAATCTCAGGTACGCCTGATGAGGAGGATAAATGGGGACATGAAGGTATGCATCCTTCATGTCTAGTACCACCATAAAAAACCTCCCCTTCCCGGCTGGAGATCACTGGCCGGAGAGATTCCATCTCGAATTTGAACCTTTTCAGACATAGGTTCAGGGATTTTAGATTCAGAATGGGCCTGACCGAGCCATCCGGTTTCGGGACCACAAAAAAGGCTTGAATAAAACCCCTTCCAGTGGCGGATCTTGCCACGGGCAAGCAGGACTTTTGCCCGGGACGCCGCCTTCCGGAGGGCGCCGGCGCCATCCGGAGGGCGCCGCACCATGGCAAGATCCTCCACTGTCAGTGTGCGCCCCAGCAGTGTCCCCCCGCTGTGCCCCCCCTCCCGCTGTGAGAAGGGAACCAGACGCTATGCGTCTGGTTTCCCTTCGTGGCGCTGGTCCTCCCCCGCTCTGAAGGGAATCAGACGCAAAGCGTCTAGTTTCCCTTCATGGAGAGGACCTTTGGTGTGCGGTGCGCGATGACGTCATCGCGCACCGCACAGCATTGTGGCATAGACGCTAGGGGTCATAATTGACCTCTAGCGCTTATGCTGTGCTATGGGAGAGACGTCATGACTGACGTCTCTCCCATAGATCCGAGGAGAAGAGCGGCGCCGGTCTGCAGGGTCTGGAAACAGGAGCGGGGTACAGTAAGTATACTTTTTTTTTTCTTCTTTTTTTTTTCAGCGGCGCTACAAATGGGGGGCGTGACTGACCATGCCCCCATGTTAAGCCACGCCCCTAACTTTTGCCCGGGGCGCCGCAAGGGCAAGAACCGTCCCTGACCCCTTCCCCTGTAGAAGGAGAACCTTGATAATCACTTACTGATGATACAGTTTCTGTATGGCAGCTGTCACTGTTTCCCTCTCTGAGGAGGAAACTGGCAGGACCGATTTGAAAAATCGGTGAGGAGGCACATCTTCGAATTCTAATTCGCATCCCTGGGATACAATTTTTACCACCCAAGGATCCAAGTCCGACTGAACCCAGACTTTTCTGAAGAGTCGAAGACGTGCCCCCACCGGCGCTGGCTCCCTCAGTGGAGCCCCTGCGTCATGTAGTGGATTTTGTGGAGGACGGGGTGGACTTTTGTCCCTGGGAAATAGCCGTAGCTGGTGTTCTTTTCCCTCTACCTCCACCTCTGGCGAGGAAGGAAGAGCCCCCATTTCTGAACTTATGCGACCGAAGGGACTGCATTTGATATTGCCGGGTTTTCTTTTCCTGTGGGGAAACATAAGGCAGAAGAGTAGATTTACCCGCGGTCGCTGTGTAACCTGTTCCGCGAGGCCCTCCCCAAATAAAACTTCACTTTTGTAAGGTAAAGTCTTTTTTTTTTTTTTTTTTAAGACAGTATACCTGTCCCTTGGCAGGTCCACAGGGACCGTCTAACAGAAAACACCATGGCATTGGCTCTTGAACTCAACCGCCCAATATCACTCGCAGCTTCTCTCATATATTATGCTGCTTCTTTAATGTGACCCAAGGTCACCAAAAAGGTATCTTTATCTAGGGTGTCAATGACAGATGACCAGTTATCTGCCCACGCTGCAACTGCGCTACCCACCCAAGCCGACACTACTGCCGGCCTTAGTAGGGCACCCGTATGTATAAATTGATTTTAAGGTAGTTTCCTGTCTGCGATCAGCAGGACTCTTAAGGGCTGCCGTATCAGGGGAAGGTAACGCCACCCTTTTTCTACAAGCGCGTAAATGCCTTGTCCACCGTGGGTGAGGATTCCCACCGTAACCTGTCCTTGGAGTGGAAAGGTTACGCCATAATATTTTCTTGAGAATCTGCAGTTTCTTATCTGGAGTTTCCTAAGCTTTTTCAAACAGGGCGATCAGCTCGTGAGATGGGGGAAAAGTTACCTCAGGAGTCTTTCCCTTAAACATGCCGACCCTTGTGTCAGAGACAGAGAGGTCCTCAGTGATATGCAAAACATCTTTAATTGTTACAATCATATATTGAATACACTTGGCCACCCTTGGGTGCCACTTAGCATCATCACCGTCGACACAGGAGTCAGAATCTGTGTCGGTATCGGTGTCTACTACCTGTGAAAAGGGACGTTTCTGCGACCCCGAAGGGCCCTGTGACACAGTAAAAGCTATGGATTGACTTCCCTGCTTTAATCCTTGGACTCAGCTTTGTCCAAACTTTGTGATAAAGTCACCTTAGCATTTAAAACATTCCACATATTCATCCAATCAGGTGTCGGCGGCGCAGACAGAGACACCACAATCATCCGCTCTGCCTCCTCCCTAGATGAGCCTTCCACCTCAGACATGCCGACACAGAAGTACTGATATCCCCACACACACAGGGATACCTAATATTATGGGGACTGACCCACCATAAGGCCCTTAGGAGAGACAGAGAGAGAGTATGCCAGCACACATCCAGCGCCACTGTTTACTGAGAGAAAAAACCCCAGTCTGTCAGCGCTTTTTATTACAATTGTAAAACACCACATATTTTGCGCCAAATAAATGTGCCCCCCCCCCCCCTCGTTTTGTCCCTCTGTATTAACTAACAGCAGGGGAGAGTCTGGGGCCACTTCTCTGTATGAGGAGAAAAAATGGCGCTGGTTAGTGCTGGAGGAAACAAGCTCCGCCCCCCGACGGCGGGCTTCGTTCCCGCTCTAAATCTTTATACTGGCGGGGGATTCGGAAATATATATACTTAATAGTGTATATATGTACTTAGCTAGTGTTATGTGAGGTATATTAATGCTGCCCAGGGCGCCCCCCCTGCGCCCTGCACCCTTACTGTGGTGCCTGTGTGTGAGCTGGGAGCAATGGCGCGCAGCGTTACCACTGCGCGTTACCTCATGAAGATCTGAAGTCTTCTGCCGCCTTTGAAGTCTTCTTTCTTCTTATACTCACCCGGCTTCTTATCTTCCGGCTCTGTGAGGAGGACGGCGGCGCGGCTCTGGGACGAACCCCAGGGTGAGACCTGTGTTCCGACTCCCTCTGGAGCTAATGGTGTCCAGTAGCCTAAGAAGCAGAGCCCTTGAACTCTTAAGAAGTAGGTCTGCTTCTCTCCCCTCAGTCCCACGAAGCAGGGAGCCTGTTGCCAGCAGTGCTCCCTGAAAATAATAAACCTAACCAAAGCTTTTTCAGAGAAACTCAGGAGAGCTCCCCTAGTGTGTGTCCAGTCTCTCTGGGCACAGAATCTAACTGAGGTCTGGAGGAGGGGCATAGAGGGAGGAGCCAGTGCACACCCATTCTAAAGCTTTACAGTGCCCATGTCTCCTGCGGAGCCGTCTATACCCCATGGTCCTTACGTAGTCCCCAGCATCCTCTAGGACGTAAGAGAAATACACTTTAAAAAAACTTCCATTGTTGAAAGAAAAATTACAGGAATTTTTTTTTTTTTATAGATTATTTGGAGAAATCTCCCCTGTTCAGCCCATTGTAATGATGTGAGTGTAACGTCTTGTCTTTATTTTCATAGACGAGTGACTGGGTGGAGGTGAAGACTGTCACCCATATTCCAGTATGTCAGCCGCCAACATTGGGCAGCAGCTGGAAAACCAGTGGAACGATGTCCTGGGCCGTATCGCCACCAAACAGATGTTTCAGTCGGAATGGGATATCGCAGCGTTCGCCATTTTCTTTACATTCATTGGTGAGAAACTTTGGCTATAGGTTTTACGTAGTTCAATGTTTTGAGGATTCTTCAAGGCATAATACAAGGAAAAACTATATTGTTCTATGCTACAAACTTCAACTCTCATTGGCTACTAGAGTCAGCTGTATTTAAAAAATATCTAGCGTCTACTGAAACCTATATTAGTGGCACCAGCATACTCTGCAGCACTCTACGATTGGGACCCAACACCATATTCTGACAAAACACGCAAAGTGACAATATTTAAGCAGCGGCGCACAATTTCCTTTAATGTCATAGCAATGCAGAGATGTGACGTTGTGATACACAAATGTACTCACAGAGGTCCCACAAGTGACATTGATATGTGTATAAACTGGCTTGTTTTTTAGGAAATCCTGTGTCTTATATGGGGCGGGATGTACTAATGTACATCGCCGCCCTGCGCCACGATGCTGATCGCATATGTACTAACATATGCGATCAGCATTGCGGAGGACAGCTCTTCCGATAAGAGCTGTCCTCCGCGATGCGCAGCGGCAGCCTGACTTCCGGGATTCGGCCCCAGGAGTCAGTCTGCGCATGCGCTGGGTGACGGGGGTGGCCGCAGGGCATGCTGGGAGGGATCCGATCGGATCCCTCACACAGCGCCGCGGAGAGAAGCCCATAGGCTTCTATGGACCCCGCCGCTGTCCTGCCGGCCGGGGGTTAGTACATCAGGAAAATGCGGTAAACAGGGAGTTTACCGCATTTTCCGCTTAGTACATCCCGCCCATGGAATCAAGCGCCCCCTGCTGTAAGTTACACTGCAGACTAGAAGTCTCCATAGATGTCTGTGACACAAGGTGGCTTGGTCACAGGATTCCTAGGTGACTTCAAATACTCCTATGATTTCAGTAGGTAATGATACATATCCAGGGTTACAGCAGGGCAGTTCGCAGCCCTCAGTCCTGTGTTGGCCCCGCATCCTGGCAAGAAGTTGGTGCCACAAGGATGAGGAAATAAGGAACCACGCCACGCGCAGTGTCCAAGGATGCTCGTGTGGCCCTGCAGTGGTTTTATAGGCTGCTGGGTGCCTGGAACGGGGAGGTCTGGAATGCAGGCGCCATCCAGTAGTCACATGTGTGTCTCATCCACTGCCAACTACCACATTCGTTTTCAGATGTAACCCCCATCCCACAGTAACTGGAAGTATAGACACCAGTTCATTCCGTACCTGTGTCCTCTTTAACAGGAAATTCTAAATGGGTAAAACGCGTGGGTTCTAAAACATATTTCAATGAAGTATTTTATGTTGTATTTTCCATGTACTTCTAATGTATTGCGCATTTGTCAGGTAGATCTGTTTGCTGGTACCCCCAGTTAGGGCACGAGATATTGGTGGTGCCATGTTCCAGGTGAAGACTGGCCCATAGGGGCACAGGGGAAATCCCTGGTGGGCCCCACTCATTTCTTTAATGTAAATTTATATTATGTATTGTTACGCTATTGGGTCAATTACATGGTCTCTAGTGGCTGGCCAAGCCTCTGTGGAGGCTGGCCACACCCCCTGTGGTAACTGGTCACACCCCTTAACCATGGGCCTTTATCACTGCATTCCCCTGGTGGGCCCTTCATGCTCCAGTCCGACACTGCCATGTTCTATTTTTAATGAAACTTTTTAGGCTGCAATGGTGGGAATCAGAAGCTGTTCATTCTATTTAAATATTTATTTATTTATTAACAGTTTCTTATATAGCGCAGCAAATTCCGTTGCGCTTTACAATTTGAAATAACAATAACAAACTGGGTGATAACAGTCATAGAGGTAGGAAGGCCCTGCTCGAAAGCTTACAATAAATACAGTTTTCAGGCCATAAGATGTGTTTCCAAGAGCATTTACACGGTGTAGGTGCAAACTAGCCCCTTAAGTGTTTCCTCCCCCCAATTATCTCTGCGTATACAGTGAGCAATTCGTAGCAAATTATTACTCAAAGTGCCTCAAACCTAGGGGCCTGTGGGGGAGGGGGTCCAGAGTAGGACGTCCTTTTGTTCAAGGCAAAGACGTGCACACAGCGACAAATGTTAGTTCTTATTTTTAGAAAGCGCCAAATGGCTCCAAGCATTGGGTCAAAGCGTCAGTGTAACTACACATCTGCATGTTATTTTCAGAGGCCTATTAATTAATCATCTCTGACACTTCAACGCAGAGACTTTCAGTGAGAGCAGGTTTGTGATTCAATTAAAATGTGCAAACTCGTTACTCTGTCAGCATCTTTCCGTGGAGGAAAATCACAGTGTTGACGTTTCTGCACTTTACAAAACAAACTTAAGCACATTGGAAAATTAAAATGCAGCTACAGATTCCCAAGGAACTGGTGATATCATTAAAGCACTTCATGAGGGAGCAGTTATATAGTATGAAGCCACATTACTGGTAACATAGCCTATCCATCTACTAATGAGGAAGAGGCAGCCATTTTGTAGCAGAAACCCTTTCAGTGGCGGATTTTCAATTTAGAAACACACCCTCGGTGGGGGGTGGGGTGGGGGGTGTTAGACTGAAGTGGGAGCTGAAGGGGGGGGGGGGGGAGGTACAGATGGGGCAGGGAGAGGTAATCGCATGTTGCACGGCTGTCCCTGGGTAATCAGTCAGTAGTATGCCTGGAAATGTTCCTGGCAAGCCAGAACTGACAGCACTGGCGACCCCAGGAGATTTTCTGGGCAAACCACTGAAGGGGTTAATTGGCTCCTCACAAAATGAACCTTAGTGCGTGTACATGTGGCAGGCAATATAGATTGTAAGCACCATTGGGGCAGGGACTGATGTGAATGACTGCTATCACTTTGCTTTTGAATTCGGCTTAGGTGCACATATGGTGCATCTACAGCCGTCGTCTGGCGGATCCCTCTCTGATTAATTTTATGAGATAGTAACCCATAGGCTTCTATGGGCTAATCCCCTCTCAGACGGCATTAGCCAGGGGTGTATCTAGGGGCCTGAGTGCCCATGGCACAATAAGGGACTGGCGCTCACCCCCTCCCTCCCGCGTCACAGAGGGGGAGTTACAGGAAAGGGCAGGGACACTGAAGTGTAGTTATAGGGGGGGTGCAGGCAGGGATACTGAGGGGGTGTTAGAGGGAGAATGAGGGCAGTGACGCTGAGGGAGAGTTAGAGGGAGGACGAGGGCAGGGACACTGAGGGAGTTACAGGGAGGGCGAGGGCAGGGACACTGAGGGTGAGTTATAGGGAGGGCGAGGGCAGGACACGGAGGGGTAATTATAGGGAGAGTGAGGGCAGGGACCCTGAGGGAGAGTTACAGGGAGGGCGAGCGCAGGGACACTGAGGGGGAGTTATAGGGAGGGCGAGCGCAGGGACACTGAGGGAGAGTTACATGGAGGGCGAGGGCAGGACACTGAGGGGTAGTCATAGGGAGAGTGAGGACAGGACACTGAGGAGTTACAGGGAGGGTGAGGGCAGGGACACTAAGGTGTAGTTATAGGGGGGGGTGCGGGCAGGGACACTGAGGGGTAAATATAGGGTGAGGGCAGGGACACTGAGGGGGAGTTACAGGGAGGGCGAGGGCAGGGACACTGAGGGAGAGTTACAGGGAGGCCGAGGGCAGGGACACTGAGGGAGAGTTACAGGGAGGGCGAGGGCAGGGAAACTGACGGAGAGTTACAGGGAGGGCGAGGACAGGGACACTGAGGGAGAGTTACAGGGAGGGCGAGGACAGGGACACTGAGGGAGAGTTACAGGGACGGCGAGGGCAAGACACTGAGAGGGAGTTACAGGGAGGGCGAGGGCAGGGACCCTGAGGGGAAGTTACAGGGAGGGCGAGGGCAGGGACACTGAGGGAGAGTTACAGAGAGGGCAAGGGCAGGACACTGAGGGAGAGTTACAGGGAGGGCGAGGGCAGGACACTGAGGGAGAGTTACAGGGAGGGCGAGGACAGGGACACTGAGGGGGAGTTACAGGGAGGGCAAGGACAGAGGCGCTGAGTGGGAGCTACAGGGAGGGCGAGGGCAGGGACCCTGAGGGGAAGTTACAGGGAGGGCGAGGGCAGGGACACTGAGGGGGAGTTATAGGGAGGGCGAGGGCAGGGACACTGAGGGAGTTACAGGGAGGGCGAGGACAGGGACACTGAGGGAGAGTTACAGGGAGGGCGAGGGCAGGACACTGAGTGGGAGTTACAGAGAGGGCGAGGGCAGGGACACTGAGGGTGAGTTATAGGGAGGGTGAGGGCAGGGACAATGAGGGGGAGTTATAGAGAGGGCGAGGGCAGGGACACTGAGGGATAGTTACAGGGAGGGTGAGGACAGGGACACCGAGGCAGAGTTACAGGGAGGGCGAGGGCAGGACACTGAGGGGTAATCATAGGGAGAGTGAGGGCAGGGACACCGAGGAGTTACAGGGAGGGTGAGGGCAGGGACACTGAGGTGTAGTTATAGGGGGGGTGCGGGCAGGGACACTGAGGGGTAATTATAGGGAGAGTGAGTGCAGGGACACTGAGGGGGAGTTACAGGGAGGGCGAGGGCAGGACACTGAGGGAGAGTTACAGGGAGGCCGAGGGCAGGGACACAGGGAGAGTTACAGGAAGGGCGAGGGAAGGGACACTGAGGGAGAGTTACAGGGAGAATGAGGGCAGGGACACTGAGGGAGAGTTACAGGGAGGACGAGGGCAGGGACACTGAGGGAGTTACAGGGAGGGTGAGGGCAGGGACACTGAGGGAGAGTTACAGGGAGGGTGAGGACAGGACACTGAGGGGTAATCATAGGGAGAGTGAGGACACGACACTGAGGAGTTACAGGGAGGGTGAGGGCAGGGACACTGAGGTGAGGTGTAGTTATGGGGGGGGGGGTGCGGGCAGGGACACTGAGGGGTAATTATAGGGTGAGGGAAGGGACACTGAGGGGGAGTTACAGGGAGGGCGAGGGCAGGGACACTGAGGGAGAGTTACAGGGAGGGCGAGGGAAGGGACACTGAGGGAGAGTTACGGGGAGTGCGAGGGAAGGGACACTGAGGGAGAGTTACAGGGAGGGCGAGGACAGGGACACTGAGGGAGAGTTACAGGGAGGGCGAGGACAGGGACACTGAGGGAGAGTTACAGGGAGGGCGAGGACAGGGACACTGAGGGAGAGTTACAGGGAGGGCGAGGGCAGGGACACTAAGGTGTAGTTATAGGGGGGGTGCGGGCAGGTACACTGAGGGGTAATTATAGGGTGAGGGAAGGGACACTGAGGGGGAGTTACAGGGAGGGCGAGGGCAGGGACACTGAGGGAGAGTTACAGGGAGGGCGAGGGAAGGGACACTGAGGGAGAGTTACGGGGAGTGCGAGGGAAGGGACACTGAGGGAGAGTTACAGGGAGGGCGAGGACAGGGACACTGAGGGAGAGTTACAGGGAGGGCGAGGACAGGGACACTGAGGGAGAGTTACAGGGAGGGCGAGGACAGGGACACTGAGGGAGAGTTACAGGGAGGGCGAGGACAGGGACACTGAGGGAGAGTTACAGGGAGGGCGAGGGCAGGGACACTAAGGTGTAGTTATAGGGGGGGTGAGGGCAGGGACACTGAGGGGGAGTTACAGGGAGGGCGAGGGCAGGGACACTGAGGGAGAGTTACAGGGAGGGCGAAGGCAGGGAAACTGAGGGAGAGTTACAGGGAGGGCGAGGACAGGGACACTGAGGGAGAGTTACAGGGAGGGCGAGGACAGGGACACTGAGGGAGAGTTACAGGGAGGGCGAGGACAGGGACACTGAGGGAGAGTTACAGGGAGGGCGAGGGCAGGACACTGAGTGGGAGTTACAGGGAGGGCGAGGGCAGGGACCCTGAGGGGAAGTTACAGGGAGGGCGAGGGCAGGGACACTGAGGGAGAGTTACAGGGAGGGCGAGGGCAGGACACTGAGGGAGAGTTACAGGGAGGGCGAGGGCAGGACACTGAGGGAGAGTTACAGGGAGGGCGAGGACAGGGACACTGAGGGGGAGTTACAGGGAGGGCAAGGACAGAGGCGCTGAGTGGGAGCTACAGGGATGGCGAGGGCAGGGACCCTGAGGGGAAGTTACAGGGAGGGCGAGGGCAGGGACACTGAGGGGGAGTTACAGGGAGGGCGAGGACAGGGACACTGAGGGGGAGTTACAGGGAGGGCAAGGACAGAGGCGCTGAGTGGGATTTACAGGGAGGGCGAGGACAGGGACACTGAGGGAGAGTTACAGGGAGGCCGAGGGCAGGGACACTGAGGGAGAGTTACAGGGAGGGCGAGGGCAGGGAAACTGAGGGAGAGTTACAGGGAGGGCGAGGACAGGGACACTGAGGGAGAGTTACAGGGAGGGCGAGGACAGGGACACTGAGGGAGAGTTACAGGGACGGCGAGGGCAGGGACACTGAGGGAGAGTTACAGGGACGGCGAGGGCAGGGACACTGAGGGAGAGTTACAGGGACGGCGAGGGCAGGACACTGAGTGGGAGTTACAGGGAGGGCGAGGGCAGGGACCCTGAGGGAGAGTTACGGGGAGGGCGAGGGCAGGACACTGAGGGAGAGTTACAGGGAGGGCGAGGGCAGGACACTGAGGGAGAGTTACAGGGAGGGCGAGGACAGGGACACTGAGGGGGAGTTACAGGGAGGGCAAGGACAGAGGCGCTGAGTGGGAGCTACAGGGAGGGCGAGGGCAGGGACCCTGAGGGGAAGTTACAGGGAGGGCGAGGGCAGAGACACTGAGGGGGAGTTATAGGGAGGGCGAGGGCAGGGACACTGAGGGAGAGTTACAGGGAGGGCGAGGGCAGGACACTGAGTGGGAGTTACAGAGAGGGCGAGGGCAGGGACACTGAGGGTGAGTTATAGGGAGGGTGAGGGCAGGGACACTGAGGGGGAGTTATAGAGAGGGCGAGGGCAGGGACACTGAGGGATAGTTACAGGGAGGGTGAGGACAGGGACACTGAGGCAGAGTTACAGGGAGGGCGAGGGCAGGACACTGAGGGGTAATCATAGGGAGAGTGAGGGCAGGGACACCGAGGAGTTACAGGGAGGGTGAGGGCAGGGACACTGAGGTGTAGTTATAGGGGGGGTGCGGGCAGGGACACTGAGGGGTAATTATAGGGAGAGTGTGGGCAGGGACACTGAGGGGGAGTTACAGGGAGGACGAGGGCAGGGACACTGAGGGAGAGTTACAGGGAGGCCGAGGGCAGGGACACTGAGGGAGAGTTACAGGAAGGGCGAGGGAAGGGACACTGAGGGAGAGTTACAGGGAGAATGAGGGCAGTGACGCTGAGGGAGAGTTACAGGGAGGACGAGGGCAGGGACACTGAGGGAATTACAGGGAGGGCGAGGGCAGGGACACTGAGGGGGAGTTATAGGGAGGGCGAGGGCAGGGACACTGAGGGAGAGTTACAGGGAGGGTGAGGACAGGACACTGAGGGGTAATCATAGGGAGAGTGAGGACAGGACACTGAGGAGTTACAGGGAGGGTGAGGGCAGGGACACTGAGGTGTAGTTATGGGGGGGGGTGCGTGCAGGGACACTGAGGGGTAATTATAGGGTGAGGGAAGGGATACTGAGGGGGAGTTACAGGGAGGGCGAGGGCAGGGACACTGAGGGAGAGTTACAGGGAGGCCGAGGACAGGGACACTGAGGGAGAGTTACAGGGAGGCGAGGGAAGGGACACTGAGGGAGAGTTACAGGGAGGGCGAGGGCAGGGAAACTGAGGGAGAGTTACAGGGAGGGCGAGGACAGGGACACTGAGGGAGAGTTACAGTTGGGCGAGGACAGGGACACTGAGGGAGAGTTACAGGGAGGGCGAGGACAGGGACACTGAGGGAGAGTTACAGGGAGGGCGAGGGCAGGACACTGAGGGAGAGTTACAGGGAGGGCGAGGGCAGGACACTGAGGGAGAGTTACAGGGAGGGCGAGGACAGGGACACTGAGGGGGAGTTACAGGGAGGGCAAGGACAGGGGCGCTGAGTAGGAGTTACAGGGAGGGCGAGGGCAGGGACCCTGAGGGGAAGTTACAGGGAGGGCGAGGGCAGGGACACTGAGGGGGAGTTATAGGGAGGGCGAGGGCAGGGACACTGAGGGAGTTACAGGGAGGGTGAGGAGAGGGACACTGAGGGAGAGTTACAGGGACGGGGAGGGCAGGACACTGAGTGGGAGTTACAGGGAGGGCGAGGGCAGGGACCCTGAGGGGAAGTTACAGGGAGAGTGAGGGCTGGGACACTGAGGGGGAGTTACAGGAGGGCGAGGGCAGGAACACTGAGGGAGAGTTACAGGGAGGCCGAGGGCAGGGACACTGAGGGAGAGTTACAGGGAGGGCGAGGGAAGGGACACTGAGGGAGAGTTACAGGGAGGGCGAGGGCAGGGACACTGAGGGAGAGTTACAGGGAGGGCGAGGGCAGGAAAACTGAGGGAGAGTTACAGGGAGGGCGAGGACAGGGACACTGAGGGAGAGTTACAGGGAGGGCGAGGACAGGGACACTGAGGGAGGGCGAGGACAGGGACACTGAGGGAGAGTTACAGGGAGGGCGAGGACAGGGACACTGAGGGGGAGTTACAGGGAGGGCAAGGACGGGGGCGCTGAGTAGGAGTTACAGGGAGGGCGAGGGCAGGAACCCTGAGGGGAAGTTACAGGGAGGGCGAGGGCAGGGACACTGAGGGGGAGTTATAGGGAGGGCGATGACAGGGACACTGAGGGAGTTACAGGGAGGGTGAGGACAGGGACACTGAGGGAGAGTTACAGGGAGGGCGAGGGCAGGACACTGAGTGGGAGTTACAGGGAGGGCGAGGGCAGGGACCCTGAGGGGAAGTTACAGGGAGAGTGAGGGCTGGGACACTGAGGGGGAGTTACAGGGAGGGCGAGGGCAGGGACACTGAGGGAGAGTTACAGGGAGGCCGAGGGCAGGGACACTGAGGGAGAGTTACAGGGAGGCCGAGGGCAGGGACACTGAGGGAGAGTTACAGGGAAGGCGAGGGAAGGGACACTGAGGGAGAGTTACAGGGAGGGCGAGGGCAGGGACACTGAGGGAGAGTTACAGGGAGGGCATGGACAGGGACACTGAGGAAGAGTTACAGGGAGGGCGAGGGTAGGACACTGAGGGAGAGTTACAGGGAGGGCGAGGACAGGGACACTGAGGGGTAATTATAGGGAGAGTGAGGGCATTGATACTGAGGGGGAGTTACAGGGAGGGCGAGGGCAGGGACACTGAGGGGTAATTATAGGGAGAGTGAGGGCAGGGATACTGAGGGGGAGTTACAGGGAGGGTGAGGGCAGGGACACTGAGGGGTAATTATAGGGAGAGTGAGGGCAGGGATACTGAGGGGGAGTTACAGGGAGGGCGAGGGCAGGGACACTGAGGGGTAATTATAGGGAGAGTGAGGACAGGGACACTGAAGGAGAGTTACAGGGAGGGCGAGGGCAGGGAAACTGAGGGAGAGTTACAGGGAGGGCGAGGACAGGGACACTGAGGGAGAGTTACAGGGAGGGCGAGGACAGGGACACTGAGGGAGTGTTACAGGGACGGCGAGGGCAGGACACTGAGGGAGAGTTACAGGGAGGGCGAGGGCAGGACACTGAGGGAGAGTTACAGGGAGGGCGAGGACAGGGACACTGAGGGGGAGTTACAGGGAGGGCGAGGGCAGGGACCCTGAGGGGAAGTTACAGGGAGGGCGAGGGCAGGGACACTGAGGGGGAGTTACAGGGAGGGCGAGGGCAGGGACACTGAGGGAGAGTTACAGGGAGGGCGAGGGCAGGACACTGAGTGGGAGTTACAGAGAGGGCGAGGGCAGGGACACTGAGGGTGAGTTATAGGGAGGGTGAGGGCAGGGACACTGAGGGGGAGTTATAGAGAGGGCGAGGGCAGGGACACTGAGGGATAGTTACAGGGAGGGTGAGGACAGGGACACTGAGGCAGAGTTACAGGGAGGGCGAGGGCAGGACACTGAGGGGTAATCATAGGGAGAGTGAGGGCAGGGACACCGAGGAGTTACAGGGAGGGTGAGAGCAGGGACACTGAGGCGTAGTTATAGGGGGGGTGCGGGCAGGGACACTGAGGGGTAATTATAGGGAGAGTGAGGGCAGGGACACTGAGGGGGAGTTACAGGGAGGGCGAGGGCAGGGACACTGAGGGAGAGTTACAGGGAGGCCGAGGGCAGGGACACTGAGGGAGAGTTACAGGAAGGGCGAGGGAAGGGACACTGAGGGAGAGTTACAGGGAGAATGAGGGCAGTGACGCTGAGGGAGAGTTACAGGGAGGACGGGGGCAGGGACACTGAGGGAGTTACAGGGAGGGCGAGGGCAGGGACACTGAGGGGGAGTTATAGGGAGGGCGAGGGCAGGGACACTGAGGGAGAGTTACAGGGAGGGTGAGGACAGGACACTGAGGGGTAATCATATGGAGAGTGAGGACAGGACACTGAGGAGTTACAGGGAGGGTGAGGGCAGGGACACTGAGGTGTAGTTATGGGGGGGGGGGGGTGCGGGCAGGGACACTGAGGGGTAATTATAGGGTGAGGGAAGGGACACTGAGGGGGAGTTACAGGGAGGGCGAGGGCAGGGACACTGAGGGAGAGTTACAGGGAGGCCGAGGACAGGGACACTGAGGGAGAGTTACAGGGAGGCGAGGGAAGGGACACTGAGGGAGAGTTACAGGGAGGGCGAGGACAGGGACACTGAGGGAGAGTTACAGGGAGGGCGAGGACAGGGACACTGAGGGAGAGTTACAGTTGGGCGAGGACAGGGACACTGAGGGAGAGTTACAGGGAGGGCGAGGACAGGGACACTGAGGGAGAGTTACAGGGAGGGCGAGGGCAGGACACTGAGGGAGAGTTACAGGGAGGGCGAGGGCAGGACACTGAGGGAGAGTTACAGGGAGGGCGAGGACAGGGACACTGAGGGGAAGTTACAGGGAGGGCAAGGACAGGGGCGCTGAGTAGGAGTTACAGGGAGGGCGAGGGCAGGGACCCTGAGGGGAAGTTACAGGGAGGGCGAGGGCAGGGACACTGAGGGGGAGTTATAAGGAGGGCGAGGGCAGGGACACTGAGGGAGTTACAGGGAGGGTGAGGAGAGGGACACTGAGGGAGAGTTACAGGGACGGCGAGGGCAGGACACTGAGTGGGAGTTACAGGGAGGGCGAGGGCAGGGACCCTGAGGGGAAGTTACAGGGAGAGTGAGGGCTGGGACACTGAGGGGGAGTTACAGGGAGGGCGAGGACAGGGACACTGAGGGAGAGTTACAGGGAGGGCGAGGACAGGGACACTGAGGGAGAGTTACAGGGAGGGCGAGGACAGGGACACTGAGGGAGAGTTACAGGGAGGGCGAGGACAGGGACACTGAGGGGGAGTTACAGGGAGGGCAAGGACAGAGGCGCTGAGTGGGAGCTACAGGGATGGCGAGGGCAGGGACCCTGAGGGAGAGTTAAAGGGAGGGCGAGGGCAGGACACTGAGGGAGAGTTACAGGGAGGGAGAGGGCAGGACACTGAGGGAGAGTTACAGGGAGGGCGAGGACAGGGACACTGAGGGGGAGTTACAGGGAGGGCAAGGACAGAGGCACTGAGTGGGAGCTACAGGGATGGCGAGGGCAGGGACCCTGAGGGGAAGTTACAGGGAGGGCGAGGGCAGGGACACTGAGGGGGAGTTACAGGGAGGGCGAGGACAGGGACACTGAGGGGGAGTTACAGGGAGGGCAAGGACAGAGGCGCTGAGTGGGAGTTACAGGGAGGGCGAGGACAGGGACACTGAGGGAGAGTTACAGGGAGGCGAGGGCAGGGACACTGAGGGAGAGTTACAGGGAGGGTGAGGGCAGGGAAACTGAGGGAGAGTTACAGGGAGGGCGAGGACAGGGACACTGAGGGAGAGTTACAGGGAGGGCGAGGACAGGGACACTGAGGGAGAGTTACAGGGACGGCGAGGGCAGGACACTGAGTGGGAGTTACAGGGAGGGCGAGGGCAGGGACCCTGAGGGAGAGTTACGGGGAGGGCGAGGGCAGGACACTGAGGGAGAGTTACAGGGAGGGCGAGGGCAGGACACTGAGGGAGAGTTACAGGGAGGGCGAGGACAGGGACACTGAGGGGGAGTTACAGGGAGGGCAAGGACAGAGGCGCTGAGTGGGAGCTACAGGGAGGGCGAGGGCAGGGACCCTGAGGGGAAGTTACAGAGAGGGCGAGGGCAGGGACACTGAGGGTGAGTTATAGGGAGGGTGAGGGCAGGGACACTGAGGGGGAGTTATAGAGAGGGCGAGGGCAGGGACACTGAGGGATAGTTACAGGGAGGGTGAGGACAGGGACACTGAGGCAGAGTTACAGGGAGGGCGAGGGCAGGACACTGAGGGGTAATCATAGGGAGAGTGAGGGCAGGGACACCGAGGAGTTACAGGGAGGGTGAGGGCAGGGACACTGAGGTGTAGTTATAGGGGGGGTGCGGGCAGGGACACTGAGGGGTAATTATAGGGAGAGTGAGGGCAGGGACACTGAGGGGGAGTTACAGGGAGGGCGAGGGCAGGGACACTGAGGGAGAGTTACAGGAAGGGCGAGGGAAGGGACACTGAAGGAGAGTTACAGGGAGAATGAGGGCAGTGACGCTGAGGGAGAGTTACAGGGAGGACGAGGGCAGGGACACTGAGGGAGTTACAGGGAGGGCGAGGGCAGGGACACTGAGGGGGAGTTATAGGGAGGGCGAGGGCAGGGACACTGAGGGAGAGTTACAGGGAGGGTGAGGACAGGACACTGAGGGGTAATCATAGGGAGAGTGAGGACAGGACACTGAGGAGTTACAGGGAGGGTGAGGGCAGGGACACTGAGGTGTAGTTATGGGGGGGGGTGCGGGCAGGGACACTGAGGGGTAATTATAGGGTGAGGGAAGGGACACTGAGGGGGAGTTACAGGGAGGGCGAGGGCAGGGACACTGAGGGAGAGTTACAGGGAGGCAGAGGACAGGGACACTGAGGGAGAGTTACAGGGAGGCGAGGGAAGGGACACTGAAGGAGAGTTACAGGGAGGGCGAGGGCAGGGAAACTAAGGGAGAGTTACAGGGAGGGCGAGGACAGGGACACTGAGGGACAGTTACAGTTGGGCGAGGACAGGGACACTGAGGGAGAGTTACAGGGAGGGCGAGGACAGGGACACTGAGGGAGAGTTACAGGGAGGGCGAGGGCAGGACACTGAGGGAGAGTTACAGGGAGGGCGAGGGCAGGTCACTGAGGGAGAGTTACAGGGAGGGCGAGGACAGGGACACTGAGGGGGAGTTACAGAGAGGGCAAGGACAGGGGCGCTGAGTAGGAGTTACAGGGAGGGCGAGGGCAGGGACCCTGAGGGGAAGTTACAGGGAGGGCGAGGGCAGGGACACTGAGGGGGAGTTATAAGGAGGGCGAGGGCAGGGACACTGAGGGAGTTACAGGGAGGGTGAGGAGAGGGACACTGAGGGAGAGTTACAGGGACGGCGAGGGCAGGACACTGAGTGGGAGTTACAGGGAGGGCGAGGGCAGGGACCCTGAGGGGAAGTTACAGGGAGAGTGAGGGCTGGGACACTGAGGGAGAGTTACAGGGAGGGCGAGGACAGGGACACTGAGGGAGAGTTACAGGGAGGGCGAGGACAGGGACACTGAGGGAGAGTTACAGGGAGGGCGAGGACAGGGACACTGAGGGATAGTTACAGGGAGGGCGAGGACAGGGACACTGAGGGGGAGTTACAGGGAGGGCAAGGACAGAGGCGCTGAGTGGGAGCTACAGGGATGGCGAGGGCAGGGACCCTGAGGGAGAGTTAAAGGGAGGGCGAGGGCAGGACACTGAGGGAGAGTTACAGGGAGGGCGAGGGTAGGACCCTGAGGGAGAGTTACAGGGTGGGCGAGGACAGGGACACTGAGGGGGAGTTACAGGGAGGGCAAGGACAGAGGCGCTGAGTGGGAGCTACAGGGATGGCGAGGGCAGGGACCCTGAGGGGAAGTTACAGGGAGGGCGAGGGCAGGGACACTGAGGGGGAGTTACAGGGAGGGCGAGGACAGGGACACTGAGGGGGAGTTACAGGGAGGGCAAGGACAGAGGCGCTGAGTGGGAGTTACAGGGAGGGCGAGGGCAGGGACACTGAGGGAGAGTTACAGGGAGGCGAGGGCAGGGACACTGAGGGAGAGTTACAGGGAGGGTGAGGGCAGGGAAACTGAGGGAGAGTTACAGGGAGGGCGAGGACAGGGACACTGAGGGAGAGTTACAGGGAGGGCGAGGACAGGGACACTGAGGGAGAGTTACAGGGACGGCGAGGGCAGGACACTGAGTGGGAGTTACAGGGAGGGCGAGGGCAGGGATCCTGAGGGAGAGTTACGGGGAGGGCGAGGGCAGGACACTGAGGGAGAGTTACAGGGAGGGCGAGGGCAGGACACTGAGGGAGAGTTACAGGGAGGGCGAGGACAGGGACACTGAGGGGGAGTTACAGGGAGGGCAAGGACAGAGGCGCTGAGTGGGAGCTACAGGGAGGGCGAGGGCAGGGACCCTGAGGGGAAGTTACAGGGAGGGCGAGGGCAGGGACACTGAGGGGGAGTAATAGGGAGGGCGAGGGCAGGGACACTGAGGGAGAGTTACAGGGAGGGCGAGGGCAGGACACTGAGTGGGAATTACAGAGAGGGCGAGGGCAGGGACACTGAGGGTGAGTTATAGGGAGGGTGAGGGCAGGGACACTGAGGGGGAGTTATAGAGAGGGCGAGGGCAGGGACACTGAGGGATAGTTACAGGGAGGGTGAGTACAGGGACACTGAGGCAGAGTTACAGGGAGGGCGAGGGCAGGACACTGAGGGGTAATCATAGGGAGAGTGAGGGCAGGGACACAGAGGAGTTACAGGGAGGGTGAGAGCAGGGACACTGAGGCGTAGTTATAGGGGGGGTGCGGGCAGGGACACTGAGGGGTAATTATAGGGAGAGTGAGGGCAGGGACACTGAGGGGGAGTTACAGGGAGGGCGAGGGCAGGGACACTGAGGGAGAGTTACAGGGAGGCCGAGGGCAGGGACACTGAGGGAGAGTTACAGGAAGGGCGAGGGAAGGGACACTGAGGGAGAGTTACAGGGAGAATGAGGGCAGTGATGCTGAGGGAGAGTTACAGGGAGGACGAGGGCAGGGACACTGAGGGAGTTACAGGGAGGGCGAGGGCAGGGACACTGAGGGGGAGTTATAGGGAGGGCGAGGGCAGGGACACTGAGGGAGAGTTACAGGGAGGGTGAGGACAGGACACTGAGGGGTAATCATAGGGAGAGTGAGGACAGGACACTGAGGAGTTACAGGGAGGGTGAGGGCAGGGACACTGAGGTGTAGTTATGGGGGGGGGTGCGGGCAGGGACACTGAGGGGTAATTATAGGGTGAGGGAAGGGACACTGAGGTGGAGTTACAGGGAGGGCGAGGGCAGGGACACTGAGGGAGAGTTACAGGGAGGCCGAGGACAGGGACACTGAGGGAGAGTTACAGGGAGGCGAGGGAAGGGACACTGAGGGAGAGTTACAGTTGGGCGAGGACAGGGACACTGAGGGAGAGTTACAGGGAGGGCGAGGACAGGGACACTGAGGGAGAGTTACAGGGAGGGCGAGGGCAGGACACTGAGGGAGAGTTACAGGGAGGGCGAGGGCAGGACACTGAGGGAGAGTTACAGGGAGGACGAGGACAGGGACACTGAGGGGGAGTTACAGGGAGGGCAAGGACAGGGGCGCTGAGTAGGAGTTACAGGGAGGGCGAGGGCAGGGACCCTGAGGGGAAGTTACAGGGAGGGCGAGGGCAGGGACACTGAGGGGGAGTTATAGGGAGGGCGAGGGCAGGGACACTGAGGGAGTTACAGGGAGGGTGAGGAGAGGGACACTGAGGGAGAGTTACAGGGAGGGCGAGGGCAGGACACTGAGGGAGAGTTACAGGGAGGGCGAGGACAGGGACACTGAGGGGGAGTTACAGAGAGGGCAAGGACAGGGGCGCTGAGTAGGAGTTACAGGGAGGGCGAGGGCAGGGACCCTGAGGGGAAGTTACAGGGAGGGCGAGGGCAGGGACACTGAGGGGGAGTTATAAGGAGGGCGAGGGCAGGGACACTGAGGGAGTTACAGGGAGGGTGAGGAGAGGGACACTGAGGGAGAGTTACAGGGACGGCGAGGGCAGGACACTGAGTGGGAGTTACAGGGAGGGCGAGGGTAGGGACCCTGAGGGGAAGTTACAGGGAGAGTGAGGGCTGGGACACTGAGGGGGAGTTACAGGGAGGGCGAGGACAGGGACACTGAGGGAGAGTTACAGGGAGGGCGAGGACAGGGACACTGAGGGAGAGTTACAGGGAGGGCGAGGACAGGGACACTGAGGGAGAGTTACAGGGAGGGCGAGGACAGGGACACTGAGGGGGAGTTACAGGGAGGGCAAGGACAGAGGCGCTGAGTGGGAGCTACAGGGATGGCGAGGGCAGGGACCCTGAGGGAGAGTTAAAGGGAGGGCGAGGGCAGGACACTGAGGGAGAGTTACAGGGAGGGCGAGGGTAGGACCCTGAGGGAGAGTTACAGGGAGGGCGAGGACAGGGACACTGAGGGGGAGTTACAGGGAGGGCAAGGACAGAGGCGCTGAGTGGGAGCTACAGGGATGGCGAGGGCAGGGACCCTGAGGGGAAGTTACAGGGAGGGCGAGGGCAGGGACACTGAGGGGGAGTTACAGGGAGGGCGAGGACAGGGACACTGAGGGGGAGTTACAGGGAGGGCAAGGACAGAGGCGCTGAGTGGGAGTTACAGGGAGGGCGAGGGCAGGGACACTGAGGGAGAGTTACAGGGAGGCGAGGGCAGGGACACTGAGGGAGAGTTACAGGGAGGGTGAGGGCAGGGAAACTGAGGGAGAGTTACAGGGAGGGCGAGGACAGGGACACTGAGGGAGAGTTACAGGGAGGGCGAGGACAGGGACACTGAGGGAGAGTTACAGGGACGGCGAGGGCAGGACACTGAGTGGGAGTTACAGGGAGGGCGAGGGCAGGGATCCTGAGGGAGAGTTACGGGGAGGGCGAGGGCAGGACACTGAGGGAGAGTTACAGGGAGGGCGAGGGCAGGACACTGAGGGAGAGTTACAGGGAGGGCGAGGACAGGGACACTGAGGGGGAGTTACAGGGAGGGCAAGGACAGAGGCGCTGAGTGGGAGCTACAGGGAGGGCGAGGGCAGGGACCCTGAGGGGAAGTTACAGGGAGGGCGAGGGCAGGGACACTGAGGGGGAGTAATAGGGAGGGCGAGGGCAGGGACACTGAGGGAGAGTTACAGGGAGGGCGAGGGCAGGACACTGAGTGGGAATTACAGAGAGGGCGAGGGCAGGGACACTGAGGGTGAGTTATAGGGAGGGTGAGGGCAGGGACACTGAGGGGGAGTTATAGAGAGGGCGAGGGCAGGGACACTGAGGGATAGTTACAGGGAGGGTGAGGACAGGGACACTGAGGCAGAGTTACAGGGAGGGCGAGGGCAGGACACTGAGGGGTAATCATAGGGAGAGTGAGGGCAGGGACACCGAGGAGTTACAGGGAGGGTGAGAGCAGGGACACTGAGGCGTAGTTATAGGGGGGGTGCGGGCAGGGACACTGAGGGGTAATTATAGGGAGAGTGAGGGCAGGGACACTGAGGGGGAGTTACAGGGAGGGCGAGGGCAGGGACACTGAGGGAGAGTTACAGGGAGGCCGAGGGCAGGGACACTGAGGGAGAGTTACAGGAAGGGCGAGGGAAGGGACACTGAGGGAGAGTTACAGGGAGAATGAGGGCAGTGATGCTGAGGGAGAGTTACAGGGAGGACGAGGGCAGGGACACTGAGGGAGTTACAGGGAGGGCGAGGGCAGGGACACTGAGGGGGAGTTATAGGGAGGGCGAGGGCAGGGACACTGAGGGAGAGTTACAGGGAGGGTGAGGACAGGACACTGAGGGGTAATCATAGGGAGAGTGAGGACAGGACACTGAGGAGTTACAGGGAGGGTGAGGGCAGGGACACTGAGGTGTAGTTATGGGGGGGGGTGCGGGCAGGGACACTGAGGGGTAATTATAGGGTGAGGGAAGGGACACTGAGGTGGAGTTACAGGGAGGGCGAGGGCAGGGACACTGAGGGAGAGTTACAGGGAGGGCGAAAACAGGGACACTGAGGGAGGGCGAGGACAGGGACACTGAGGGAGAGTTACAGGGAGGGCGAGGGCAGGACACTGAGGGAGAGTTACAGGGAGGGCGAGGACAGGGACACTGAGGGGGAGTTACAGGGAGGGCAAGGACAGGGGCGCTGAGTAGGAGTTACAGGGAGGGCGAGGGCAGGAACCCTGAGGGGAAGTTACAGGGAGGGCGAGGGCAGGGACACTGAGGGGGAGTTATAGGGAGGGCGATGACAGGGACACTGAGGGAGTTACAGGGAGGGTGAGGACAGGGACACTGAGGGAGAGTTACAGGGACGGCGAGGGCAGGACACTGAGTGGGAGTTACAGGGAGGGCGAGGGCAGGGACCCTGAGGGGAAGTTACAGGGAGAGTGAGGGCTGGGACACTGAGGGGGAGTTACAGGGAGGGCGAGGGCAGGGACACTGAGGGAGAGTTACAGGGAGGCCGAGGGCAGGGACACTGAGGGAGAGTTACAGGTAGTGATGAGCGGATTCGGTTTTACTCGGTTTTACTCGGTTCTCAAAACGGCATCTTATTGGCTCACGGATGTCACGTGTTTTGGATAGCCAATAAGATGCCGTTTTGAGAACCGAGTAAAACTGAGTAAAACCGAGTAAAACCGAACCTCGCTCATCACTAGTTACAGGGAGGCCGAGGGCAGGGACACTGAGGGAGAGTTACAGGGAGGGCGAGGGAAGGGACATTGAGGGAGAGTTACAGGGAGGGCGAGGGCAGGGACACTGAGGGAGAGTTACAGGGAGGGCATGGACAGGGACACTGAGGAAGAGTTACAGGGAGGGCGAGGGCAGGACACTGAGGGAGAGTTACAGGGAGGGCGAGGACAGGGACACTGAGGGGTAATTATAGGGAGAGTGAGGGCAGGGATACTGAGGGGGAGTTACAGGGAGGGTGAGGGCAGGGACACTGAGGGGTAATTATAGGGAGAGTGAGGGCAGGGATACTGAGGGGGAGTTACAGGGAGGGCGAGGGCAGGGACACTGAGGGGTAATTATAGGGAGAGTGAGGACAGGGACACTGAGGGAGAGTTACAGGGAGGGCGAGGGCAGGACACTGAGGGGTAATCATAGGGAGAGTGAGGGCAGGGACACAGAGGAGTTACAGGGAGGGTGAGAGCAGGGACACTGAGGCGTAGTTATAGGGGGGGTGCGGGCAGGGACACTGAGGGGTAATTATAGGGAGAGTGAGGGCAGGGACACTGAGGGGGAGTTACAGGGAGGGCGAGGGCAGGGACACTGAGGGAGAGTTACAGGGAGGCCGAGGGCAGGGACACTGAGGGAGAGTTACAGGAAGGGCGAGGGAAGGGACACTGAGGGAGAGTTACAGGGAGAATGAGGGCAGTGATGCTGAGGGAGAGTTACAGGGAGGACGAGGGCAGGGACACTGAGGGAGTTACAGGGAGGGCGAGGGCAGGGACACTGAGGGGGAGTTATAGGGAGGGCGAGGGCAGGGACACTGAGGGAGAGTTACAGGGAGGGTGAGGACAGGACACTGAGGGGTAATCATAGGGAGAGTGAGGACAGGACACTGAGGAGTTACAGGGAGGGTGAGGGCAGGGACACTGAGGTGTAGTTATGGGGGGGGGGTGCGGGCAGGGACACTGAGGGGTAATTATAGGGTGAGGGAAGGGACACTGAGGTGGAGTTACAGGGAGGGCGAGGGCAGGGACACTGAGGGAGAGTTACAGGGAGGCCGAGGACAGGGACACTGAGGGAGAGTTACAGGGAGGCGAGGGAAGGGACACTGAGGGAGAGTTACAGTTGGGCGAGGACAGGGACACTGAGGGAGAGTTACAGGGAGGGCGAGGACAGGGACACTGAGGGAGAGTTACAGGGAGGGCGAGGGCAGGACACTGAGGGAGAGTTACAGGGAGGGCGAGGGCAGGACACTGAGGGAGAGTTACAGGGAGGACGAGGACAGGGACACTGAGGGGGAGTTACAGGGAGGGCAAGGACAGGGGCGCTGAGTAGGAGTTACAGGGAGGGCGAGGGCAGGGACCCTGAGGGGAAGTTACAGGGAGGGCGAGGGCAGGGACACTGAGGGGGAGTTATAGGGAGGGCGAGGGCAGGGACACTGAGGGAGTTACAGGGAGGGTGAGGAGAGGGACACTGAGGGAGAGTTACAGGGAGGGCGAGGGCAGGACACTGAGGGAGAGTTACAGGGAGGGCGAGGACAGGGACACTGAGGGGGAGTTACAGAGAGGGCAAGGACAGGGGCGCTGAGTAGGAGTTACAGGGAGGGCGAGGGCAGGGACCCTGAGGGGAAGTTACAGGGAGGGCGAGGGCAGGGACACTGAGGGGGAGTTATAAGGAGGGCGAGGGCAGGGACACTGAGGGAGTTACAGGGAGGGTGAGGAGAGGGACACTGAGGGAGAGTTACAGGGACGGCGAGGGCAGGACACTGAGTGGGAGTTACAGGGAGGGCGAGGGTAGGGACCCTGAGGGGAAGTTACAGGGAGAGTGAGGGCTGGGACACTGAGGGGGAGTTACAGGGAGGGCGAGGACAGGGACACTGAGGGAGAGTTACAGGGAGGGCGAGGACAGGGACACTGAGGGAGAGTTACAGGGAGGGCGAGGACAGGGACACTGAGGGAGAGTTACAGGGAGGGCGAGGACAGGGACACTGAGGGGGAGTTACAGGGAGGGCAAGGACAGAGGCGCTGAGTGGGAGCTACAGGGATGGCGAGGGCAGGGACCCTGAGGGAGAGTTAAAGGGAGGGCGAGGGCAGGACACTGAGGGAGAGTTACAGGGAGGGCGAGGGTAGGACCCTGAGGGAGAGTTACAGGGAGGGCGAGGACAGGGACACTGAGGGGGAGTTACAGGGAGGGCAAGGACAGAGGCGCTGAGTGGGAGCTACAGGGATGGCGAGGGCAGGGACCCTGAGGGGAAGTTACAGGGAGGGCGAGGGCAGGGACACTGAGGGGGAGTTACAGGGAGGGCGAGGACAGGGACACTGAGGGGGAGTTACAGGGAGGGCAAGGACAGAGGCGCTGAGTGGGAGTTACAGGGAGGGCGAGGGCAGGGACACTGAGGGAGAGTTACAGGGAGGCGAGGGCAGGGACACTGAGGGAGAGTTACAGGGAGGGTGAGGGCAGGGAAACTGAGGGAGAGTTACAGGGAGGGCGAGGACAGGGACACTGAGGGAGAGTTACAGGGAGGGCGAGGACAGGGACACTGAGGGAGAGTTACAGGGACGGCGAGGGCAGGACACTGAGTGGGAGTTACAGGGAGGGCGAGGGCAGGGATCCTGAGGGAGAGTTACGGGGAGGGCGAGGGCAGGACACTGAGGGAGAGTTACAGGGAGGGCGAGGGCAGGACACTGAGGGAGAGTTACAGGGAGGGCGAGGACAGGGACACTGAGGGGGAGTTACAGGGAGGGCAAGGACAGAGGCGCTGAGTGGGAGCTACAGGGAGGGCGAGGGCAGGGACCCTGAGGGGAAGTTACAGGGAGGGCGAGGGCAGGGACACTGAGGGGGAGTAATAGGGAGGGCGAGGGCAGGGACACTGAGGGAGAGTTACAGGGAGGGCGAGGGCAGGACACTGAGTGGGAATTACAGAGAGGGCGAGGGCAGGGACACTGAGGGTGAGTTATAGGGAGGGTGAGGGCAGGGACACTGAGGGGGAGTTATAGAGAGGGCGAGGGCAGGGACACTGAGGGATAGTTACAGGGAGGGTGAGGACAGGGACACTGAGGCAGAGTTACAGGGAGGGCGAGGGCAGGACACTGAGGGGTAATCATAGGGAGAGTGAGGGCAGGGACACCGAGGAGTTACAGGGAGGGTGAGAGCAGGGACACTGAGGCGTAGTTATAGGGGGGGTGCGGGCAGGGACACTGAGGGGTAATTATAGGGAGAGTGAGGGCAGGGACACTGAGGGGGAGTTACAGGGAGGGCGAGGGCAGGGACACTGAGGGAGAGTTACAGGGAGGCCGAGGGCAGGGACACTGAGGGAGAGTTACAGGAAGGGCGAGGGAAGGGACACTGAGGGAGAGTTACAGGGAGAATGAGGGCAGTGATGCTGAGGGAGAGTTACAGGGAGGACGAGGGCAGGGACACTGAGGGAGTTACAGGGAGGGCGAGGGCAGGGACACTGAGGGGGAGTTATAGGGAGGGCGAGGGCAGGGACACTGAGGGAGAGTTACAGGGAGGGTGAGGACAGGACACTGAGGGGTAATCATAGGGAGAGTGAGGACAGGACACTGAGGAGTTACAGGGAGGGTGAGGGCAGGGACACTGAGGTGTAGTTATGGGGGGGGGTGCGGGCAGGGACACTGAGGGGTAATTATAGGGTGAGGGAAGGGACACTGAGGTGGAGTTACAGGGAGGGCGAGGGCAGGGACACTGAGGGAGAGTTACAGGGAGGGCGAAAACAGGGACACTGAGGGAGGGCGAGGACAGGGACACTGAGGGAGAGTTACAGGGAGGGCGAGGGCAGGACACTGAGGGAGAGTTACAGGGAGGGCGAGGACAGGGACACTGAGGGGGAGTTACAGGGAGGGCAAGGACAGGGGCGCTGAGTAGGAGTTACAGGGAGGGCGAGGGCAGGAACCCTGAGGGGAAGTTACAGGGAGGGCGAGGGCAGGGACACTGAGGGGGAGTTATAGGGAGGGCGATGACAGGGACACTGAGGGAGTTACAGGGAGGGTGAGGACAGGGACACTGAGGGAGAGTTACAGGGACGGCGAGGGCAGGACACTGAGTGGGAGTTACAGGGAGGGCGAGGGCAGGGACCCTGAGGGGAAGTTACAGGGAGAGTGAGGGCTGGGACACTGAGGGGGAGTTACAGGGAGGGCGAGGGCAGGGACACTGAGGGAGAGTTACAGGGAGGCCGAGGGCAGGGACACTGAGGGAGAGTTACAGGTAGTGATGAGCGGATTCGGTTTTACTCGGTTTTACTCGGTTCTCAAAACGGCATCTTATTGGCTCACGGATGTCACGTGTTTTGGATAGCCAATAAGATGCCGTTTTGAGAACCGAGTAAAACTGAGTAAAACCGAGTAAAACCGAACCTCGCTCATCACTAGTTACAGGGAGGCCGAGGGCAGGGACACTGAGGGAGAGTTACAGGGAGGGCGAGGGAAGGGACATTGAGGGAGAGTTACAGGGAGGGCGAGGGCAGGGACACTGAGGGAGAGTTACAGGGAGGGCATGGACAGGGACACTGAGGAAGAGTTACAGGGAGGGCGAGGGCAGGACACTGAGGGAGAGTTACAGGGAGGGCGAGGACAGGGACACTGAGGGGTAATTATAGGGAGAGTGAGGGCAGGGATACTGAGGGGGAGTTACAGGGAGGGTGAGGGCAGGGACACTGAGGGGTAATTATAGGGAGAGTGAGGGCAGGGATACTGAGGGGGAGTTACAGGGAGGGCGAGGGCAGGGACACTGAGGGGTAATTATAGGGAGAGTGAGGACAGGGACACTGAGGGAGAGTTACAGGGAGGGCGAGGGCAGGACACTGAGGGAGAGTTACAGGGAGGGCGAGGACAGGGACACTGAGGGGTAATTATAGGGAGAGTGAGGGCAGGGATACTGAGGGGTAATTATAGGGAGAGTGAGGGCAGGGATATTGAGGGGGAGTTACAGGGAGGGTGAGGGCAGGGACACTGAGGGGTAATTATAGGGAGAGTGAGGGCAGGGATACTGAGGGGGAGTTACAGGGAGGGTGAGGGCAGGGACACTGAGGGGTAATTATAGGGAGAGTGAGGGCAGGGATACTGAGGGGGAGTTACAGGGAGGGTGAGGGCAGGGACACTGAGGGGTAATTATAGGGAGAGTGAGGGCAGGGATACTGAGGGGGAGTTACAGGGAGAGTGAGGGCAGGGATACTGAGGGGGAGTTACAGGGAGGGTGAGGGCAGGGACACTGAGGGGTAATTATAGGGAGAGTGAGGGCAGGGATACTGAGGGGGAGTTACAGGGAGGGCGAGGGCAGGATACTGAGGGGGAGTTATAGGGAGGGTGAGGGCAGGGACACTGAGGGGTAATTATAGGGAGAGTGAGGGCAGGGATACTGAGGGGGAGTTACAGGGAGGGTGAGGGCAGGGACACTGAGGGGTAATTATAGGGAGAGTGAGGGCAGGGATACTGAGGGGGAGTTACAGGGAGAGTGAGGGCAGGGATACTGAGGGGGAGTTACAGGGAGGGTGAGGGCAGGGACACTGAGGGGTAATTATAGGGAGAGTGAGGGCAGGGATACTGAGGGGGAGTTACAGGGAGGGTGAGGGCAGGGACACTGAGGGGTAATTATAGGGAGAGTGAGGGCAGGGATACTGAGGGGGAGTTACAGGGAGGGTGAGGGCAGGGATACTGAGGGGGAGTTACAGGGAGAGTGAGGGCAGGGATACTGAGGGGGAGTTACAGGGAGAGTGAGGGCAGGGATACTGAGGGGGAGTTACAGGGAGGGTGAGGGCAGGGATACTGAGGGGGAGTTACAGGGAGAGTGAGGGCAGGATACTGAGGGGGAGTTACAGGGAGAGTGAGGGCAGGGATACTGAGGGGGAGTTACAGGGAGGGTGAGGGCAGGGATACTGAGGGGGAGTTACAGGGAGGGTGAGGGCAGGGATACTGAGGGGGAGTTACAGGGAGAGTGAGGGCAGGGATACTGAGGGGGAGTTACAGGGAGAGTGAGGGCAGGGATACTGAGGGGGAGTTACAGGGAGGGTGAGGGCAGGGATACTGAGGGGGAGTTACAGGGAGAGTGAGGGCAGGGATACTGAGGGGGAGTTACAGGGAGAGTGAGGGCAGGGATACTGAGGGGGAGTTACAGGGAGGGTGAGGGCAGGGATACTGAGGGGGAGTTACAGGGAGAGTGAGGGCAGGGATACTGAGGTGGAGTTACAGGGAGAGTGAGGGCAGGGATACTGAGGGGGAGTTACAGGGAGGGTGAGGGCAGGGACACTGAGGGGGGGGGGGCTACAGGGAGGCAAGGTATTTTAAGATGTATACAATAAATAACAATAATTAAAAAAAAAATACTTCTCCCAGTTGATTTCCTGGGGACAAACCTTCCAAGATGCTGCTGCTGCTGTCACCCGTTAGGCTCTTCTTATGTCCAGACTTCTCTCCTCTCCAGACTCCCAAGTTTTCAGCCACTGAGCCCCAAGTCACTATGGAAATCTCCTGGCAGTCACCTCACCACTGGTCACGTTAGGGATGAGATAAGGGGAGGGGTCACTGGGAGCAGGGGGGGGGGGGGGGGGGGGGAGGGAGGAGCTTGTTGGGCATCTGATCCTCTGCATGGTGCCTGCTGTGACTGAGAGAGATTCCCCTGAGGTACATTACAGAGACCGTGCTGTGGAGTACACTGCAGGCTTTCTGACAGAGCTGCTCCACTGCCTGTCATACTGTATATAGACAGGCAGTAGTGAAGTAGGTGCAGCATCAGACAGCCTGTAGTGTGTGTGTGTAGTTGTGTACATGCTGCAAGGACCTTTGACAAATTTGGCCACGGGTGCCCCCCTCATCTGTGATTGCCCTTCTCCCAGTGGATGCCCCCTCTCAAATTGTTAGGCAGTGCTCGCTGCTGCCCCCTCCCCTCAGCCAGTGCTGATGCTTCTGAGAGAGAGAGCATCACTGAGCTTTGATCACCAACAGCAGCGTCCGCGGGTGGCACAGCCGGGTGGCACCCCCTTTTGGCCGGCGCCCCTGGCGAATGCCACCCTCGCCAAACAGTAGATACGCCCCTGGCATTAGCTGCTAGAGCTTGGCGAATCCAACTTGCATAGGGGCTGCTCTTGCAGTCAGAAATGGAGAGACCACGGCAGATGTCAGCGACATCTGCTGTGGTCTTTCCTTGTTACAGTACACCTGAAGCGCCCTACACACTGGGTGACGTCAGCAATTCGGACAATGGGGGTCATTCCGAGTTGATCGCTAGCTGCATTTGTTCGCAGCGCAGCGATCAGGCTAATGGCAGTTCTGCGCATGCGTATGCGGCGCAATGCGCACGTGCACAACTATGTTGTTTTGCACAGGGTCTAGCGAAGCATTTCAGTCGCACTGGTTGCCGCAGAGTGATTGACATGAAGTTGGCGTTTCTGGGTGTTAACTGACCGTTTTCAGGGAGTGTTCGGAAAAATGCAGGCATGCCAGGAAACAGGCAGGCGTGGCTCGGCGAACGCAGGGCGTGTTTGTGACGTCAAAACAGGAACTGAACAGTCTGAAGTGATCGCAAGCGCTGAGTAGATATTGAGCTACTCTGAAACTACACAAAAAAACTTTGTAGCCGCTCTGCGATCCTTTCGTTTGCACTTCTGCTATGCTAAAATACACTCCCAGTGGGAGGCGGCATAGCGTTTGCATGGCTGCTAAAAACTGCTAGCGAGCGATCAACTCGGAATGACCCCCAATGAACGATCTGAATGATGATCGTTATTGTCCAAATTGTTTTGCATAGACTTTTCCTCATATCAGTCCTCCTATCCCATCATCAGGTGTAAGATGGCGGACATATGGTCACACATTGAGGTGCGTAGTATGATCAGATTTCTGCATCTAAAGGGCACATCAGCAGCTGAAATCATCGCCAACTTGCCCAGGTGTACGGTGATAACGTCATGTCACAGGTTTGGTGCACTGCCCTTGATAACAGCACGACAGACGTTCAAGGTGCTACCATTGGGAGGTACTGGGCCATCCGTCCCTACAGCCCTGATCTAGTACCAAGTGATATCCATCTTTTGGACCAATGAGGAAGCGCCTGGCTGGAAGGCAATTAGCAACTGATCATTGACGTTTCTATAATGGGTGCAACGTGTGCGGTGCACCCGGGCTCCTGGGTCCAGGAGGGGGCCCACACTGCACCTATATTTTAATACTCACCTTTCCGGAGTCCAGCGTCAGGTGCTTATCTTGCGGCACAAATCGCAGCCAAAATGGCCGCCGCACATGTACAATAGTCATTTGGTCTCAGGAACATGGCGGGGGCACAGTAGACTCTGGCAC
Source organism: Pseudophryne corroboree (assembly GCF_028390025.1). NCBI lineage: Eukaryota > Metazoa > Chordata > Amphibia > Anura > Myobatrachidae > Pseudophryne > Pseudophryne corroboree. Next base: position 448,906,171 of record NC_086450.1, on the reverse strand, counting down.
ATTGCCGGAGACTACTGCGCCGTGCAGAGGAGGGGGCCTACCCGGAGGTGCACACGGGCCCCTTCCTCTGTTAAAGGGTCCCTGCAATCGACAGCACATTTCAGCAAGCTGTCCTGGCCTGGATTCAGGCGCTTCTTTATTGCCGGGATAGATTGCCTTGGTCTACTTACACAAGTATGGGCCCCACTCCATGCTGAGACTAGTAATTGTATGGTTGTAATTTAAAGTTAAAATGTCAAACCTGCAGCTAAAACTATTCTGATTATCGGGATGAAAAGAACGGTGTTATGGGTTAAACCACTCTCTAAGCGCATTGCTCTACTTGGGTCCTGCAGCCAAGGCCAACACCTGACATGTAATATAGACAGCGGTATATACGACACGATCTTGTACCACCAGAGACGGGGATCCCTGACTAGATTTTCCCGCTTTACGCTGTTTGCTATAAATTCCTCTTTGATACAGTTTGTGCCTAAAAGACTGGTTCTGTCCAATTTGTCCTGCCGTGCGTGTGTTTGGGCAATCTGACCACAGTTCTTACTTGATGGTGGTACGGACCAGCATAACCGAGTCTGTATATAAACCTGTCTCTTACCTCCCTACAGGGCTGATACTGCTGCTGATTGTCCTGGTTCTGATCCGATGTTTCTGTTGCTGCTGTTGCGACTGTGATTCCCCCGTCAATAAGGTAATGCAAGACTCCTCTCCCCAGAGCGGCCGATGGACCTATGACATACAGGTGCTAGTGTTCTATTGGGGGACTGGCTGCAATTTAAGAGGCACCAGCTAAAATCTTGCCTAATGCACCACACCGGTCAGGGCCCGCTCTGCCCAAGCCAACACAACAGAGAGGGTCTCTTCCAAAACAAAATCTTCTCAAAAAGGTTTTATTCAACAGTAAATCGCATTGTTTTAGTCACCATAGTAGAGACCTTTGTCAAGAGAGGCAGACAGATATATAATGCGGGTGCAACATATTTAGCGATGGATAAGTATACATTCAGACATTAAAATTTTTTTTCAAAAACAAAAAATATTAAAATTATTTAAAACAAAAGATTATTCAAAGGAAAATAACATTTTTTTAAAATTATATATTCATACATTATGACCATCCTGAGATGGCACCGGTAACAGGACAGCTAGTTGTTTCGAACAAAGCAAAAACAAAAAAATTCTCACAGGCAAAAACATCCTTTTCTTGCGAACAACTGGGCCAATAAAATGACCCCATAATAGAAGAAAAACCTAAACAAGGTCCCCACTAAACCTACAATCTGAGTTATTTCAACCGAACAATCATGAAACATATATATGCTGCAAAAAAAAAAAAAAAAGAGAGATTTTAAACCTACGGGTAAATCTTTTTCTCCTAGTCCGTAGAGGATGCTGGGGACTCCGTAAGGACCATGGGGTGTAGACGGGCTCCGCAGGAGACATGGGCACTATAAAGAACTTTAGATGGATGTGCACTGGCTCCTCCCTCTATGCCCCTCCTCCAGACCTCAGTTAGGGAACTGTGCCCAGAGGAGACGGACAGTACGAGGAAAGGATTTTTGTAAATCTAAGGGCAAGATTCATACCAGCCCACACCATCCACGCCGTATAACCTGGAATATACGCAACCAGTCAACAGGTAATGACAATCCTTTACAGCGAATCTCAGGTACGCCTGATGAGGGGGATATATGGGAACATGAAGGTATGCATCCTTTATGTCTAGAGACACCATAAAATCCCCCCACCTCCAAGCCGGAGATAACCGCCCTGAGCGATTCCATCTTGAATTTGAACTTTTTTAAGTACAGGTTCAGGGATTTTAAATTTAGAATGGGTCTGACCGAACCATCCGGTTTCGGAACCACAAATAGGGTTGAGTAGTACCCCTTCCCCTGTTGAACTAGGGGAACCTCGACAACCACTTGTTGTTGACACAGTTTTTGAATCGCAGCTAACACTATCTCCCTGTCTGGGGAAGAAGCCGGTAAAGCCGATTTGAAAAACCGGCGAGGAGGCACGTCTTCGAATTCCAGCTTGTAACCCTGGGATACAATTTCCATTGCCCAAGGATCCACGTCTGACTGAACCCAGACGTGGCTGAAGAGTCGAAGACGTGCCCCCACCGGCGCAGACTCCCTCAGTGGAGCCCCAGCGTCATGCGGTGGATTTAGTAGAAGCCGGGGAGGACTTCTGCTCCTGGGAACTAGCCGTAGCAGGCAGTCTTTTCACTCTACCCTTACCTCTGGCGAGGAAGGAAGAGCCCCGACCTCTTCTGGACTTATGCGACTGAAAGGACTGCATCTGATATTGCGGCGTTTTCTTTTCCTGTGGGGAAACATAAGGTAAAAAAGCAGATTTACCCGCGGTAGCTGTGGAAACCAGGTCTGCGAGACCTTCCCCAAATAAATCCTCACCTTTGTAAGGCAAAACTTCCATATGCTTCTTTGAGTCGGCATCACCCGTCCATTGGCGGGTCCACAGGGCTCGCCTAGCAGAAATCGCCATGGCATTGGCTCTCGAACCTAGCAGCCCAACGTCTCTCTGAGCGTCTCTCATATATAAGACTGCGTCTTTAATGTGACCTAAGGTCAATAAAATGGTATCCCTATCCAGGGTATCAATGTCAGCTGACAAATTATCCGTCCAAGCCGCAACAGCGCTACAAACCCAAGCCGACGCTATTGCCGGTCTGAGCAAGGCACCCGTATGTGTATAAATTGATTTTAAGGTAGTTTCCTGTCTGCGATCAGCAGGATCCTTGAGGGCTGCCGTGTCTGGAGACGGTAGCGCCACCTTTTTGGACAAGCGTGTTAACGCCTTGTCCACCCTGGGCGAGGATTCCCACCGTAACCTGTCCTGCGCAGGGAAAGGATACGCCATAAGAATTCTTTTGGGAATCTGCAGTTTCTTGTCTGGAGTTTCCCAAGCCTTTTCAAATAACGCGTTCAGCTCATGAGATGGGGGAAAGGTTACCTCAGCTTTCTTTTCCTTAAACATGTGTACCCTCTTACCAAATGAATGGAGGATCGGGCGCTAGCTGGTGCTGTGTTTCTAATGCTGCTGCTACGATAATTTGGGGTTAGTTACACCCCAACCACACATCAAAAAGATACAAGAAGAAAGATAGCAGCGCTGACTGAATTGATATGTATAATAAATAATATGAAGGATTGAGTGATAGATAAAATTAAACAATTTAATAAATCATTATAAAAAATATTAACAACGGCCTTTAAATAAAAAATGGATAAGTAACCATATCTTTAAAAACAATTCATAAGGGTCAACAATTGACTGCCTAACACATAAGCATCCGTTCCTAATGTAGAACCTTGAACTATTAGCAGATGGAGACAGACTGACAGCGCAGTCACACCGATGCACTTTACCCAATAACCGCTAGAGGTGTAGTCCCTTAGGAAACGTCACTGAAGTTGTAGCTTCCAATCAGTCAAATTCGGGATCCTCATTTATTACGGTGTCCTCTTTATGAAGATGGGGTGAATGGTGCTCCTTAATCGGGAATTGATGTCTCAGTTAATCAGCAGATGGCAAAAGTCCAGTGTTTGGTCCGGATAATGTGTGGCAGTCAAATATAGAGTTGAAATTGACCCAAAGGCCTTTGAAAAAGCTGCAGTGCCTAGCAGTGAAACGCGTTAGGAGGAGGCTATCTGGGTCAATTTCAACTCTATATTTGACTGCCACACATTATCCGGACCAAACACTGGACTTTTGCCATCTGCTGATTAACTGAGACATCAATTCCCGATTAAGGAGCACCATTCACCCCATCTTCATAAAGAGGACACCGTAATAAATGAGGATCCCGAATTTGACTGATTGGAAGCTACAACTTCAGTGACGTTTCCTAAGGGACTACACCTCTAGCGGTTATTGGGTAAAGTGCATCGGTGTGACTGCGCTGTCAGTCTGTCTCCATCTGCTAATAGTTCAAGGTTCTACATTAGGAACGGATGCTTATGTGTTAGGCAGTCAATTGTTGACCCTTATGAATTGTTTTTAAAGATATGGTTACTTATCCATTTTTTATTTAAAGGCCGTTGTTAATATTTTTTATAATGATTTATTAAATTGTTTAATTTTATCTATCACTCAATCCTTCATATTATTTATTATACATATCAATTCAGTCAGCGCTGCTATCTTTCTTCTTGTATCTTTTTGATGTGTACCCTCTTGTCAGGGACAGAGGGGTCATCTGTGATATGTAAAACATCCTTTATTGCAATAATTATATAATGAATACTTTTGGCCACCCTTGGGTGTAACCTCACATCACCGTCGTCGACACTGGAGTCAGAATCCGTGTCGGTATCAGTGTCTGCTACTTGGGACAGGGGACGTTTCTGAGACCCTGAAGGGCCCTGTGACAGTCAAAGCCATGGATTGACTCCCTGTTCTATCCCTGGACGCTTTGTAATAAAGACACATTTGCATTTAAAACATTCAACATATCCAACCAATCAGGTGTCGGCGTTGCCGACGGAGATACCACAATCTGCTCCACCTCCTCCTTAGATGAGCCTTCCGCTTCAGATATGCCGACACACACGTACCGACACTTCCACACACTCAGGGATATATCTATATGGAGACAGTTCCCCAATAAGGCCCTTTGGAGAGAGAGAGAGAGAGAGAGAGAGAGTGTGAGAGAGTATGCCAGCACACACCCAGCGCCAACTGACACCGGAAACAAAATTCCCAGATAAAACAGCGCTTTTATATAAATATATATATATACAATCACTGCGCCAATTAAAAGTGCCCCCCCCCCCCCTCTTTTTTGCCCTCTGTCACCGTGTTCAGCAGGGGAGAGTCCGGGGAGCCAGCTTCTCTGCAGTGTGCTGTGGAGAAAATGGCGCTGGTTAGTGCTGGAGGATCAAGCTCCGCCCCCTCAGCGGCAGCCTTCAGTCCCGCTCAAATTTCCAAAACTGGCGGGGGATTATTTAATATATACTGCCTCTGCAGCCTATATATATGTTAGCCAGTCCCTAGAGGTTTATTATTGCTGCCCAGGGCGCCCCCCCCTGCGCCCTGCACCCTTCAGTGCCCGCTGTGTGTGTTGTGTGCTTCTGCCGCCTTTGAAGTCTTCTTTCTTCTTATACTCACCCGGCTCTATCTTCCGGCTCTGTGAGGAGGACGGCGGCGCGGCTCCGGGACGAACAGCGAGGAGAGACCTGTGTTCCGACCCTCTGGAGCTAATGGTGTCCAGTAGCCTAAGAAGCAGAGCCTATCATTTAAGTAGGTCTGCTTCTCTCTCCTCAGTCCCACGATGCAGGGAGCCTGTTGCCAGCAGTGCTCCCTGAAAATAAAAAACCTAACAAAATTCTTTTTCAGAGAAACTCAGTAGAGCTCCCCTGCAGTGCACCCATTCTCCTCTGGACACAGGATCTAACTGAGGTCTGGAGGAGGGCCATAGAGGGAGGAGCCAGTGCACACCCATCTAAAGTTCTTTATAGTGCCCATGTCTCCTGCGGAGCCCATCTATACCCCATGGTCCTTACGGAGTCCCCAGCATCCTCTAGGACAAAAGAGAAAAAAAGGAAATCCCCTTGTGATCAGGGGGAAACATTTTTCCTATACACATCAGACTTCCTGTTTCCTTGAGAGTGTGTTGATAAGTATCTGTCCCATCGAGTGTTCCCTACATATATCTAACTAATGACACAATGTAACTTAACTGTTATCAAGGTAATTCTCAATACATTAATGCGCGTTGTATATTTAGTTGCCTTTCCATAACGCTAATCTTGGAAAGATAACAGGAGACACCTATGTAATCTCTGGTTTAGAAAATGAATCTCTTGTCAACAAAAATAGATAACGTTATTAGCTCATAAAGTAATTAAGGTACAGTACTTCACCGTTTAAAGGACCAGGAATGGCTGTCACCTGAAGCTCAGTGTATACCTGCCCACGCTGCGAGGCTTGTGTATGCCTTTGCATGAAAAGTAACGGCTAAATACTGATAGTTACTAAACTTTAAAATAATCTAATGGAAACTTGCTTATAATTAAGGGGCAGATGTATTAAGCCTGGAGAAGTGATAAAGCAGTGATAAGTGCAAGGTGATAACGCACCAGCCAATCAGCTCCAATATGTAAATTTACAGTTAGGAGCTGATTGGCTGGTGCGTTATCACCTTCCACTTATCACTGCTTTATCACTTATCCAGGCGCTTAATACATCTGCCCCTTAATTACAGCCATTTTGTGTGCAATGTTTAGGAGAATGCAGCTTTTGAACCAGTGACATCACTAACATTGACCACAACCGTGGCAACATGAGGGTAACTGCCACGGTGGTACAACGTCTGGCCGCAAAACAACCCCAGTGCTCAATAATGATCCTATATGTATATGTTTGTATAGGCTTATTATTGGAGATGTTGGTAAGAGAGTGGGAGTCTGTGTTTGCCGTCATCTCCCAACCGCACAGGCCCTAATGACTGGGGGAACTGATCCCAGATGTCATCCATTACAGCCACCCACATGTTGGGCGTAATGATTCAGCCATTCTGCTGTCAGGCCAAGGTCTATGCAGAACCGTAGCATGTGTAACCATAAAATAAAATAAACGCATGAAGTGTAGAACACCCTTTTTTAGTCCTTGTACACACTGCTGTCATGATAACGCGTTTCATGGGTTTTATTTTAAAACTAGTACATTGTATGTGAACGGAGATGCTATTAGTAACCGCTGTTTCCAGCGGTGCAATACCCGCTGGTGTTTCATTCTTTCGTGTGGTTGTGTTCTGTTTATTCAGAGACTTCCTGCCATCACGTGAAACGCGTTCACACACAGCATCACTAGCGATCAAACTTCCATTTCTCTATCGTCCTTGTGGATGCTGGGGTTCCTGAAAGGACCATGGGGAATAGCGGCTCCGCAGGAGACAGGGCACAAAAAGTAAAGCTTTCCGATCAGGTGGTGTGCACTGGCTCCTCCCCCTATGACCCTCCTCCAGACTCCCGTTAGATTTTTGTGCCCGGCCGAGAAGGGTGCAATCTAGGTGGCTCTCCTAAAGAGCTGCTTAGAGAAAGTTTAGCTTAGGTTTTTTATTTTACAGTGAGTCCTGCTGGCAACAGGATCACTGCAACGAGGGACTTAGGGGAGAAGGAGTGAACTCACCTGCGTGCAGGATGGATTGGCTTCTTGGCTACTGGACATCAGCTCCAGAGGGACGATCACAGGTACAGCCTGGATGGTCACCGGAGCCGCGCCGCCGGCCCCCTTGCAGATGCTGAAGTAAGAAGAGGTCCAGAATCGGCGGCTGAAGACTCCTGCAGTCTTCTAAAGGTAGCGCACAGCACTGCAGCTGTGCGCCATTTTCCTCTCAGCACACTTCACACGGCAGTCACTGAGGGTGCAGGGCGCTGGGAGGGGGGCGCCCTGGGAGGCAAATGAAAACCTTTTTTGGCGAAAAATACCTCACATATTGCCCCCAGAGGCTATATGGAGATATTTAACCCCTGCCAAGATTCACTAAATAGCGGGAGACGAGCCCGCCGAAAAAGGGGCGGGGCCTATCTCCTCAGCACACAGCGCCATTTTCTCTCACAGAAAGCCTGGAGAGAAGGCTCCCAGGCTCTCCCCTGCACTGCACTACAGAAACAGGGTTAAAACAGAGAGGGGGGGCACTGATTTTGGCGATATTGAGATATATATAAAGATGCTATAAGGGAAAACACTTATATAAGGTTGTCCCTATATAATTATAGCGTTTTGGTGTGTGCTGGCAAACTCTCCCTCTGTCTCCCCAAAGGGCTAGTGTGGGTCCTGTCCTCTGTCAGAGCATTCCCGGTGTGTGTGCTGTATGTCGGTACGTGTGTGTCGACATGTATGAGGACGATGTTGGTGAGGAGGCGGAGAAATTGCCTGTAATGGTGATGTCACTCTCTAGGGAGTCGACACCGGAATGGATGGCTTATTTAGGGAATTACGTGAGAATGTCAACACGCTGCAAGGTCGGTTGACGACGTGAGACGGCCGACAAACTATTAGTACCGGTCCAGGCGTCTCAGAAACACCGTCAGGGGCGTTAAAAACGCCCATTTACCTCAGTCGGTCGACACAGACACAGACACGGACACTGAATCCAGTGTCGACGGTGAATAAACAAACGTATTTCTCATTAGGGCCACACGTTAAGGGCAATGAAGGAGGTGTTGCATATTTCTGATACTACAAGTACCACAAAAAAGGGTATTATGTGGGAGTGAAAAAACTACCTGTAGTTTTTCCTGAATCAGATAAAATAAAATGAAGTGTGTGATGATGCGTGGGGTTACCCCGATAGCAAATATTGGCGTTATACCCTTTCCCGCCAGAAATTAGGGCGCGTTGGGAAACACCCCTTAGGGTGATAAGGCGCTCACACGCTTATCAAGTGGCGTTACCGTCTCCAGATACGGCCGCCCTCAAGGAGCCAGCTGATAGGAAGCTGGAAAGATATCCTAAAAAGTATATACACACATACGGTGGTTATACTGCGACCAGCGATCGCCATCAGCCTGGAGATGCAGTGCTGGGTTGGCTTGGTCGGATTCCCTGACTGAAAATATTTTATTCATATAGAGCATTTAATAGGATGCATTCTATATATATGTACGTGAGATGCACAGAGGGATATTTGCTCTCTGGCATCAAGATAAGTACGTTGTCCATATCACCCAGAAGATGTCATGGACACGACAGTGGTCAGGTGATACAGATCCCATACGGCACATGGAAGTATTGCCGTATAAAGGGAAGGAGTTAGTTGGGGTCGGTCCATCGGACCTGGGGACCACGGCAACAGCTGGGAAATCCAACCTTTTTACCCCAAGTTACATCTCAGCTGAAAAAGACACCGTCTTTTCAGCCTCAATCCTTCCTTTCCCATGAGGGCATGCAGGCAAAAGGCCAGTCATATCTGCCCAGACATAGAGGTAAGGGAAGTAGACTGCAGCAGGCAGCCCCTTCCCAGGAAAAGAAGCCCTCCACCGCGTCTGCCAAGTCCTCAGCATGACGCTGGGGCCATGCAAGCGGACTCAAGGTGGGGGGGTAGTCTCAAGAGTCTCAGCGCGCAGTGGGATCACTCGCAGGTTGACCCCTAGATAGTACAAGTATTATCCCAGGGGTACAGATTGGAGAGTCGAGACATCTTCTCCTCGCAGGTTTCTGAAGTCTGCTTTACCAACGGCTCCCTCCGACAGGGAGGCAGCATTGGAAACAATTCACAAGCTGTATATCCAGCAGGTGATAATCAAAGTACCCCTCCTACAACAAGGAAAAGGGTATTATTTTTCCACACTATATTGTGGTACTGACGCCAGACGGCTTGGTGAGACATAGTCTAAACTGAAATCTTTGAACACTTACATAAAAGGTTCAAATCGAGATGGAGTCACTCAGAGCAGTGATAGCGAACCGGAAAAAAGGGGACTATATGGTGTCCCTGGACATCAAGGATTACCTCCATGTCCAAATTTGCCCTTCTCAACAAGGGTACCTCTGGTTCGTGGTACAGAACTGTCAATATCAGTTTCAGACGATGCCGTTTGAATTATCCACGGCACCCCGGGCCTTTTACCAAGGTAATGGCCGAAAAGATGTTTCTTCAAAGAAAAAAGGCATCTAAATTATCCCTTACTTGGACGATATCCTGAAAAGGGCAAGTTCCAGAGAACAGTTGGAGGTCGGAAGAGCACTATCTAAAGTAGTTCTACGACAGCACGACTGGATTCTAAATATTCCAAGAATCGCAGCTGTTTTCCGACGATACGTCTGCTGTTCCTAGGAATGATTCTGGGCATAGTCCAGAAAAAGGTGTTCCTCCGGGAGGAAAAAGCCAAGGAGTTATTCGACCTAGTCAGAAACCTCCTAAAACCAGGCCAAGTATCAGTGCATCAATGCACAGGAGTCCTGGGAAAAATGGTGGCTTCTTACGAAGCGATTCCATTCGGCAGATCTCAGGGGATTTGCTAGACGAATGGTCCGGATCGCATTTTCAGATGCATCAGCGGATAATCCTGTCTCCAAGGACAAGGGTGTCTCTTCTGTGGGGGCTGCAGAGTGCTCATCTTTTAGAGGGCAGCACACTCAGCATTCAGGACTGTGTTCTGGGGACCACGGATACCAGCCTGAGAGGCTGGGGAGTAGTCACACAGGGAAAAAATTTCCAAGGAAGTGTGGTCAAGTCTGGAGACTTCTCTCCACATGAATATACTGGAGCTAAGGGCAATTTACAATGCTCTGAGCCTAGGAAGACTCCTGCTTCAAAGTCAACCGGTGCTGATCCAGTAGGACATCATCATGGCGGTCGCCCACGTTATCAGACGGGGCGACACAAGAAGCAGGAGGGCAATGACAGCAAGGATTCTTCGCTGGGCGGAAAATCATGTGATAACACTGTCAGCAGTGTTCATTCCGGGAGTGGGCAACTGGGAAGATTTCCTCAGCATAAATGAATTCCACCCGGAAAAGTGGAAACTTAATCTGGAAGTTTCCACATGATTGTAAACCGTTGGGAAAGACCAAAGGTGGTTATGATGGCGTCCCACCTGAAGCGCCAGGTCAAGAGACACTCAGGCAATAGCTGGGACGCTCTGGTAACACCGTCGGTGTACCAGTCGGTGTATGTGTTCCATCCTCTGCTTTTCATACCCAATGTATTGAAAATGATAGGAAGGAGAGGAGTAAGAACTATACTCGTGGCTCCGGTTTGGCCAAGAAGGACTTGGTTCCCGGAACTTAAAGAGATACTAAGAAGGGTCTTGATTCGGCAAGAACCGTGTCTGTTCCGGGACTTACCGCAGCTGCGTTGACGCCAAGGCGGGTGAACGCCGGATCCTAAGGGAAAGAGGCATTCCGGAAGAGGTCATCCCTACCCTGGTCAGAGCCAGGAAGGAGGTGACCGCACAACATTATCACCACTTAGGTGAAAATATGTGCCAGGGTGTGAGTCCAGGAAGGCTCCACGGAAGAATTTCAACTAGGTTAATTTCTACATTTCCTGCAAACAGGAGTGTCTATGGGTCTCAAATTGGGTCCATTAAGGTTCAAATTTCGGCCTGTTGATTTTCTTCCAGAAAGAAATTGGCTTCAGTTCCTGAAGTCCAGAAGTTGTTAAGGGAGTACTGCATATACAGCCCCTTTGATGTCTCCAGTGGCACTGGGCGATCTCAACGTAGTTTTGGGATTCCTAAAAAATCACATTGGTTTAAACAACTCAAATCTGTGGATTTGATATATCTCACATGGAAAATGACCATGCTGTTGGTCCTGGCCTCGGCCAGGCGAGTGTCAGAATTGGCGGCTTTATCTCACAAAGCCATATCTGATTGTCCATTCGGACAGAGCAAAGCTGCGGACTCGTCCCCAGTTTCTCCTTAAGGTGGTGTCAGCGTTTCACCTGAACCAGCTTATTGTGGTACCTGCGGCTACTAGGGACTTGGAGGACTCCAAGTTGCTGGATGTTATCAGGGCCCTGAAAATATAGTTTCCAGGTTGGCTGGAGTCAGGAAATCTGACTTGCTGTTTATCCTGTATGCACCCAACAATGCTGGGTGCTTCTGCTTCTAAGCAGTCGATTGCTCGTGGGATTGGTAGCAAAATTCAACTTGCACATTCTGTGGCAGGCCTGCCACAGTCTAAATCTGTTAAGGCCCATTCCACAAGGAAGGTGGGCTCATCTTGGGCGGCTGCCCGAGGGGTCTCGGCATTACAACTTTGCCGAGCAGCTACGTGGTCGGGGGAGAACACGTTTGTAAAATTCTACAAATTTGATACCCTGGCAAAAGAGGACCTGGAGTTCTCTCATTCGGTGCTGCAGAGTCATCCGCACTCTCCCGCCCGTTTGGGAGCTTTGGTATAATCCCCATGGTCCTTTCAGGAACCCCAGCATCCACAAGGACGATAGAGAAAATAAGAATTTACTTACCGATAATTCTATTTCTCGGAGTCCGTAGTGGATGCTGGGCGCCCATCCCAAGTGCGGATTATCTGCAATACTTGTACATAGTTATTGCTAACTAAATCGGGTTATTGTTGTTGTGAGCCATCTTTTCAGAGGCTCCGCTGTTATCATACTGTTAACTGGGTTCAGATCACAGGTTGTACAGTGTGATTGGTGTGGCTGGTATGAGTCTTACCCGGGATTCAAAATTCCTCCCTTATTGTGTACGCTCGTCCGGGCACAGTACCTAACTGGAGTCTGGAGGAGGGTCATAGGGGGAGGAGCCAGTGCACACCACCTGATCGGAAAGCTTTACTTTTTGTGCCCTGTCTCCTGCGGAGCCGCTATTCCCCATGGTCCTTTCAGGAACCCCAGCATCCACTACGGACTCCGAGAAATAGAATTATCGGTAAGTAAATTCTTATTTTTTAAAACACCAGCTGGTACTAAGTCTTTTGCAGTTTGCATAGATTGGTCTCCTATATATGTATTTCAGCGTCTGAAATGGGTCCACGAGGGTTAATTATTCAGAGCAAAACATCTGTCATTGTCATTATGCCATAATGGTGCGCATTGACACCATGATGCAACCATTTAGCATGCTGCAACCGTTTACCAGAAACCATTATCTGAGGTAAAAATATTCTGTCTGTTCCTGGTTTCCACAGAAAAAATACACACAGAAAGTTGGAGTTGATAACCTCGCCATGGAGCCATAGTCCCGCCTACCCCTGCCTCTGACGGACAGCTCGTGGAGCCAGTGATAAAATATATCTCTAGATCCTCCATTCTCCTCTGCTCTAATGAAGTCTTTTTGATTAAAGATTATTGCAGAATTAAATCTATTGTTATTCTCAGAGAGAGAAAAAAAGAACTTTTGCAATAATGTTTCTGCTATAAAAGGTCCTAGATTATCGTATGTAAAGATCGCAGACTAAAATGTATGTATTTGCAAAATGCAATAATTCTACTGGATTTCTACAGATTTGTCTTGGTAAAAGGAAGCACATTTAGACAAAATCAGTAACAAATCAGTATATTACTAACGCCTTCAATGTTTCTTGCAAAATTGCAGATAATACGGATTAAATCTTAGCTGTTTAAGAATGGATTTATAGTGTATCTAGAATAAAAAAAAACCATGTACATACAAGAGAAAGAAACAGTAACCGAGTGGTTTAGCGGTTGTGGAGAAAATAATATAATCACTTAGGAACAGGAGCGAATGTACAACAGCGAGTCTGTAGTGAATGCCAAATCCACAGTTGTCTCTCTTTGTGCAAGAAATGTGAAATCTGCTTACTCACAATGGGAAAGAAATATTCTAGATTGTTCAGAACATTTTGTAAATAAATTCTATTTCATTTAATCGTCTCTTGCTTTTGTCATACACATGAATGGAACCAAATTTAGAGAGTAGCTCATCCCAATACAGTTTCGTTTGCTGTACTACAAATTAAATATTATTATGGTCTATTACTTATCTGGGGTCCGGTGTCTCCCCCATGCACTGGGAACCCAGATGTCTACCGGGCTTCAGCAAAGCTCTCCTTGTTAGCAGTTGGGCAAAACCATGGGGGTCATTCAGAGTTGTTCGTTCGCTAGCAGATTTTAGCAGTATTGCACACGCTAGGCCGCCGCCCTCTGGGAGTGTATCTTAGCTTAGCAGAATTGCGAACGAAAGATTAGCAGAATTGCGAATAGAAAATTCTTAGCAGTTTCTGAGTAGCTCGAGACTTACTCCTACACTGCGATCAGCTAAGCCCGTTTCGTTTCCTGTCAATCACACTACGATCACTTCAAAGATGGAAATTCTTAGTTCGGACGTGATTAAATCTACTACGTTTTGAGCTAAAATACTTAGCGCATGCGTACTGCGCACCACGCGCATGCGCATTTTCGCCTTAATCGCTCCATTGCAAAAAACGGCAACGAGCGAACAACTCGGAATGACCCCCCATGTGCACTGCAAGGGGGGGGGGGGGGGGGGGCAAATATAACATTTGCAGAGAGAGTTAGATTTGGGTGTGTTATATTGTTTCTGTGCAGGGTAAATACTGGCTGCTTTATTTTTACACTGCAATTTAGATTTCAGTTTGAACACACCTAACCCAAATCTAACTCTCTCTGCACATGTTATATCTGCCCCACCTGCAGTGTACATTGTTTTGCCCAACTGATAACAAATTTGCTGCTGTGATCTGAATTAGGGGGGTAATTCCAAGTTGATCGCAGCAGGAATTTAGTTAGCAATTGGGCAAAACCATGTGCACTGCAGGGGAGGCAGATTTAACATGTGCAGAGAGAGTTAGATTTGGGTGGGTTATTTTATTTCTGTGCAGGGTAAATACTGGCTGCTTTATTTTTACACTGCAAATTAGATTGCAGATTGAACACACCCCACCCAAATCTATCTCTCTCTGCACATGTTAAATCTGCTTCCCCTGCAGTGCACATGGTTTTACCCAATTGCTAACTAAATTCCTGCTGCGATCAACTTGGAATTACCCCCCAGGCCCATGGTTTCTAGCAGAAAACTGGGATGCTCTCAAACAATAAAATAATTCCTTACTGATACCGCATTCAGATCGCAAATACCTTGTGGGATCCTGCATTTGCTCCCCTCTGCTGGCTTTCCGACCCGGTATATTGCCGGGTCGGAAAGCCAGCAGAGGGGAGCAAATGCCATAGCAGCAGGGGGGGGGGGCGCAGCAGCAGCAGGGGCGGGGGTGGAGGCGGCGCTGGGAGATGAGCTCATCTCCTGCGCCGCCTCTCCCTATGCTGTGAATGGGAACCGTGTCGCATCGACGCGGCTCCCATTCACACTGCACCTGACCCGGTATTCAACCCGGGTATAATCCTTCTTTTATACCGGGTTGAATTACCGGGTCCGACGACTCGCTAATTCTTGGAAAGTGCTTTCACATCGCACGCTGACCCGTGTCGACACGGCAATATGCCGTGTCGATACCGGGTTATTTGTGCGATGTGAAAGGGGTATTAGGTAGCCCTGATTTAGCTTTTAAATGCCCATTTTGGAGTACGTCAGGTAGGGGAAGTGTTGGGTGAGGGATGCAAACATAAGATTTTACTTACCGATAAATCTATTTCTCGTAGTCCGTAGTGGATGCTGGGACTCCGTCAGGACCATGGGGATTAGCGGCTCCGCAGGAGACAGGGCACAAAAATAAAAGCTTTAGGACTAGGTGGTGTGCACTGGCTCCTCCCCCTATGACCCTCCTCCAAGCCTCAGTTAGGATACTGTGCCCGGACGAGCGTACACAATAAGGAAGGATTTTGAATCCCGGGTAAGACTCATACCAGCCACACCAATCACACCGTACAACCTGTGATCTGAACCCAGTTAACAGTATGACAAACGTAGGAGCCTCTGAACAGACGGCTCACAACAATAACAACCCGATTTTTTTGTAACAATAACTATGTACAAGTATTGCAGACAATCCGCACTTGGGATGGGCGCCCAGCATCCACTACGGACTACGAGAAATAGATTTATCGGTAAGTAAAATCTTATTTTCTCTGACGTCCTAGTGGATGCTGGGACTCCGTCAGGACCATGGGGATTATACCAAAGCTCCCAAACGGGCGGGAGAGTGCGGATGACTCTGCAGCACCGAATGAGAGAACTCCAGGTCCTCTTTAGCCAGGGTATCAAATTTGTAGAATTTTACAAACGTGTTCTCCCCCGACCACGTAGCTGCTCGGCAGAGTTGTAATGACGAGACCCCTCGGGCAGCCGCCCAAGATGAGCCCACCTTCCTTGTGGAATGGGCCTTGATAGATTTAGGCTGTGGCAGGCCTGCCACAGAATGTGCAAGTTGAATTGTGCTACAAATCCAACGAGCAATCGTCTGCTTAGAAGCAGGAGCACCCAGCTTGTTGGGTGCATACAGTATAAACAGCGAGTCAGATTTTCTGACTCCAGCCGTCCTTGAAATATATATTTTCAATGCCCTGACAACGTCCAGCAACTTGGAATCCTCCAAATCGCTAGTAGCCGCAGGCACCACAATAGGCTGGTTCAGGTGAAACGCTGAAACCACCTTAGGCAGAAAACTGAGGACGCGTCCGCAGTTCTGCCCTGTCCGAATGGAAAATCAGATATGGGCTTTTATACGATAAAGCCGCCAATTCTGACACTCTCCTGGCTGAAGCCAGGGCCAGTAGCATGGTTACTTTCCATGTAAGATATTTCAAATCCACCGATTTGAGTGGCTCAAACCAATGGGATTTGAGAAAATCCAAAACTACATTAAGATCCCACGGAGCCACTGGGGGCACAACCGGGGGCTGTATATGTAGTACTCCTTTTACAAAAGTCTGGACTTCAGGAACTGAAGCCAATTCTTTCTGGAAGAAAATCGACAGGGCCGAAATTTGAACCTTAATGGACCCTAATTTGAGGCCCATAGACAATCCTGTTTGCAGGAAATGTAGGAATCGACCCAGTTGAAATTCCTCCGTCGGGGCCTTCCTGGCCTCACACCACGCAACATATTTTCTCCAAATGCGGTGATAATGTTGCGCAGTCACCTCCTTCCTGGCTTTTACCAGGGTAGGGATGACCTCTTCCGGAATGCCTTTTTCCCTTAGAATTCGGCGTTCAACCGCCATGCCGTCAAACGCAGCCGCGGTAAGTCTTGGAATAGACACGGTCCCTGCTGAAGCAGGTCCCGTCTTAGAGGTAGAGGCCACGGATCTTCCGTGAGCATCTCCTGAAGTTCCGGGTACCAAGTTCTTCTTGGCCAATCCGGAGCCACGAGTATCGTTCTTACTCCCCTTTGCCGTATAATTCTCAGTACTTTTGGTATGAGAGGCAGAGGAGGAAACACATACACTGACTGGAACACCCACGGTGTTACCAGAGCGTCCACAGCTATTGCCTGAGGGTCTCTTGACCTGGCGCAATACCTGTCCAGTTTTTTGTTGAGGCGGGACGCCATCATATCCACCTTTGGTTTTTCCCAACGGTTCACAATCATGTGGAAGACTTCTGGATGATGTCCCCACTCTCCCGGGTGTAGATCGTGTCTGCTGAGGAAGTCCGCTTCCCAGTTGTCCACTCCCGGAATGAACACTGCTGACAGTGCTATCACATGATCTTCCGCCCAGCGAAGAATCCTTGCAGCTTCTGCCATTGCCCTCCTGCTTCTTGTGCCGCCCTGTCTGTTTACGTGGGCGACTGCCGTGATGTTGTCCGACTGGATCAACACCGGCTGACCCTGAAGCAGGGGTTTTGCCAGGCTTAGAGCATTGTAAATCGCTCTTAGCTCCAGTATATTTATGTGAAGAGACATCTCCAGGCTTGACCACACTCCCTGGAAGTTTCTTCCCTGTGTGACCGCTCCCCAGCCTCTCAGACTGGCATCCGTGGTCACCAGGACCCAGTCCTGTATGCCGAATCTGCGGCCCTCTAACAGATGAGCACTCTGCAACCACCACAGAAGAGACACCCTTGTCCGTGGAGACAAAGTTATCCGCTGATGCATCTGCAGATGCGATCCGGACCATTTGTCCAGCAGATCCCACTGAAAAGTTCGTGCGTGGAATCTGCCGAATGGAATCGCTTCGTAAGAAGCCACCATTTTTCCCAGGACTCTTGTGCATTGATGCACAGACACTTTTCCTGGTTTTAGGAGGTTCCTGACAAGTTCGGATAACTCCCTGGCTTTCTCCTCCGGAAGAAACACCTTTTTCTGAACCGTGTCCAGAATCATTCCCAGGAACAGCAGACGTGTCGTCGGGGTCAATTGAGATTTTGGAAAATTCAGAATCCACCCGTGCTGTTGCAGCACTACTTGGGTTAGTGCTACTACGTCCTCCAGCTGTTCTCTGGACCTTGCCCTTATCAGGAGATCGTCCAAGTAAGGGATAATTAATACGCCTTTTCTTCGCAGAAGAAACATCATTTCGGCCATTACCTTGGTAAAGACCCGAGGTGCCGTGGACAATCCAAACGGCAGCGTCTGAAACTGATAATGACAGTTTTGCACCACGAACCTGAGGTACCCTTGATGTGAAGGGCAAATTGGGACATGCAGGTAAGCATCCTTGATGTCCAGAGACACCATAAAGTCCCCTTCTTCCAGATTCGCTATCACTGCTCTGAGAGACTCCATCTTGAACTTGAATTTTTGTATGTACAGGTTCAAAGATTTCAGATTTAGAATAGGTCTTACCGAGCCGTCCGGCTTCGGTACCACAATTAGTGTGGAATAATACCCCTTTCCCTGTTGTAGGAGGGGTACCTTGACTATCACCTGCTGAGAATACAGCTTGTGAATGGCTTCCAATACCGTCGCCCTGTCTGAGGGAGACGTTGGCAGAGCAGACTTTAGGAACCGGCGAGGGGGAGACTTCTCGAATTCCAACCTGTAACCCTGAGATACTACCTGCAGGATCCAGGGGTCCACCTGTGAGTGAGCCCACTGTGCGCTGAAATTCTTGAGTCGACCCCCCACCGCCCCTGAGTCCGCTTGTAAAGCCCCAACGTCATGCTGAGGGCTTTGCAGAAGCCGGGGAGGGCTTCTGCTCCTGGGAGGGAGCTGCTTGGTGCACTCTCTTACCTTTTCCTTTGCCTCGGGGCAGATATGACTGTCCTTTTGCCCGCTTGTTCTTATAGGAACGAAAGGACTGCGGCTGAAAAGACGGTGTCTTTTTCTGTTGGGAGGGGACCTGAGGTAAAAAGGTGGATTTCCCGGCTGTTGCCGTGGCCACCAAATCCGATAGACCGACCCCAAATAATTCCTCCCCTTTATACGGCAATACTTCCATATGCCGTTTGGAATCCGCATCACCTGACCACTGTCGCGTCCATAAACTTCTTCTGGCAGATATGGACATCGCACTTACTCTCGATGCCAGAGTGCAAATATCCCTCTGAGCATCTCGCATATAAAGAAAAGCATCCTTTAATTGCTCTATAGTCAATAAAATACTGTCCCTATCCAGGGTATCAATATTTTCAGTCAGGGAATCCGACCAAACCACCCCAGCACTGCACATCCATGCTGAGGCGATGGCTGGTCGCAGTATAACACCAGTATGAGTGTATATACTTTTCAGGGTAGTTTCCAGCCTCCTATCAGCTGGATCCTTGAGGGCGGCCGTTTCAGGAGACGGTAACGCCACTTGTTTTGATAAGCGTGTGAGTGCCTTATCCACCCTAGGGGGTGTTTCCCAGCGCGCCCTAACCTCTGGCGGGAAAGGATATAATGCCAATAACTTCTTTGAAATTAGCAGTTTTCTATCGGGGTTAACCCACGCTTCATCACACACTTCATTCAATTCCTCTGATTCAGGAAAAACTACAGGTAGTTTTTTCAGACCCCACATAATACCCCTTTTTGTGGTACTTGCAGTATCGGAGATATGCAAAGCCTCCTTCATTGCCGTGATCATATAACGTGTGGCCCTACTGGAAAATTCGTTTGTTTCTTCACCGTCGACACTAGATTCGGTGTCTGGGTCTGTGTCGACCGACTGAGGTAAAGGGCGTTTTACAGCCCCTGACGGTGTCTGAGACGCCTGGACAGGTACTAACTGGTTTGCCGGCCGTCTCATGTCGTCAACTGATTTTTGTAACGTGCTGACATTATCACGTAATTCCATAAACAAAGCCATCCATTCCGGTGTCGACTCCCTAGGGGGTGACATCACCATTACCGGCAATTGCTCCGCCTCCACACCAACATCGTCCTCATACATGTCGACACACACGTACCGACACACAGCAGACACACAGGGAATGCTCTTATCGAAGACAGGACCCCACTAGCCCTTTGGGGAGACAGAGGGAGAGTTTGCCAGCACACACCCAAGCGCTATAAATATATAGGAACAACCCTACAGAAGTGTTGTTTCCTTTATAGCAGCTTAATATATCAATATCGCCAAAAAAGTGCCCCCCCTCTCTGTTTTTTTACCCTGTTTCTGTAGTGCAGTGCAGGGGAGAGTCCTGGGAGCCTTCCTCGCAGCGGAGCTGTGCAGGAAAATGGCGCTGTGTGCTGAGGAGATAGGCCCCGCCCCCTATTTCGGCGGGCTCTTCTCCCGGTGTTTGTGAGACCTGGCAGGGGTTAAATACATCCATATAGCCCCAGGGGCTATATGTGATGTATTTTTAGCCAGAACAAGGTATTATCATTGCTGCCCAGGGCGCCCCCCCCCAGCGCCCTGCACCCTCAGTGACCGCTGGTGTGAAGTGTGCTGACAACAATGGCGCACAGCTGCAGTGCTGTGCGCTACCTCATGAAGACTGAAAAGTCTTCTGCCGCCGGTTTCTGGACCTCTTCACTTTTCGGCATCTGCAAGGGGGTCGGCGGCGCGGCTCCGGGACCGGACTCCATGGCTGGGCCTGTGTTCGATCCCTCTGGAGCTAATGGTGTCCAGTAGCCTAAGAAGCCAATCCATCCTGCACGCAGGTGAGTTCACTTCTTCTCCCCTAAGTCCCTCGTTGCAGTGAGCCTGTTGCCAGCAGGACTCACTGAAAATAAAAAACCTAATAACTTTTTCTAAGCAGCTCTTTAGGAGAGCCACCTAGATTGCACCCTGCTCGGACGGGCACAAAAACCTAACTGAGGCTTGGAGGAGGGTCATAGGGGGAGGAGCCAGTGCACACCACCTAGTCCTAAAGCTTTTATTTTTGTGCCCTGTCTCCTGCGGAGCCGCTAATCCCCATGGTCCTGACGGAGTCCCAGCATCCACTAGGACGTCAGAGAAATTGGTATTATCAACGTTAGAAAGAAAATGTATCTGGTATAAAGGATATACTATATTTTGATATAACGGAGATGGTGCTTGTATTACAGGTTGAGTATCCCTTATCCAAAATGCTTGGGACCAGAAGTATTTTGGATATCGGATTATTCCGTATTTTGGAATAATTGCATACCATAATGAGATATCATGGTGATGGGACCTAAGTCTAAGCACAGAATGCATTTATGTTTCATATTACACCTTATACACACAGCCTGAAGGTCATTTTAGCCAATATTTTTAATAACTGTGTGTATTAAACAAAGTTTATGTACATTTATCCATCAGAAAACAAAGGTTTCACTATCTCACTCTCACTCAAAAAAATCCATATTTCGGAATATTTGGATATGGGATACTCAACCTGTATAAACAGAATCTCCATTTTATTCAGGAGTCTTCATCGTGCCGATGATCTAATCAGATGCAAACACATTTGTATGTATTGTATGTTTGGTGAAAAATCTAGTGAAGGACAGACACGTGGAGAAGACGTTTGCAAAAAGACCGCGGGACAACTACAATAGTTAGAGAAGAATCAACAACACTAGGTATTATACAATCTTGCAATGTTATCAAATAGCCCAGATTTATCAAGCCTTGGAGAGTGATAAATAGCACACTGGTAAAGTACCAGCCAATCAGCTACGAACTGTAATTTTTCTAAACCATACTGTAACATGGCAGTTAGGAGCTGATTGGCTGGTACTTTATCACCGTGCTATTTATCACTCTCCAAAGCTTGATAAATCAGGGCTACAGTACTTAACAGCTTGCAAAACGTAACTTTTACAGAGAATATCTTGGCAAATCAGGTCTTGCTGCAATACTGGAGCTAGAGATTGCAGACATAGGAATAGTTTTTCAATATAAGAATGAATAGAACAGGTGAGTTATTCATTCATATCCCTCTCGGACATCCTTCAAAATCCTGGGATTGTGCACATGAACGCACAGCAACCCGGGATTTTGGCATGTCTGAAAGGCCCCAACCCGGGGTTTCCGACCCTGCAATTGACCAGGGTTTTTACCGGGACTGAAGTCCCGGGTAGACAACCCAGCTTGGGTCTGAATGGTACGACCTGGGAATTTACTCCCAGGTTGCATCTAGATGCCTCTGATTGGCGTCTGAACTGCTGGAAGGGGCGGGGCTGCCTGGATGGGGCGTGCGCCGGCTGCTGCAGTGAGTTGTAGAAGCAGCCGGCGCAGCCTAAAAACAGAGAGGTGGCCTGTGGTGGTGAGGCCTTGGCTGGTGTGTGTGTGTATGGAATTTGGCATGTGTGTATATTACATGTATATGTGTGTTTGAGTGTAACGTGTGTGTGTGTGTGTATATATATATATATATATATATATATGACAAGTGACATGAGAGTAGCCTGGTCTGAAAGGGGTCGACCCGGAAAATTCCCAGTGCTCAGGTTTAGTGTGAAAGGGAGTCTCCAGAAAAAAACCTGGGGATTTTTCAGAGACGAAAAACCCGGGATTTTTCAGAGACGAAAAACCCGGGACTGAGCAGGTAAATTCCCGGGTCGTATGTCTGAAAGGGGATCCGGTCTCTAGTTTGACAGTAACTAGGTCGACATGAGTTTTTCACAATTTTTTTTCTTTTTTTGACCTTTTTCATACTTAGCGATCCACGCGGACTACGATTGGGAATAGTAACCTGTGCCGACCGCAGCGGTAGCGGAGTGAGGCAACTCGCTCGCCATGCAAGGGGACACGGTAGACTAATTGGGGTTCCCGGTCACCGTACTGCGAAAACGACCCCAAAAGAACATAAAAAAACTCATGTCGACCTTTTGACCAATAGTGGTCGACCTAGTTACTGTTGACCGTCTGAAAGGGGTATCAGGCAGTTATTGTAACTGGGAAAACCTGCTGTAACATCTCACAAGATCTGTAATCCGTAACAATAGGCAGACTCTTGAACGCAGGGGTCACAAGACAAACCCTCACTCACTGTCTGTATGTCTCTTTATAGTAGGACCGATAAACCATTGACCGTGGATGTTTAAAATAAAAGTTGATCTCTTCCAAAAGGTTTTTATTTATGCTACTTGAAGCAGATAACATCTCAAAATAAGTATCCATTCAGGGGGAGACGTATCAAATCTTGGAGAGAGATAAAGTGGAGAGATAGAAGAATTATTTTATTTATACAGTGCTATAATCCAGTACAACCCATCGGCTCTTGTCATTTTTCAAATTCAGCCTATAAAATGACACTTAGGAGCTGATTGGCTTGTACTTTCTATCTCTCCAAGCGTTGCTAAATCTCCCCCTCAGTTTTCAAAGCTTTATGCATTTCACAGGTCGCTGCCCGCTTCTGCAGATGATGGAAATGTGCTGGTGGTAAAAGTAGCAAAGCTTTTGGTGTACAAAGAATTTATGCCGTCAGTCCCTGGAAAGTTGTTCTTTAATTTCAATTTACAGCACGAGCTCATTGTATAATGGTCCTCAGACTGCTTTTCCCTTCTTCTGTAAGATCTAAAATAAAATCTCTTCCTCGTTTCGCTGCGATGTGTGCCAGCAGTCACTGAGTAATTGGCCACTTCTGCACGGCCTGCGTCGTAGCATGGATCAGACACCTAGCGGTGAGGTGATGAGATGCCAGCTGGACCTGGAGATTAGGCAATTGTTAACAGTTCTAAGTAGGGCAGCGCCAGGAAGAATGAAGCAAGAGATTACTGCTGCCACACTGATTGAATTGCTGGTGCTTGGCATCCTCTATAGCAGGGCTGGCCAAACCGGTCCTCGAGATCTAGCAACAGTTCATGTTTTCCAGGCCTCCTGGAGATCTGTAGAATTGTCAGTTAGGAATGAATGCAGCACATCTTAATTAGTAATGACTACACCTGTGCACCAGCTAGGTGGTCTGGAAAATGTAAACTGTTGGTAGATCTCGAGGACTGGTTTGGCCAGCCCTGCTCTATAGGAACAATGCATGTGGATGGTAAGCTGATTGGGGACAGGCACCTTCATCAGAATGTTTTTCTCCTGCTGCACGTTACTACCGCTGCGTCTTGTTTATTTTGTATAATTATGTCAGACGCTGTATACACTGTTTGGCACTGCACATATAAAAAAATTACATAAACCATTCCGTTACCGAGGCGCAGACAGGTAGGGTGTGAGATGGCGACATGTTCCTGGATCACCGCCATAGTTTTATTTTGTAAAGTCACGTACAGAAATCGGTTATTGCTGCAATTTAACCAACTATTCCCTGGGCAGCTGAGCAATACTCAAACGCTCTGCCATCGGTGAAGATGCCAACACACCAGTACATAGTCTGCGGCCAGAACAGTCACCCAATGTAAAATAAAAAAGGTCAAAACAGAAAAATATACGTTATGGTAAGAACTTATCATTGATAACGGTATTTCTCCTAAGTCCACAGGATAACATTGGGATATGATAAAGCGACAGCGGATTTGCACCAAACTGTCAAAGCTTTTCAGCCTCCCAGCATTCAACGGGCCTGTCCATATATCCCCGCCCCCTGGTTCAGGCATATCAGTTATTTTCTATAGCTCAAGGCAGGAGCATCATAGATGGCCCTAATCAGGCGATAAGAACACACATGCACACCCTTCCGTACAAGAAGAAAAAGGTTAGTGAGTAAAAGGATCCTCAAATCAGGTGCGTCAGGGTGGGAGGGTGGTATTCATGTGACCGGCTGTCTGCTGCCCAACAGTCACATGACCTCCTCCACCATCCCGCCGGCTCAGTATCCCGATGGTCGGCATGCCGACCAACAGGGACTATTTCCACTCGTGGGTGTCCACGACACCCATAGAGTGGGAACAGAACCCGTGGCGACCCGCCGGGATCCCGGCGTCGGTATGCTGCCGGGATCCCGGCGTCGGTAAGCTGACCGGCGGTCAGGATCCCTGTGGATTTAGGAGAAATACCGTTATCAATGGTAAGTTCTTACCATAACGTATATTTCTCCGGCAGGGTCCACAGGTTATCCACAGCAATTTAGTGGTGGGGACGCTCCTGATTAGACAGGAGAATCCTTCGCCGGAATTCAGCGTCCTGAGAGGCAAAGGTATCAACGGCATAATGTCTAATGAATGTGTTAATGGAAGATCATGTGGCTGCCTTACATATATGTTCTGCTAACGCACCACGTTGTGCGGCCCATGACGGACCTACCTTACGAGTACAGTGAGCAGAGAGATTGGGGGTCATTCTGACCTGATCGCACGCTACTGTTCATCGCAGCGCAGTGATCAGGTCAGAAGTGCGCGTGCGCTGGCGCATGCCAGACAGCCGACGGCTGTCTTAGTCTAGCGATGGCCTCTGCCTGATTTCCAGGCAGAGGAGGTCGCTGGGCGGCACGGTGGCGTTTGGCCGCCATTTTGTGGACGCGGTCCGGCCAACGCAGGAGTGGCCGGACCGTGCGGGGGGCGGGCCGCAGCGGCTGCGTGACATCACAAACAACGAGTAACTCCCGGCCAGCACGCAGGTGCTGCGCTGGCTGGGAGTTACTCTACAAGTACAATAGCATCGCCGTTGTGCGATGCTTTTTTACTTATACGG